>NC_083345.1:41536097-41878597 GCF_019175385.1 Lycium barbarum
AGGGGACAACCTTACCGTGTTGTATCAATACACAGACCAAACCAACACCTGAATCATCGCAATATACTACATAGCCGTCTGCTCCTTCTGGAAGAGTCAAAACTAGTACTAAAGTTAACTTATCCTTCAACGTCTGAAAACTCTATTCACAAGTGTCTGCCCATTGGAACTTAACCGATTTCCGAGTCAATTTGGTCAATGGGGCTGAAAGAGAGGAAAATCCTTCTACAAACCTTCTATGGTAACCTGCCAAGCCCAAGGAACTACGTATCTCCGTTGGTGCCGTGGGCCTTGGCCAATTCTTCACAGCCTCAATCTTCTGAGCATCCACTCTAACACCTTCTTCTGAAATAATGTGACCCAGAAAAGACACAGAGTTCAACCAGAACTCACACTTAGAAAACTTATCATACCACTCTTTACCTCGGAGAATCTCAAGCACTGCCCGCAAATGTTCTGCATGATCGGCCTTTGACGGCGAATAGACCAGAATATCATCTATGAACACAATCACGAACAAATCTAAAAAGGGCCTGAATACACAATTCATCAAATCCATGAATACGACTGGGGCATTAGTTAGTCCAAACGACATGACATGGAACTCATAGTGGCCATATCTAGTCCGGAATGCCGTCTTCGGAATGTGTTCTTCCTTCACCATAACCTGGTGGTATCCTGACCTCAAGTCTATCTTCAAGAAATACTTGGCACCTTGCAACTGATCAAATAAATCATGAATCCTCGGAAGCGGGTACTTATTCTTTACAGTCACTTTATTCAATTGTCTAGAATCAATACACATTCGCAAAGAGCCATCCTTCTTTCTCACAACTAACACCGGTGCTCCCCATGGTGACGTACTAGGCCTGATAAAGCCCTTCTCGAGCAAGTCTTTCAACCATTCCTTCAACTCCGCAGGTGCCATCCTATACGGAGGAATAGATATTGGCTGAGTGCCTGGTAATAGGTCAATAGCAAAATCGATCTCCCTCTCTGGGGGAATGCCTGGAAGCTCATCTAGAAACACTTTTGGGAACTCATTAACCACAGGGACAGACTGAAGAGTCAGCGACTCTGCTTGCACATCTTGAACTCGAATTAGGTGAAAAATACACCATTTCCTGATCATCTTCTCTGGCTTAAGGTAAGAAATAAACCTACCTCTAGGCGAAACAGCATTACCCTTCCACTCTAGGACTGGCTCGCTAGGAAACTGAAATCGAACTATCTTTGTTCTGCAATCAACATTAGCATAACAGGAAGCCAACCAATCCATTCTCATCATAACGTCGAAATCAATCATATCTAACTCAATAAAATCTGCTACAGAGTGACGGTCACAAACTATAACAACACAATCCTGATATACTCGCCTAGCTATGATCGGATTGCCAACTGGCGTAGACACCTCAAATGGTTTAATCGACTCGGGTTCTACCCTAAACTTACCAGCAACAAATGGAGTAACATATGATAAAGTAGATCCTGGATCGATCAATGCATACACATCATAGAAGGAAACTGATAATATAAACTCGCGGTCCTGTCTACTAGCCAATGCATACACGCGGTGCTGAGGACCGCTCGAGCTAGATGATCCACTCCTCTCTCTACCTCGCCCTGTTGGCGTTTGAAAAACTTGCCCTGAAGGGCGCACTGCAGAAGAAGAAGAACCAGCTATAGACCCTGTAGGCTGAACAGTGCCCATGCCACCTCCTAACGGACAATTCCTCATCACATGACCTGGTCGGCCACAAGAATAACAGGCATTCGATCCCAATCGGCACTGCCCGATATGTAATCTACCACACTGGGCACACCGTGGCAGGGGTGGCCTCATCTGTCTTGACTCTGGTCTGTACTGGGAGCTTGATGCTCTAGAACTCCGGGTCACTCCGGAATAAGAAGATCGATCAAACCTCGGGCCTAAAAATCACGAAGGTGCACTCCCTACCGAATGATATGAATATTGGGAATGCTGCTGCCTCTGTCCTCCCCTGTACTCACTTCCAATGTCGAAAGATCTAGCCCTCTTACTATGGCCTCGGTCATGGTCATGCTCTGCCCCCCTCTGACTCTTGCGATCTTCCAGATTCTGTGCATATGCCTGTATATGGGAGATATCCATGCATGGCTGTAATGCAGCAGTCGTACAAGCATCTATCAAATGTGGCCATAAACTAGCACAAAATGGTGAACCCTGTCCTCCATCTTAGCCACCATGGCTAGGGCATATCTAGCCATAGAATTGAAATACACACAATACTCTTGGACACTCATGCTGCCCAGCTTAATACGTAGAAATTTGTCTGCTCGGGCTCGCCTAACCTCAGAAGGCAAATAATGGCGGATAAAAGCATCCGCAAACTCTCGCCACACAGTTGGAGGAGCACTCTCTCCTCTAGACAACTCCCAAGTCCGATACCACTGTACTGCAATGTCGCGAAGTCTATACGAAGCTAACTGCACTGACTCAACCTCACTTTCATGCATAAACCTCACAGTCCTCTGCATACCATCAATGAAATCTTGGGGATCCATATTCTGCTTTATCACTGAAAATTCTAGAGGATCTAACTCAAGGAAGATCTTAACCCTCGAACTACCAGCTCCCTGCCGCTGAGCCTAAGCGACTACTAATTTGGTCAATAACTGAACAGCATCCCGCACATCCTGGCCTGGTGAATCTGGCTGAGGAACTGGGACAGGTGCTGGAGACGGTGTATGGATGTCTCGGATGGGCTCTCACTCTGAACCTCAGCCTGAGCCCTAGCGGCCTGCCGAGTACGGCTAGTGGCCTCTCCTGTGGCTTTCTTGCCATTCTGGGTAGCTGTAGCTTTCTTGGGAGGCATTGCTGATATCATAACAATTCATCAGAAAGCGAACGCCTAACACATGGCTCTATCGCACAATCTAGGAGAGAAAGAATTACATCATCCTAAATGTCCTGTAGCCTCCTGTTTATAAATATGGTGCACAACACGCACATAAACAAGAATTTACTAGACACGGGCTATAGACAACCCGAGGACGAAACTGTTCTGATACCACTTCTGTCACGACCCAAACCGATGAGCCATGACGGGAGTCTGACCTCTAGTGACCAAACACCCTTAAACACTTATCTGAAACATACTGAACATCAATAGCCCATAAATGACACAAACTAATCTCATAAAGAGGAAACATCCGAACTCTGTATAATTTGCATATACATATAAACATAACACGCGGAAGAACAGTGAAAGATAGCTAGGCTGCCATATATACTGTACACAAAAGAATATAAGCTGACAAGGCTACATCGTCTGACTACTGCATACAACTGTCTACAGACCTCTACTGGAATAAAGCTGTAGAAAGGACGGGACAGGGCCCCATCGTACCCATTTATATACATCTCAAAAGACTGGCCTACCAAAATAGACTGCAACTCTGAATCGAATGGAGTGCACTGATCGCTACTGGATAAGGGTCCTACTAAGCCAGACCACCTCCCTGTCTACCTGTACCTACGGGCATGAACGCAGCCCCCGAGCAACAGGGAGTCAGTACGGATAATGTACTGAATATGTAAGGCATAAAGACAACATGTATAAATATGTACAGAAATCATGAATAAAATCTGAACTCATAAGCTGAAATGATTATCTGCATGAATTTGTATGAACTAGTATCTGTCTGCCTCTGACTAAATCTGTATATCGGAAAACATGGGCATATATATCTAGTAGGTACACACCTCATTGTCACATCACAGGCCACACCTTCACCCCGTGTCAAGTGTTCCTTTCTCATGTATATACTCCAACATCGTAGGTCACTCCTGGACCACTCATAGGCCACACCTTCACCCCCCTGTCAAGTGTGTATTTTACATATAGAGCGTAATATCATAGGTCACACCTTCACCCCTGTCAAGTGTGCATTTCATTGTACCCCTGAGAACTGAAAGTGAATGCATAATACAAGTAAGACTGAACAACAGGATTCTCAAATAATATAATGACAATTTGCCTCTTCATGGGCCTTACTAAACTAGTACTACTAGGATAGGAAATCATAAGATCTGTATATGGGGAAGATACCATAGCTGGGGTACGGGAACATCAACTGTATTTCTCTTAGTACTTATAAGAGTAGAGTAATATGGAAACTCTCTTACTCGTTTATTGGTTCATATCATAGGATCATGCCAAAAAAAAGAAGGAATAACCTTAACATACCTTGTCGTATATCAAATCACCCAACTTCTACTTCTTGAACTTGTAAATCTACAATTAAGATAACATAAGCCTTAATTAGGCTACTTGCTTTGCTTACTAATCATCCCCAAGCACGTATAAAGCTTAACGAATCATAGATGGCCATCTCCTTTATAAGCTTACAATGATAGCACCTATATATATCCAAATACACGTAAATCCATCCCTAATCATTTCTTTAAAATAGTCTCATGCCACTACCTTACCCTTCAACAATCTATCACTTCCACAAATACCTTTTCTTTACCTAAAATCACTAAAGCTCTTGATAGCAACTCAAATAGAAGTGTAGGAATCATTTACATACCTTGAGGGGTCAAGAATCCCAAGAATCACCTTAACTTCAACTCCCTAAGTTTCCTATTCTTGGAGAAACCCTAGAAACAACCTTATTCTTCACAAGTTGGGGTTCACGGGGTCCGGGTCTTGTCAAATCTTCACTACTATGCCATAAATGTTGGGAGAGCAAAATATTAGGGTTTTCTGATCTGGGAAAGAGAGAAATAAGACATAAAGTCGTGGACCATGTATTTATACTCGGAGAATTAAATGCTTCAGTGGTCCGGTTCGACGACCCGTCGACGTGTCGACGGTCCGTCGACGTGCTCGTCAACTTGCGCCTGCAGAATGCAGGGCTGCGGAACCCTATCGACGCCGCACAACGACGGCCCGTCGACCGTTCGACGACCCGTCGATCTTGACTGGTGTCTGCAGACTTTTCCAATTCGGTTCAGGTCGTGTCAATTCGATTCGTTCAACTTCAAATCCTATAAATCACCACGAATACCTGCTGGTACCATTGCACATGGGTTAGGACACTTCCTATCTCCAAAACTCGGGCTCGGGTCTCAATTCCCAAGGCATACCCAACTAGGAAATCATAAGTTCTACCACTACGAAGATGAGGGGTGTAACACAATGCTCCAGGAAGTAGTGGAGCTCACCAATCAGAGCCGGTACCTGGAGGCAGCCTACTATGGAGGATCCTCGTCTTGTCAATCTATACCTGCGGGCATGAACGCAGTGTCCACAAATAAAAGGATGTTAGTATGAATAATGTACCTAGTATGTGTTGCTCCCAAACGCACACGCAAGTATACGCGGTCGTACAAGTAATAGAGACTGTTAAGTCCGGATATCGATCCCACAGAGACTTAGATTCTACTGTTAAACTAATTCAAATTGGAATGAAACTATTCAAGGAAGTGAAAATTAAGATGTTTGTTGTACTAAACTAAAACCGAACAGTAAACAATTTGTGATGGGTGTTTTGGTGACTGAGAATATTTTGACAAAGACTGTAAAATTTATCAGATGAGAGAAAGATCTAGGGTCACGGTTTTGACAATCCAGTTGATCTTCAGACAATTCCACCTACTTTATTTCCTGGGTTACTAGTTGACGGGTTAATTATAACTTTATGAGTATCTTCCGAGTTGCTCACTAGCCTGTAGATGCTACTATAACGCCTATATCCCTATGGTCGTCAGAGGTAACAAGAACGCATTTACTCCTCCGTATTCAACTAAGCTAGGCTAAAGGGTATATTCCTATCCTCATTAGCGAAACGATTATATCGAACAAGCCCTATTTATTCTTATTACGCATGCAAATTCCCTATCCCTGGTTCAATTCACACGCCACAGATAGTGTCTAACTATTGGCCAGATAATCAAACAATTAAGATCAAGAATAAATAAGCAACCAAAATATGGAAAATCAATAGAGCATAATTGTCATCAAACCAACTTTCAAGTCTTTCACCACAACCCTAGAATTAAGAAGTTTAGCTACTCATCATTCTCAATGAACAACAAGAATTCATGAATAATCTAGGGTTGAAAAAGATGAAAATCAAATAAAATATAGAGAGAGAAAGTAAAACGGTGGCTTACAAGTCTTAGAATATCCCAGCACACCGTTTTCAGTTAATAAAGTGTCTGTATATACCCTACAGTTAAAACAAAAAATAAGTAAACTTAATCCCGATTGAAGCGGGAAAACTGCCCGTCGCTGTGCTTTCCTTCCGCGATGCAGAAGCATAGCTTGATATACTTCCGATTTTCATCCGCTATGCGGATAAAAATCCTGATGGAAAATTTTGGTCAGGAGCTTGGTCTGTCCGCTTTCTTCACGCGATGCGGATGAAAAGCGGGACCTTCAGTTCAATTTTTTTTCTTTTACTTCATCACTTGTGGTCTTCGACTCGTCACCTCATGTAATCATCATATGCTCCAAAATCAATCACTTTTAGCTCGGTTTTCCATCGTTTATCTTCATCGTACCTATACACATGAAATATAATGACATAAGTTCAAATACGACGATTTCATCATAGATTAAGCGATAAAAGTCATAAGAATATGATGTAAAATGACACGAAACACACAAACCAACGCCAAACTACACTTCGAACTCAATTCATTCAAACAGGTCTGCAACGGGAATCGGCTAGTATGGCTATCTCAAAAAAAAGATTTCAAAACCAAAACAATGAGCGAAGTTACGAAAGTCGTGCGAAGGATTTAAAACCCTCATTTTTAGCACCGATGACCACCTTCCTGGAAAACACTTCACTTTTAAAACCATTTGACCCAACGAAACCACTTTAAAGCATGTAAGCAACCTTATGATCAAGAAATCAACACTTCACAACTCTATAGCTAATTATGTGCCCACACCAAAATAAAGTAGTCCATATCTCTCAAGAATCACATATGTTTCAATCAATGGACATAAAATCAATAATTACGCTCACTCTCACAAAGAATATCACATGTAAAATAAGACGTACCATAGGCTTGCCCGTAGTGTAACCACTCCACTAATACAAGTAAGACGAACCTAGAATCAAGTAGGACTTCGAGGGTTGTAATGCAAGCTAAGTGTCATGACCCGGCTAGGGGCCGCGACGGGTACCCGGGGCTAACCGCCGAGCACTGCTCGTACTAGTACTCCTTAGGCTTATTTAACAATCATTTATTGGATTCATGCTCGATTTATAAGAAAACCCGTTTTCCTTTAGGAACATAATGTTTTTATACACATGAGCCCTCAGGCTAGCAAAATAATATATATGTTTATATTTACACAATGACCACGCCATGAGACCACATGACCCACATTGAGTATCTACGAGCCTCTAGGAAATGACATTTATAATTGTACACAAAAGAATCATCATAGGCACCTCCAGGACAATGGGGTGCTTTCAGTCAGCTAACAGCCTCTAAGAATCTGGAGCAAGATCTCCTCCCTATCTACCTGTGGGCATGAACACAACTTCCAAAGAAAACGGACGTCAGTACGAATATTGTACTGAGTATGTAAGGCAGGAATGAAATAAACAAACATAATAGGAAGATCATGAGTCGAGAGGCAAAGGTATAACCTGCACAAGTGTCATAGGCAATCGCATTACTTACATATATCACATTTTATATAATCATGGTATACATGTCGTCACATCATATAAATCATCTCATCATAGTCCTCGTCGTTAACCCGCGTCCGGGTAACCATCATATGCCGCCCACAAGTGGTGATCATGCTCGGCCCTCTAGGCTCGGTGTAACATTGCAGCCCGCCTTAGCGGTGACATACCCGGCCATCTAGGCACGGTGGAATCGTATGCAGCCCGCCTTAGCGGTGACATGCCCGGCCATCGTGGCGCGGTGGAATTATATCATCACAAAATCAATCATAACACATCACTCTTACATATCTAACACCATAGCGTCATGTTATAATTTCTTGGTATTCCATGCATCCCATAGTCGTATTAAAAGTTAGCATTATTTATCATCTTATTGTCATAGCATACATTAGCGTTAGGAGCATTCATTAGGCTTTAAGGCAACCACACTATGTCGGGGTGACATAAGGTCGTAAACCCCCGATTGTGTTATGGACATTTCATAGGTATCATGCCTCGCCTTGAAGGAAATAAGGCATAAGGCGAGTGGTAATAATAATAACATCATTAGCATTGTAGGAACATCGTGCCACAATTTTTGGAATCTCTATACTCTAGCTCATTGTCATTATTATCATGCTTATAGGTGATTCGATATATAGAAAGACTCATAAGCTTCATCTTATAGAAGGATTATGGAAAACTTGAAGGATTCATGCCCTTTGAAGAAGAGTTAAGCCTCACATAGCAAGCATCAGTGTCCTGACGACATGGCCCTGAGTGTAATTTGCGGCACCGACTACATCGTGGAACTGGGGGTCTCCCCTAACTATAATCACCCTTAAACTGGGAACCTGAAGCCCTCGAACTCTGACCCTGTCCCAAGCGAAAGGAGCGGTCAAATCTTCTATCTGGAAATCTGGGAGGTGCGCTAGTCGCTGACTGGCCTGAATGTCGGGAATAAGTCTGCCTCGACCCCCCTCTATAATCATTGCCTGTGCCCATAGATCTATCCCTTTTGCCCGGTCTTCTATCACTGTCGCGATCACCCCGTTGTTGTTGTTGTCGCCCCTCCAAATTCTGAGCATAGGCCTGTATTCGGGAAATATCCATCCCGTCTTGCAAGGAAGCGGTCAGACAATCTCTGAATAGATGTGGCCCTAGGCCACTCACAAACCTATGTACCCGGTCTCCCATGCCGGCCACCATAATCGGAGCATATCTAGCCAAAGAGTTGAATTGCATGCTATACACCCGGGCACTCATATTTCCTTGCCTCAAATTCAGAAATCTATCCGCTCTAGCTCGGCGGACCTCGGGTGGCAAATAGTGACGAATAAAAGCATCTACAAACTCTTGCCAAACCGGAGGAGGTGCATTCTCTCCTCTTGATAATACCCAATTGTTATACCATAACACCGCCACATCCCGGAGTCTATAAGACGCCAACTCCACGGATTCGGTCTCGGAAGCATGGACAATCTTCAATGTCCTCAACATTTTATCAATGAAACTTTGTGGGTCTTCCTCCGGCTTTTACCCGAAGAACTCCGGAGGATTTTGGCTCATAAAATCACGGGCCTTGGTACTTGCTGCCCGGTCACTTGAACCCACATTTTGTCGTTGTGCCTGTACGGCAACCAATTGTGTCAATAACTGGATGGCCTTGGTCATTTGTTGACCCGAAGCAGCCGGCGGAGGAATCGGAGTTGGGGCTCCTCTTTGCTCTTCCACATTAGGCGGGGTAGAAGAAGTATTAGACAAGGCCTCGTTGTACGATTCACCCTCTTCAATATTCATTGGGGGCTCTCTTTCTACCCGCCTCTTTATCGTAGTCTTGCCCTTCTGGGTGGCTGTAGCTTTTCCTTTTGGCGGCATTCTGAAATCATAACACACTATTAGGAAGGATAAAATCTTATACATGGCTCTATCGCACGATCTCATTGAAGAAAGATGGTTATTTTTCCTAAATGCCCTGTAGCCTCTTGTTTATTGATGTGGCGCGCTACACACCATAAACAAGACTCTACTAGACACGGCTCGTAGACACTTCCTAGGACCGAACTGCTCTGATACCACTTTTGTCACGACCCGACTAGGGCTAACCACCGAGCACCGCTCGTACTAGTACTCCTTAGGCTTATTTAACAATCATTTATCGGATTCATGCTCGATTTATAAGAAAACCCGTTTTCCTTTAGGAACATAATGTTTTTATACACATGGGCCCTCAAGCTAGCAAAATAATATATATTTATATATTCACACAATGACCACGCCATGAGACGACATGACCCACATTGAGTAGCTACGAGCCTCTATGAGATGACATTTACAATTGTACACAAAAGAATCATCATAGGCACCTCCAGGACAATGGGGTGCTTTCAGTCAGCTAACAGCCTCTAAGAATCTGGAGCAAGATCTCCTCCCTATCTACCTGTGGGCATGAACACAGCTTCCAAAGAAAACAAACGTCAGTACGAATAATGTACTGAGTATGTAAGGCAGGAATGAAATAAACAAACATAATAGGAAGATCATGAGTCGAGAGGCAAAGCTATAACCTGCACAAGTGTCATAGGAAATCGCATTACTTACATATATCACATTTTATATAATCATGGTATACATGTCATCACATCATATAAATCATCTCATCATAGTCCTCGTCGTTAACCCGCGTCCGGGTAACCATCATATGCTGCTCACTAGTGGTGATCATGCCCGGCCCTCTAGACTCGGTGTAACATCGCAGCCCGCCTTAGCGGTGATATGCCCGGCCATCTAGGTAAGGTGGAATCATATGCAGCCCGCCTTAGCGGTGACATGCTCGGCCATCGTGGCGCGGTGGAATTATATCATCACAAAATCAATCATAACACATCACTCTTACACATCTCATACCATAGCATCATGTTATCATTTCTTGGTATTCCATGAATCCCATAGTCGTGTTACAAGTTAGCATTATTTATCATCTTATTGTCATAGCATACATTAGCGTTAGGAGCATACATTAGGCTTTAAGGCAACCACACTATGTCGGGGTGACGTAAGGTCGTGAACCCCCGATTGTATTATGGACATTTCATGGGTATCATTCCTCGCATTGAAGGAAATAAGGCATAAGGCGAGTTGTAAGAATAATAACATCATTAGCATTGTAGGAACATCGTGCCACAATTTCTTGAATCTCTATACTCTAGCTCATTGTCATTATTATCATGCTTATAGGTGATTCGATATATAGAAGGACTCATAAGCTTCATCTTATAGAAGGATTATGGAAAACTCTAAGGATTCATGTCTTTTGAAGAAGAGTTAAGCCTCACATACCTTTCTCGTTTAAGCAAGCTAGCGTTCACTTATTCTCCTTCAATGTCACGTCTCTACCTTCAAAAGAGGATTCGTACTAACGTTAGTTAATCAACTATAAGAATGCACTACTATTTCTAGAGACAATTGTGCCGCACTTCCTTTGTTTATACTACTTTTCCCATATTCCCTATCAACTCCCAACACCCAAAACAACAACTACAATATAGCAATCAACAATCATCATTCATATACAATGACCATGATCCACCATTTCTCTTCATTTTTACCACCTTTATGATTTTTGGTTCGCTATAGTATTTTATCATGTATCACACTTATCTCATGGTCTACATGTCGTTTATAACGCATTCATACTCACAACACACTAACATTCATGATTCAATTCAACTACCATTCACTCATGGCACTATTTACTCATTTATGACCCATTTGCTATGCTTTTCTACAATTCGAGTATCTTAACCTTCCAATACCTTAAACAACATGAAATGGTCATGAAACTTACCTTGGATGATTGTGGAACAATCCTTGAGTGGAGTCTCTACTCTAGCACCAAAACCCTACTTCACCTCTTTTGGTTTTCTTTGAGGAAGATGAACTTGAGCTAGGTATCACACTCTTGTTTTCATGAATTTGGCGTTTTTGATCTTGATTTTCCCTTGATTCTCTTGAATTCTTGTGGATGAAGTGTTTTGGAGTATTCTAGAGAATTCTTGAATTGTGAAGATGAGAAATGAAATGAGCTTGGGGTCCCTTATACTTAACTTAAAAATCTCATTTTTGTGAACAGTAGTCGGGATGCACAGTGGCCGTAAGCCCAGTTTACGGGCCACATTTTGGTTTATGGTCCATCCTCTACGACCGTATTTAAGCATATCAGAAACAGAAAGGTTTGTTGTAGGCCATGGTGGTTTACGGTCGCAGTTTACGGGCCGTATTTTGATTTACGATCCGTATTCTGAGTCATATTTAACCATTTCAACATTTGATAGAAGTTGAAGTTTTGATAGTTGGAGGACGATGTTATACCCCGTATTTTTATACTTCGAATTATTCGCAAAGGAATCGATGCGAGTTAAAGGCAGAACCCCCCGGTCACGGAATAGGAACCCTAAAATTTTAATTTCTAAATTATAATTAATTGTTATAAATTTTATTTAGTGTAAAAATATTATTATTGGAGATTAGGAATTAATTAATTGTGCTTAGATTATTAAGCATAAATTAGTAATTAATTAAATTAATTAAAATTAATTAAGCAAGTGGGCCCCACCCGATTTTATTTAAAAAAAAACAAATCATCAATTAAGTGACACCTTAGGGTGCACGTGTAAGGTTTGGAAGGACCATATATATATTAATAACAAGTCATGAAATAACATTTCATGAACTTGAATCAAGAACAACTAAGAACACAAAAAAAGAAAAAGAAGAAAAGTCGCTCGGCCAAGGAGCAATTTTGCCAAGCAGAGGGTTGAGCGGGAGAATTTATGCCTCAAAATGTTGAATTTATCCAAGTGATTAGCAAGGTTAAGGAGCCAAGTTGATTGAGGTAAGATTTAATCTTTTTCTTATACCCATTTTGGAGGCAATTTAAGCTTGTACAAATTGTAGGTATGTGATGAATATAGGGAATTGTAGATGTTGGTGTTGAAATGCAAATTGAACCATGAGGGGGCTGCTCTAATTAGGCATGAAAAAATTATTTTAAGTTGCGTTATAGTTGTTGTTATCATGGATTATATGGCGAAAGGATTAGAAAGTTAAAGTTGAACATACCTTAGAGATCCTCCAGCTCCTCAGCCAGGGGTGGAGGATAGAGCCATGAGAGATGCAGTTCAGTTACTTACCAGATTAGTAGCAGGACAGGCTCGCAGGCATGGACTAGGGGTTGACCAGACGGATAGATATGACAGTTTGAGGGCCCGTGACTTCCTAATTTGTAATCCTCCAGAATTCTTCGGGTCGAAGCCCGAGGATGACCCGCAGGAGTTCGTTCGGCAGATGCAGCGTACGCTGAGGTTAATTAAGGCTTCTGAGACTGAGTCTGTTAAGTTAGCTTCGTATCGACTGCGGGATGTAGCCGTAAATTGGTATGAGGCGTGAGAGTTGTCTAGGGGCGCGGATGCTCCTCCAGCAGTATGGGATGAGTTTGTGGAGGCCTTCCTTGGCCAATTTCTGCCTCTAGAGATGCGGTGAGATAGAGTTGATAGATTCTTACACCTGAGGCAGAATGGCAGGAGCGTTCGGGATTATAGTCTTGAGTTTGATTCGTTGGCCAGATATGCACCCACTATTGTAACTGATATGACCGATAGGATGCATCGATATGTGGTGGGGTTGGATCGTTATTTGGTTGATAGCTATATGGTAATGGCCTCCCAGCCAGGGATGGATATTGCTCGGGTACAGGCGTATGCACAGGGGATGGAGGATCGGCACAGAGGGCGTCAGCCCGACAGAGATCATGACAGGGGCCAGCCCAAGAGGGCTAGATCGGCTGGTTATTCTGGTGAGTTTCGAGGCGGGCAGCCTCAGTAGTATACTAGATATCCTTCTCAGCCAGCCCGGAGTGCACCCCCATAGTTCACGGGTAGGAGATTCGATAGTACGAGGTACTCAGGAGCCGGTCAGAGCTCCAGGGCTTCGGGTTCGCAGGTGAACAGAGGTTCCAGTCAGTCGAGGACACCCTTGCCTCGGTGTTCTTGATGTGGGAAGCATCATTCTGGCGAGTGTTATCGTGCTACGGGTGCTTGCTTTTCTTGCGGCCGTCAGGGCCATATTATGAGGGATTGTCCACTCGGGGGTAGTCCAGGCGGTGCAGCTCAGCCTACTGGGTCGGTTGCTGGTTCATCTTCTTCTGTAGCGATGCGCCCTGGGGGGCAAGGTTTTCAGGCACCAGCAGGTCGGGGTAGAGGTCGTGGCGGAGCTTCCAGTTCTAGCGGTCCTTCGAACCGCATATATGCTTTGGCTAGTAGACAGGATCAGGAGGCGTCACCAAATGTGGTTACAGGTATACTATCGATTTTCTCTCGCAACGTGTATGCATTGATAGACCCAGGCTCCACATTATCGTATATTTCTCCATTTGTTGCTAGTAGAATTAGGATAAAACCTGAATTGATAGAACCGTTTGAGGTAGCTACACCAGTAGGAGATTCTGTTATAGCGAGGCAAGTATATAGAGATTGTTCGGTGGTTATATGTAACTGTTGCACCAAAGCAAATCTGATAGAGTTAGATATGACGGAATTTGATGTTATTATGGGTATGGATTGGTTAGCTTCTTGTTATGCGAACGTTGATTGTAGAGGCAAGATAGTCCGATTTCAGTTCCCAGGAGAGCCAATTATAGAGTGGATGGGAAATACAGCATCGCCGAGGGGTAAGTTTATTTCATACCTCAAGGCAAAGAAGATGGTCAGAAAGGGTTATATTTATCATCTGGTTCGAGTGCACGACCTGAAGGCAGAGGCGCCGACTCTTCTGTCAGTGCCGATAGTTAGTGAGTTTCCCGATGTATTTCCAGATGAACTTCCAGGCCTTCCTCCTAAGCGTGAGATAGAGTTCACTATAGACGTATTACCAGACACTCAGCCCATATCTATTCCTCCTTATAGAATGGCACCTGCAGAACTGAAGGAATTGAAGGAGCAACTGAGAGACTTATTAGAAAAGGGCTTTATCAGGCCTAGTACATTACCTTGGGGAGCACCGGTATTATTTGTGAGAAAGAAAGATGGGTCGCTGCGGATGTGTATTGATTATAGGCAGCTGAATAAAGTAACAATAAAGAACAGATATCCCCTCCCCAGGATTGATGATTTATTTGACCAGTTGCAGGGCGCCAAGTGTTTTTCGAAGATAGATTTGCGGTCAGGTTATCATCAGGTGCGGGTAAGAGCGGCAGATATTCCGAAGACTGCATTCAGGACCCGATACGGGCACTATGAGTTTAGGGTGATGTCTTTTGGGCTGACCAATGCTCCAGCGGTAATTATGGATCTAATGAACCAAGTGTTCAAACCATTCCTTGACCTGTTCGTGATTGTATTTATTGATGATATTCTGGTCTATTCACGATCAGAAGATGAGCATGCAGATCATTTCAGGACGGTACTTAGGGTGCTCCAACACCAAAAATTGTATTCCAAGTTCTCTAAATGTGAATTCTGGTTAACTGCAGTAGCATTCTTGGGGCATATTGTCGGAGCTGATGGCATTCGGGTAGACTCACAGAAGATTGAGGCGATGAAGACTTGGCCAAGGCCTACGACGCCTACCGAGGTACGTAGTTTTCTGGGGCTAGCAGGGTATTATAGGAGGTTTGTGGAGAAGTTTGCCTCAATTTCAGCGCCTTTAACAAGGCTAACACAGAAGGCAGGCAAGTTTCAGTGGACCGATAATTATGAGCGAAGCTTTCAGTTATTGAAGGAGAAGTTGACTACGGCTCCGGTTCTGACGCTTCCTGAGGGGCCAGATGGCTATGTTATTTATTGTGATGCCTCGGGTGTTGGGTTAGGTTGTGTGTTGATGCAGCATGGCAGAGTTATAGCCTATGCCTCCCGACAGCTCAGAAAGCACGAAAGAAATTATCCCACCCATGATCTGGAGTTAGCAGCGGTGATTCATGCTCTGAAAATATGGAGACATTATTTATATGGTGTGCATGTTGATGTTTATACAGATCATAAGAGTCTCCAATACATCTTTAAACAGAAGGTGCTGAATTTGAGGCAGAGGCGGTGGCTAGAGTTGCTAAAAGACTATGATGTTGACATTCTATATCACCTAGGAAAGGCCAATGTTGTAGTAGATGCACTCAGCCGTAAATCTATGGGTAGTTTGGCGGATGTACAACCAGAGCAGAAAGAGATAGTCCGTGAGATTTTCCAGTTAGCTAACCTTGGAGTCCGTTTGGCTGATCTTGATAATGGCAGGGTTTCTGTTCGAGGAGTTGCTGAGTCCTCTATCATAGAAGAGATAAAAATACACCAGTACGAGGACCCTATTCTTGTCCATCATAGAGATGCAGCTCTTCAAAAGGAAAAGACCCCATTCGAGATTACACCGGATGGAGTGCTACGATACAAAGGTAGATTATGTGTACCTGAGGTTGCAGGGTTACGACAACAGGTTATGGGAGAGGCACACTATGCCCGTTATTCTGTTCATCCAGGGTCAATGAAGATGTATCATAACCTCCGATGCTTGTATTGGTGGGATGGTATGAAGAAGGATATAGCAGAGTTCATTGCTCAGTGTCCGAATTGTCAACAGGTTAAGATCGAGCACCAGAAGCCTGGGGGATTATTACAGGAGTTGGATATTCCGACCTGGAAATGGGAGGTGATCAATATGGACTTCGTCAAATTTTTACCTCGTACTGCGCGAAAATATGACTCTATTTGGGTCATCGTTGATAGGTTGACAAAATCAGCCCACTTTCTTCCAGTCAGGACTACATATTCAGCTGAGGACTATGCCAGATTGTACCTCAAGGAGATAGTGAGACTTCACGGGGTTCCCACAGCTATTATCTCCGATAGAGGGGCCCAGTTTACAGCTAACTTCTGGAGTCCTTCCAGGAGGGATTGGGGACGCAAGTGAGTCTCAGTACAGCATTTCACCCTCAGACTGACGGACAGGCCGAGCGTAGCATTCAGACACTACAAGATATGTTACGAGCCTGCGTTATTGATTTCAGGGGTAGCTGGGATGATCATTTGCCACTTATTGAATTCGCCTATAATAACAACTATCATTCGAGTATTCAGATGGCACCATATGAGGCCTTGTATGGGAGGAAGTGCAGATCGCCTATTAGTTGGTTTGCTATTGGCGAAACTAAGTTGATAGGCCCAGATATGGTTCAGCAGGCTGTCGATAAAGTGAAGCTTATTCAGGAGAGATTACTGGCAGCCCAGAGTCAGCAGAAATTATATGCAGATAATCGACGACGACACTTAGAATTTCAGGTTGGTGACTGGGTGTTCTTGAAGGTGTCACCCATGAAGGGTGTTATGAGATTCGGTAAGAAAGGGAAGTTAAGCCCGAGATACATTGGGCCTTATCAGGTTATCCGTAAGGTAGGCCGAGTTGCCTACGAGTTAGACCTACCGGCTGATTTGGAAGCAGTACATCCGGTCTTCTACGTATCAATGCTTCGCAAATATATAGGCGATCCTTCCAGAGTGTTTCCCGTAGATGATATCCAGGTGACAGAGGATTTATCCTACGAGGAGCAGCCTATAGCCATACTTGATTGACAGATCAGGAGGTTGCGAACCAAGGACGTGGCTTCCGTCAAAGTGTTATGGCGAAACAACAACAGGGAAGAGATGACCTGTGAAGCCGAGGAGGAGATGAAGAACAAGTACCCTTACTTGTTCCCTACGCCTACAGGTAACTTAAACTCCTCACTTGGTTATATTGATTGCCTGATAAAACTATATGTTATGACAATAAGGGAAACTCTTCCAAAATTCTTATAGGACCTTACGGGACCAATGTTCTAAAGGGGGGAAGGATGTTATACCCCGTATTTTTATACGTCGAATTACTCGCAAAGGAATCGATGCGAGTTAAAGACGGAACCCCCCGGACACGGAATAGGAACCCTAAAATTTTAATTTCTAAATTAGAATTAATTGTTATAAATTTTATTTAGTGTAAAAATATTATTATTGGAGATTAGGAATTAATTAATTTTGCTTAGATTATTAAGTAGAAATTAGTAATTAATTAAATTAATTAAAATTAATTAAGCAAGTGGGCCCCACCCGATTTTATTTTAAAAAAAAACAAATCATCAATTAAGTGACACCTTAGGGTGCACGTGTAAGGTTTGGAAGGACCATGTATATATTAATAACAAGTCATGAAATAACATTTCGTGAACTTGAATCAAGAACAATTAAGAAGACAAAAAAAAAAAAAAAAACCCTCTTGGCCAAGGAGTAATTTTGCCGAGCAATGGAGGGTTGAGGGGGAGAATTTATGCCTCAAAATGTTGAATTTATCCAAGTGATTAGCAAGGTTAAGGATCCAAGTTGATTGAGGTAAGATTTAATCTTTTTCTTATACCCATTTTGAAGGCAATTTAAGCTTGTACAAATTGTAGGTATGTGATGAATATAGGGAATTGTAGATGTTGGTGTTGAAATGAAAATTGAACCGTGAGGGGGCTGCTCTAATTAGGCATGAAAAAATTATTTTAAGTCGCGTTATAGTTGTTGTTATCATGGATTATATGGCGAAAGGATTAGAAAGTTAAAGTTGAATTTGTGTTGATATGAACATGTTGTTGTTCGTGTTGAATTGGAGGAATTGAAAATATAATTGTATCCATATGTTGTTGTTGGTATTTCTGTGTCAACAGGAGAGCAATTGGAAATTTGGGATAGGTGAATATATAGGGGAAGTGCTGCCGGATTTTCGCTAAATTTTTTGATGATAGAAAACCCTAAACGAGAATATATAAACTGAAATGTAGATCCTATAAAAGAGTGGGCTATAGATTTGTGAACTAGAAAATGTAGTTACTAACGATAACGTTACTTTTATATAAATAGGCTAAAAGAGCGACGAGGCGAAAAGGATTCACGAATAGTCGCTGACAGGTATGTAAAGCTATCCCTTCTTTCTTTTGGCATGTCCTAGATCTAAGTAATAAATGATATGAACTTTCGGGTAACTCTATTCATAGACTTGGATGTAATTTATAATTCTTATTTACTTCGTGATTGTGCCTCCCTCTTCAGTTTTCTGTACGTTTGTTAATAGTCGATATATATATCCGTTCCTATTCTTAGGAACTCTATGATAACTAGTGACGGGACTTCTATGAGGTGTTTCATACTGTAGTGACAAATGACTATGATCCTTAAGTCTTTGTGAGATACTTATGATAACATTCAAGGGATGTTGATTATGTTCCGAGCGACATTCGAAAGGTATTTGATACGACTATTGTCCTGATTTTCGAATGGTAATTCATGTTGACTATTCTATTGAGTCTCCGAAAATGTTTTTAACTTGCATAAAGTTTCTCACTACTCTGCTCGTGCATGCCTCAATATGTCTTTCACTGAGTCCCGGGCCAGGATCTGTTATCGTGCACACTTCCACTGCATTGTTCACCGAGTCCCTCACTAGAGGGTCGGGTACGGTATATATATATATATTATGGTGTTATGCTGTGTTACAGAGTTATGCTGTGTTACGGAGTTATTATATTCTGAAGTATGCTGTGTTATGGCGCCAAAGACGGGGTGGCGACCATGTTCACCGAGTCCCATAATGGGGCCGGATATGATATTGACATGCATGATTTATGTTTCAAAAGCAAGTATTTTGGTATTCTGATTATTGTACTCGTTTTCTATACTTCTTATTTCAGTTATGATCCTGTTTACTGTATTTCATGCTTTACATGCTCAGTACATTTTCCGTACTGACCCCCTTTCTTCGGGGGCTGCGTTTCATGCCCGCAGGTGCAGATACTCGCTTTAGTGATCCGCCAGCTTAGGATTCCCTTTCTGCTATCTTGGAGAGCTCCGTTGTTCCGGAGCCTAGATTTTGGTACAGATCCCTTTTTGATATATATATATATATATATATATATATATATATATATATATATATATGCATATGTTGTTTAAGGGTACGACGGGACCCTGTCCCATCATATTTCACTGTTGAACTCTTAGAGGTCTGTAGACATGGATGTGAGTTGTATTCCGATGTGGTCAGTTGTGTATATGATCATTATGCGTGTTCTATCGCTACAGCAGCCTTGCCGGCTTGCATATATATTGTCATATTGTTGTAGCAGCCTTGTCGGCTTGCTTGTGTTATCGTTTCGTAGTGGCAGCCTTGTCGGCTTGCTTGTGTTATCGTTTCGTAGTGGCAGCCTTGTCGGCTTGCGCAATGTTTGATGTGTAATGGCAGCCTTGTCGGCTTGCATAGTATAACAACATGTATAGTGGCAGCCTCGTCGGCTTGCGTATGTGAATATGATGCGATGTATTAATTAAGGCCTATAGTCTCGGCCGTTAATGTTGACAGGTGTGTATGGATGTCCAGCTCGGGCACTAGTCATGGCCCACAGGGCTGGGTCGTGACAGACGATTGCACTTTACGGTCCGTAAATCACTTTACGGGCCGTATTATGTTTTACGACCACTGGGTCGCAATGCAAATCTTCAACCTTCGCGTTTTTCAAAACTCATTGGTAGTCATTCCCTTCTTAGTAAAACATCGCACACTCATACTCTTCGTTGGTTTATTCATTGTATGCTCACGAAATATTTTTCGAGGTGTCACACTAAGGGACGGGTAGGAATTATTTGGAAAATAGTGACTAACCTCCCTAAGCACTTTAATACATATACTTCTATCATTCTTGCACAATTTCTTCATTAGCCCTTATTCAACACCAATCAACCTTTAAATCTCTCCCAATTCACCCATTTTTGTTTATTTAAGCACCACTCTTTTAAAAGTCACACAAATTAGAAGGAAAACTTTTTTGCTACATTTTTTTTCTTTTTTCTTGTCTTTTTCAGATTTTTTTTTCAATTCCCAACTAACAAGCAAATTAGTTCTTTTCATTTGATGCTCCCATAACTTTCATTCACTGTCACAACCCAACCCCGTAGGCCATGACTAGTGCCCGACTAGGACACTCGTATACATACCTATTGGATATAGTCAAACTGAATCTAAGTACAATATGGAAACTTGCAAAAGAACTCCAAGGTTCATAATGTCATCACACACACACACACACACACACACACACACACACATATATATATATATATATATATATATATATATATATATATATATATATCAAGATAGACTGTATCTTGAGGAGTCACAACTAATCAAATCATAAAAATCATACGCAAGCCGACAAGGCTGCCACTATATATCAATATCATACGCAAGCTGACAAGGCTGCCGCTACAGACGAACATCATATCATAACACATCGTATAGACACAGCTGAACAGAACTTATACACAACCCACACATATGTCTACAGACCTCTAAGAGTATCGATAGCGAAATATGACGGGACAGGGCCCCGCCATACCCTTGAGTAAACATATACATATACATCATAAGATCTGAACCAAAAGTCTAGACTCCGGAACAACGGAGCTTTCCAAGACAGTTGAGTAGAAGTCCTATGCTGAAGGGTCACCAAACCGACTATTTGTACCTGCGGGCATGAAACGCAGCCCCCCAGAGAAAGGGGGTCAGTACGAGATATGTACTAAGTATGTAAAGCATGAAATACAGTAAAGAGGATCATAACTGAAATAGGGAGTACAGGAGACAACGATAATATCCAGAATACCAAAACACTTGCCTTTTGAAACATAAATCATCCATGTCAATATCATATATCATACCCGGCCCATTATGGGACTCGGTGACTTAATCATATCATCATATATATATATATATATATATATATATATATATATATATAACGTGTCCCGGCCCTCTAGTGAGGGACTCGGTGAATAAAGTCATCCTTGGCGCCATAATGACATTACCATATCATCATATCATCATATCATCACATCACACACACACACACACACACACACACACACACACACACACACACACACACACATATATATATATATATATATATATATAATGTGTCCCGGCCCTCTAGTGAGGGACTCGGTGAACAATGTAGTGAAACTGTGCACGAAAACGTGTCCTGGCCCGGGACTCAGTGAAAGATATATTGAGGCATACATGAGAAGAGTAGTGAGAAACCATATGCAAGTTAAAACACATTTGAGACTCGATAGAATAATCAAAACGAGCTATCATTTGAAAATCAAGGCAATAGTCTTATCAAGTACCTTTCGAATATCACTATAGATTATATCAAAATAGAACTTTTGGAATCATATACACGTATCAAGACATAATGAAATAGTTTCTGGGAGTCAAGAACATTATCCATCCTAGTGGCTCTAAGAATAGGAGCTTCTTTGAAATCATACATATACGTCGTCTGTTTGTTTCATAAAGATCATGCCAAAAGAAAGAAGGATTAACTTTACATACCTTATCCGCTCCAAGCTAACCACAAATCAGATCCCGAGCTTCCCAATCTACAACAATATTATTGATATCAAGTATTAACTATAGCGCGCTCAAAATCCAAAGCCTAAGTTAGCACGTTACTTAACAAAATTTGGGCAGCATTTCCCCTGAAAACATAACAATCCTAGAGATTCCAATTCAGCCAAAACATCAATCAAAATACCAACAACAACAATACCAACAATTTCATATCAACTAGAATTAAATCCACCTTTAGATTATTCTCAAAACAGCCCACAATTACAATATTAACTCAATAACTTATCTGATTTCCCGCAATTAATTTCTTAGTGCTCATCCCATAATTTACCTATGACCCACACAAATTTAAATATATCAAGAATAGGAGAATTCTTATCTTATAAGCCAAGAAATACTCTTCTTCAATCTTACTTTACTTCGAAGAAATCTCCAATTTTCCATCACCCGAACAAAACGGACATGGACATAACCTCTACCCCGCTCTTATCTTTGTACTACCGAGTAGAAATAATACCCTTCTTGAACTCCATATGTACAAAGAAGACGACTCGCGGGTTTTATTTATTTTCAGTCTGTAAGACCATAACTTTGATCACTAATTTGATCAAGTATTTTCTTGTATTCAAGAAGGAACCATCAGATTGCTATACATGATAATAAATGATGACTAAGTTGGTGTCTCTTTGGCCAAGGCCCACGTGTGAATGTATCTTATGCGTTGTCACAAGAATTCTATCATTTAGCTTATTAAAATGTCCATTTCCTATGCATCCACGTGACTATTTGTAGCATTAAGTCTTTATCTACTACTTACGATATATTCCTTGGACTCCCTACTTTATTCCAACATTTAACCAACTACAAATATACTTAATTTGTTGATCTCAATTCACTCAGTATTGATCACTTCTAACATACTTCATATACTCATTATCATAATCATGTGGTATAATTCTAGTCCATAGCCTCTTTATATGGACACCAAATATTATTTCCATTCCTCGTTATAACACTTTACCGTCTTAAATCATTTCGAGACTTCATTCCTTATATACATTAAGTTCTTGATTTTCATCCTTGGATATGATCGAATTTTCCGGGCTCAGGTAAATTTGCTCCTGTTGGACGATTGAATGCTCTAGTCCAAAAACACGGGGTATTATAGCTTGGACCGTATTCCACTCGAATAAATGTTGAAACTCGACTAAACTTAATTTATTTGATTGGCTTAACTTCAAATCCTTACGGTACAAGTGTACCATCACTTTAACCACCTATAAACTTGGGGGATAACCATGTGTCCATTACTAATATCATTTAACTCGCACACTTTCCAACGCATGAGAACACGGGACGTAACATATGTATGCAGCCTACCTTGTTGACATGTGGCAGCCCACTTGACACGTGTCCCATTAGCTTGTCATCATCCATGCTCCGATCAAATTCAGCCACGTTTTGTGGGGCCCACTTAGGGGTCTAATTAGCTTCATTAATCCCCACTTAATAATCTGATCATGGTTAATTAATCCCTAATCTTCACTAATATCTCCACCAATTGTAATTAATAAGCCAACCGTGTATTATTAAAATCGGGATTAAAATGTCCTTGTCTCATATCTCAAAAATAATCTTGTCCTTGAACTTATGTCGATTAGCTTACGAATAATCCAACGTACAAAAATACGGGATATAACATTCACATCCCAACTCCCATTATATATGTAAATGATTAAAGTGCTCATAGAGTATTTGGATAAAAAATCAAGTTTTATAGAACGAAGGGGTAAAGGCTAATTAACTGCTATCAAAGAAAAGGCTAAAGGCTCAAAAGGGTTAACTAGGGTGATATTTATAAGTTGGTAGGATAACTTTTTAGGCTTTTTAGTGACTGATCAAAGAAACGCCTCTATCATTTTCTAGGCTCAACCGAATTTCATTTCGCTTCGTGAACACGCAAGGCAAGTTCTAGATGTCAATACCAAACATGAATACAAATGCAAAACCTTACACACATGGCACACAATCAACGTAAGAGGGATCCAGTTGTCCCTCGAATCAAACAACAATAAAAAACAACAATGCCAAGTGGGTCATAACGAGTCAAACGAAAATCATTTTGCAAGTGCTTTCAAGAAAAGTGATACAATTCTAAGGCATGCTTTCACAAAAAATTTCAAGATCACTCATATGCCAATACTTCACCTAACCCGTGCACCTAGCATTTGAATACGCCTATCCTAAGGACTAATTTTCCCTCAAGCAGGTTGTCATCTACCCGTCATCAGGAAAAGCCCTTTCTATGACTATAAAAGAAAAATCTACCTACGCCCGGTTCAAAGCCCCCCCCCCCCCCTCGGGAAAGAACCGAGGCCATAAGAAAACCAAAGGGGGTGGATGATGAATGCCTACTAATGAGGGACTTAAGAAGTTATCAAAAAAAATAAGGGAAAAAAAATCGTTTTGAATTTTTTTTCAACTTTTTCTATTTTTTTTTCGATACTAAGACACAAAACTACTAAAAAAAATCCTAAGGCATACTAATCATCTTCTGCAACTTCAAAACAACTTGATACAAACCAGGAACGTATTTTCCCACCCTACACTTAAAATTATGTAATACCCTCAATGTACATATATTTGAAAAAAACAAAGCGCAAGCAAGGTAAGAAATATTCCCTGGGGCCCCACTAAGGCCTGGCTAGTAACATGCTCTCATCATCAAGGGGCAAATAATCCCACACTTAAAACTCTGGCACGCTCCTCAGCTTTCAACTTTGGGTACTCAGACTTCCCCTAATCGTTATGGCACGACATGAATCAACTTTTTCCTCCACCTCGAACTTATGAATTTCCCCCTAATTTTGCATCCAATTTTCTATCTTGCTTCTAGGGCGGTGGTGTGAAAATAAAGGAACCAAGCAATAGATATCGTTTCTTGAACTTCTTGGCCCTTAAGTGAGGAATGTCGCTTTCTTTTCGGTGTGGAAAATTTCAGGATGTAAGACTCTTGTTCCTCATCTATACACTTCTTCATTAGCGTGGAAGGCTCAATTTCCATGTCGCCAACCATGCATAATGTAGAAAAATGTTTAGAACGAGGACCAACACGCCCTAACTCTAAAACTGCATTATTTCTAACATCCTCACTTTTGTATACCTTCTCAACAATGACATCATCAACAAAGATCTGATCGAATGGTTGGAATTCCTCTATCTGCTCCACATGCGAGCCATTATCCAAGGTAATATGTAGTTGGGCATCAGACGCCTCAACCTTTTTATTCATTTGTGCCTGCAAGCCATGGATATCTGAGCCAAATTGGTCTATCTCTTGTCCGAGCTCAGTTCTACCTTCTATCAGTTGTGTAGCCATGTTTGTCAGACCATCACGGAGAAACCCATGAAATTTCATTTGTTGAGCTTGTTTTGTTAGCCAAGATTGGCTCATTATCTCTGCTTCTTCAAAGCTATCTACTTGTGGGAACTCACTCACTTCTTCTGTTTGAGGTTCATCTTGAGTATTGGCTAAGCCTGTAACTTGTAGATCATTACAAGTTTCTGCCTCGGCCTGCATCTCTGTGAGTTTGGCACGAATCCTCTCTATGGCTTTCCATATTTCTGTGTTTTGCTCTCTCATTAATGCATCATGCTCCATCATTTGCTCCCCTATTTGCTTCATCATATTGCTAACCCGAACAGGACTTTTCGCATCCTCCACGTCGTTACTACTGTCAACATCACGAATAACAGGAGAATCATAATATAGCCTCGGGGATGGGGAGTAAGAGTTAGGACAACCATTCCAAGGACCGTCTTGACCACCACATATATTACCAGTATTCCACTCAAAAGATTGGGAAGGTGCACATAACCCATTCCTGAAAATATTTTGACAGTGTTGTCACAAGTGGGGTCCTCCACAAATCAAACACGGATCACCAAAATAGGAACAACCAATATTCGACCAATTTTTACTCCAAGATGACATGTCAAGCAAGCTAACCAGAATATTAAATTTAAAATAAAATAAAATAATAATAAATAAATAAAAACTTGAATAGAAATTCAAAAATTGAAATATGAAAAACAGTAATACTGCTAATTCCCCGGCAACGGCGCCAAAAACCTGTTGCTCCCAAACGCACACGTAAGTACACGCGGTCGTACAAGTAATATAGACTGTTAAGTCTGGATATCGATCCCACAGAGACTTAGATTTTCCTGTTAAACTAATTCAAATTGGAATGAAACTATTCAAGGAAGTGAAAATCAAGATGTTTATTGTACTAAACAAAAACTGAACAGTAAACAATTTGTGATGGGTGTTTTGGTGACTGAGAATATTTCGACAAAGACTGTAAGATTTATCAGATGAGAGAAATATCAAGGGTCACGACTTTCGACAATCCAGTTGATCTTCAGACAATTCTACCTACTTTATTTCCTAGGTTACTAGTTGACGGGTTAATTATAACTTTATGAGTATCTTCCGAGTTGCTCACAAGCTTGTAGATGCTACTATAACGCCTATATCCCTATGGTCATCAGTGGTAACAAGAACGCATTTACTCCTCCGTATTCAACTAAGCAAGGCTAAAGGGTATATTCCTATCCTCATTAGCGAAACGATTATATCGAACAAGCCCTATTTATTCTTATTACGCATGAAAATTCCCTATCCCTGGTTCAATTCACACGCCACAGATAGTGTCTAACTATGGGCCAGATAATCAAACAATTAAGATCAAGAATAAATAAGCAACCCAAAATATGGAAAATCAATAGAGTATAATTGTCATCAAACCAACTTTCAAGTCTTTCACCACAACCCTAGAATTAAGAAGTTTAGCTACTCATGATTCGATCATAGACAAAAGAATTCATGAATAATCTAGGGTTGAAAAAGATGAAAAATAAAATAAACCTAGAGAGAGAAAATAGAACGGTGGCTTACAAGTCTTAGAATATCCCAGCACACCATTTTCTGCTAATAAAGTGTCTATATATACCCTAGGGTTAAAACAAAAAATAAGTAAACCTAATCCCGATTGAAACGGGAAAACTGCCCGTCGCTGTGCTTTCCTTCCGCGATGCGGAAGGATAGCCTGATGCACTTCCATTTTTCTTCCGCCATGCGGATTAAAAGCCTGATGGCAAATTTTGGTCAGGAGCTTGGTCTGTTCGCTTTCTTCATGTGATGTGGATGAAAAGCGGGACCTTTAGTTCAATTTTTTTTCTTTTTGTTCATCACTTGTGGTCTTCGACTCATCACCTCGTGTAATCATCATATGCTCCAAAATCAATCACTTTTAGCTCGGTTTTCCATCGTTTGTCTTCATCGTACCTATACACATGAAATATAACGACATAAGTTCAAATACGATGATTTCATCATAGATTAAGCGATAAAAGTCATAAGAATAGGAAGTAAAATGACACGAAACATAGATATTTGTGCCAAATATCAGTATATAAGGCGGAAAGGCAACATAATAAGCATATACTGCGAAGAAGGAGGATAAAAATCAACCTGGCATTTTTGACTTATCAATGAGAATCTAGCATGTATGTCTCTCTATACTCTTATGTGCTTAACTACGTCTATGTACAATACTGTTTCTCTGACCTACTTATCATCCTAGTGCTATCTGCCCAACTGATCAGGGGTAACTGCCAGACCGACCGTAACACGGTGGTAATTGCCCATCCAATTATCACCCGATGGTAGAGCGCATCTGCCTGACTGATCAGTGGTAACAGCACAACCAGCCGTAGCATGGTGGTAAATACATATCTGCCCAATCGGCTATAGCTCGATGGTAATAACCGCCCAACCAGCCGTAGCATGGTGGTGAATACATATCTGCCCACTGGCCGAAGCTCGATGGTAATAACTGCCCAACCAGCCGTAGCATGGTGGTAAATATATATTTGCCTAACTAGCTGTAGACCAGTGGTAAATATAATTGACATCATAACCAGGCCCCTATACGTGATTTCTATGCACACCTTATGATCATTACTTATCTGTTAATGCCTACATGATTTCATAAGACTTATAAACATATTTCCTGGCCATTAAGACTTCTTCCTGACTAACTAACCCTTCGTCAATTTCTGGATACATCATAAGCCTTCCTTCTAACATTAAGTACCTCATTAGAGAATCTTATAACTAGCATACTATTCATGTCTTACAACACACTCCTTGAGAACACATTTCTCAATTCATCGGAGTGACGTAAGGTCGTTATACATCCGATTAAAATTATGGAGCTATCATCATGAACATATCTCACCTTGAAGGAACAATAATCATAAGATGAGATCAACATCCATGATATCATAAGAACATCAAGAACCATATGCTTCTAGTATTTCTACGAATAGGGACATTATGGACATCATTTGTGAAAGTTCATAACAATAGGATCATGCCTTATGAAAGAAAGGGACAGTCTTAACATACCTTGTTGCTTACTTAGCCACTCAAAGTCTACCTTTCGAGCCTGCAAATCTACATCCAAGATGATTCATACAACAATCAGGCCATAAGAACACTTACACACTCAAACTTAGCTAGTTAATAAGTTAACGGAATTCGGATAGCATTTCTCCTATATCATCTACTTCCTCCAAATTCCAAATCAACTCCCAAACATCATTAACAACATAAAAAATAACATAATCAAGATACTACATGACATATATATACAAATCCTCCAAAAACTTCCTTCGAAAATCAGCCCATAAGCCAACAACATCAACATATCAAACTACGACCTTTATACTATGTTTTACTTCACTTTAAACCATTAAAATCCTCCAAAAACAACTCAATATAAATGTCAAGATGAAGAACATACCTTATACTTGAAGAACATTAGCCAAACCAACTTTTTTCAAGACCAAACTCACCACAACATCAAGTAGAAGCAAGAACAAACACTTTTCATAAACTAGTTTAGTGTAATCTTATTGAATTCTTGATCTAAGGGGCTATAAGTGTTTAGGAGAAGTATATGGATGTTTCTTGAGCTCAAAAGAAAGTGTAAATGATGATAAAAGGGGAATAATGCCTTATTTATACCCTTTGAAAGTCGGTTCCACTGACTTTCCAAATGGGCCCGTGGAGAAGCCATTTGGCAGCCTATCTTGAAACTCCCATAACTTTCTACTCCGATGTCGTATCGATGCAAATGACACAAAAATTTTCAAGGTGTAACATTCCTCCCCCGCCCCCCAACCCCCCCCCCCCCCCCCGTTTAAAACATTCTTCCTCGAATGTTAATCTCTCAGAGATCTTATAGAATTGTTTTGGAAGAACTTCCTCTGTAACTATATCACTACCAGTATGTGACACATCAACCCGGAATATACAACACCACATAGGGCCACAACAAAAATAGTAACTCTTTAACCACGCATAACATAACTAGTAAGTATACATGTATCAACATAGGGTGGTTGCTCCTGATCCGGGTGCCTAGCCAAAGCGTATATGCAGTTCTTACCACCGCCGGAGCTAGACACTCCACCTCCACCTCTAACTCTACCAACCGATGTCTGAGGGCCTCATTCTAGGAAGCGTACAGAAGAAGATGAAGCTGCTACTGATCCAGTTAGGCGAGTTATATCATCTCGAACCCTCATCGGGCAATCCCTTATATAGTGACCTGAAATTCCACATGTATAACATACATCAAAGCCCTGACGAAATCTCCAAGAATTGGCTCTACCACACTGATTGCATCATGGAGGAGGCATCTGTATTTGCACTGAGTCCCTCCGGTGTTGAAAACCCAAAGCCCTCGAAACCCGACCTGACTCAGAATAAGAAA
This sequence comes from Lycium barbarum, assembly GCF_019175385.1. Taxonomy (NCBI): domain Eukaryota; kingdom Viridiplantae; phylum Streptophyta; class Magnoliopsida; order Solanales; family Solanaceae; genus Lycium; species Lycium barbarum. The sequence goes on from NC_083345.1 coordinate 41,566,094, forward strand.
ACCTCTCATAACGCGGCCTCTATGATGGTGAAGGGGTAATAATAGCTGAATATGGGGGCCTAAAGTCACCCCTAACATCTTCTGACTGACTGGAAGACCTAACCCTCTTAAGCTGATCCTCACCCAAGTCTTCTGACTGCTGTCTCTTCTGATCTTCTAGATTCTGAGTATATGCCTGGATACGGGAGATGTCCATAATATCAAGTAAAATAGTTGTGGAACTCTCATTAATCAGATGCGACTCAAGTCTCGCTACAAATCGGTATACTCGGTCTTCCATCTCTGCTACAATAGTGGGAGCATACCTAGCCAGAGAGTTAAACTAGAGACTATACGCCCGCACACTTCTGTTTTCCTGCCTATGAATAAAAAATTTGTCTTCTCTCACCGGACGAATCTCTAGTGGTAAATAATGTCAAAGAAAGGAATCTACGAACTCCTTCAATATGGGTGGAGGTGCATTAACCCCTCTAGAAGATATCTAAGTATCATACTAATAAACGGACACATCCCATAATCTGTAGGAAGCTAACTCTACTAACTCAGTGTCTAAAGCATGTATTACTCACAACGTCCTCTGCATCCCATTTATAAAATTATGCGGGGCCTCATCTGGTTTCGACCCAAAGAATTCTGGAGGGTCTAAATTAATAAAATCTAGAACTCTGGCACTAACGGCCCTATCACCACAGCCCGTACCCTGTCGCTGGGCCTGAGCGGTTACTAATTGCGTCAACAACCGAATAGCTTCTCGCATCTCCTTACCTAAGGCACCAGGTGGAGAAACTGGGGCTGCTGGAGCTCCCATATGCTCTTCTAGAGCAGGCGGGGGATAAGAGGTCTCAGATGGAACCTCATTTTAGGACTCGCCCTCCTCAACATCAACAGATGTTAGCCGATCAGTTCTCCTACCTACCACTTACCCTTCTGGGCCGTTGAAGCTTTTCTCATCACGGGCATTACTGAAATCATAACATATGGTTAGGAAAAAGGGAATCCTCATAACATTGTTCTATCGCACGATCTAAGATGAGAAAGAAAGGAAATCTTCCTAAATGCACTGCAGCCTCCAGTTTATAAGTGTGGTGCACTGCACACCATAAATAAGACTCTGCTAGACACGGCTTGCAGACAACCCTAGACCTGCTCTGATACTACTCTCTCACGTCCCAGCCTAGTTGTAACCACCCGCTTGGTCGTTAAAGTCATCACGACACTTTTGACCCTTTCCCGAGGGGACCGTTGACACGCTTCTCAAGGTGTTTAGATTTGATTCGGGTGACCTTTTGTGAAATTTAGGCTTAAAGCGAAAAAGAGTTGACTCAAAGTTGACTTTAAACCGACCTTCTTCAAAAATTCATTGATTTCGAGAGGTCCGAACGGTCTTTTAAAACTTGTATGTATGTCTGGTGTGGTTCCCAATGCACTCAGGTGTATTTTGAGACTTGGGTTGGGAAGTTGTAATTGAGGTATCGGGGGTTGACTAGGTCAACGAGACCTCTGTTGGGAATTCCGAGGTTACGAGAGAGTTCGTAGTGTGTTTTGATGTGTGTGTGTGTGTGTATGTAGTTTATGAGTAGATGACCTCGAAAGTTAGTCAAACTTTCGACTAGAAGTGTGAAACTTGGGAAAGTTTCTGTTGTCTGGTGCTCGCTTTGGCGGCACCAGCACCGCGGCAGCGGTACCGCTTAAGCGGTCGCCCTGCCGCTGAAGCAGTCTGTGCCTTTTGGGCATGACCACTGGGGCAGCACCGCTGGAGCGATAATCTTGCCGCGGAAACAGGTGACGGGCAGTTAGTTCATTAAATGAAGTGTTATATGCCTTAAGTCCCTCATTTATTACCATTCCAAAATTTGAGCTTTAGGGAGAAATTCTAGAGGATTCTTGGAGAAGATTCTTGGTGGTTAGTCCTTCGAATCTCCTTACTATTTCATTTTCCCTAATCTTCTTAGAATCCCTTTGGCTTGATAGTTCATTAAGTGATGAAGATTAAAAGTGGGTTTAATGGATATTCTATCTAGGCTTCTAAATGATGAAATTGATTAAGTTTATGCTAAATTATGATGTATCTAAGGTTCTTAATCATATACCTTCAATTATTAGTATTGAATTCAAGAGTTAGGGTGTATACCTAAAATTGGGGGTTTTGCTTGGATTTCAAAATTTGATGAATCCTTGAGTTAATTTAGCAATTAATTGATGGGTTCTGATCACCCAGTGTTAAATTGGATAATTTACCCCCGAATTTCTCATTTTGCCCTTGTGGGCCCCATTTCCCCAAATACTAGGGTTAGTTTTTTACCCAAATTGAATGATAGCAATATAGGTATCGATCTTCATGATTTCTAATCTAGATTTTGAATATTCTTACACTTTCTTGATTTCGAGGCTCAGCGGAAAGGAAAGGCTAAGGAGTGATTGTTGGTGTTATTATTGTTCGGTCATCCAGGTAGGTTATGGCTCACCCTATGGTGAGACTTCATTTAGCGAAACATATATTTAGATGATATTGTCGAAAAAAGCATGTAAGCGTTCGAGTATACAGCTGGGTTGGATAATGTCTTGGGTTAGGCCCTGTTGTGTGATTGGGGCTAGCGAACCCGTTGTGTTGTGACTTGATTGTTCTATTGTTGTTGGTCTGATGCCACGTGGTGATAGTATGTTATATCTTGATCATGTTATTGTAGTATCTTGCTTGTTGACATTTGATACGAGGATAGTATTCTATATGACTTGTGTAGTCTTTCATGATATTGTTGGCGTACCTATGCTTGGTACTTGTGATATTGATCTGATTATTGATGTTGAATCATACATTGCACGCATTCTCATCCTTCATCATATACTATTGATACATTGTTGATACTTGAGGAAACACTATGATGAGCTGGGCTCAATTTGGATGAGAGTGACATGAGGTCCGATATCCAATGGTTGTCCCGAAATCGTGGTTGAGTGGTAGCGGTATTCGAAGTTGTTGCCGGACCGTGAGGTACATGGACTCCGCGGGTCCCTCATAGGTTGTACTGATGAAAATCCTCCGTGGGCAAATATTCGAAGTCTAGTAGAGTCTTGTGGATCGGTACAACGAGCTTCGTACTTATCTGCGAGAGGCTATAGGACATTTAGGAAATCTCACTTTCTTTAATTCTTTCATGCTACCTTATTCTAATTGGTATACGGAATAATTAAATTGGTATCTGACTCTTATCTCTTCTCTCACAGATGGTAAGGACTCGAGCAACTATAGCCCGAGGTCAGGTGCCAGAGCCCGCAGCTACGGCTGGCACCAGAGGGTGAGCGACAGCTAGAGGACGCGGCAGAGCTAGAGGCCGCGGGTCTGCCCCAGCCAGGGGCAGGGCTTCTGCGGTAGGACAACGACGTAAGATATCTCCATCTCCAGAGCCTAAGGATTAGCAGGATCGAGACCAGGCCACCGAGGATGGTGTGGCCTCAACACGGACACAGCCCGATATTACTTCTGATCAGACTATGTAGGATACTATGGCCTGTGTTTTACTCCATCTAGATGATTAGTAGGCTGCCGCTGGTGTTACTACTCTTGGCAGAGGATCACAGACCAGAGTTGGGGCACAGACCCCTAAGCAGAGACCTACTCGGGTAGCATACCCTGCTGCAGCTATGGCTCCCCATATTGATGCAGTGCCAGCCCTGGTCGATGATATTAGGCCCATAGAGGGCGCTGTTATGACCGTGTCTAATCAGGATCTTATTGGGAGGTTTAGGAAGTTGGAGCCGGCGAGGTTTTCGGGTACTTCTGCGGAAGATGATTATGATTTCATCTTGGATATGCATGAGTTGCTACATAGGATGGGGATCGTAGAGACCCATGGAGTTGACTATGTGTCCTACCAATTTCGCGGCGACGTGAAGACTTGGTGGAGGTAGTTTGTTGATTGTAGACCTGAGAGTTCCCCTCCCCTGACTTGGACTCAGTTCTACTGGGCCTTCCTTGAGAAGTATATGCCCGGTCTTTGAGAGAGGCACGTAGGAAGGAGTTCCTATATCTTCAGTAGAGGGGTATGTCTGTGGAGGCCTATGTGACCCGCTATCTGTATTTGTCCCGTTATTCCACTCCCTTGATCCTTACTAAGCCGGACAGGATTAGGCATTTTATTGGTGGGCTAGTAGGTTCTCTTTAGATTCCTTGCCTTCATATAAAGGCTATGGGGGCTTCCTTCCATTCCATCGTGGAGCATGCTTCTTTGGTTGAGGCCGCTAAGACCCGTGCATTTGGAGGTGCTGGTGACAAAAGGCAGCGTTAGATTGAGAGTTATGGTGGTTCTAGTTCAAGGGGCGCTGGTCAGTCTTCTAGGCCGTATCAGCCATATTCCGGCAGCCCTATGCATTCATCTTTGCAGGCTTTCTCCAGTGAGCAACCCAGGCAAAGAGCTCCTGAGAGTTTGTTTTCTCGACCGGTAGACAGGGTTGTTTCATCTGGGTCCTCAGCTTCAGTTTATCAGCCTCCAACCTCTCTAATATGTTTTTCATGTTGAGAGATTGGACATATTGTGTTACACCTCGAAAAATCATCCGTTGGGATGCAAGTGAATGAACTAGTGAAATACGAGTATCGGGTTAATGATGACTTAAGGGCATTTTGGGAAAGAGTTATAACGTCCCTTAGATTGCTAATGAAGTGTTAAACAAATGTTAAGAAGGTTCCATAAGGATTGGAGATCAACGAAGTGACGAGAACAAGTTTAGTGGACTGGTGATTTTTACGGCACATAATACGGACCATATAATGTTTTACGGACCGTATAATGGACCATAAAACCATCATAGCGAAGGTTGCTCACTGGTGCAATTTTACGGTCAATTATACGGACCGTATGAATTTGTACGGCCCGTATAATGAACCGTCAGATGGTCACAGTGAAGGAAAGGCACGTTTTATGGTCAATTATACGGACCGTATAACGATTATACAAACCGTATAATGGACCCCGACAGTTCAGCGATGAGTTATTAAATAAGGGACCAAGTTCACAAAATCATTTCCACATTTCATCCTTCTCTCTAAAACATCTCTCTACATTTATTACACAAGCTTTCAAGGGTTTGTAGTGATTAACAACATTAAACAAGTGAATCAAGAGTAAGAACCCATCAAAGATCATCTAAAGTCAAGAAATCCAAATGGAGGAAAACTAGGGTTTTTGCTCAAGTGGAGTATTATCAACTAAGGCTTGTTCCTACAACTTCTAAGGTAATATTAATGATATTTACATGTTGTTTGAGGTATTTTAAAGTTGAAATGCTTGGTCATTAGAAGAGAATAGCAAAATGGGTTATGAATGATGAATAGTGATGTTTTTGAGAAATAGTTTGAATTGAATTACGATTGTTGTTGTGTTGTGATATGAATGCGTTATAAATCACGTTAAGACCATGAAATAGACTTTGTAAATGAACAGACGAAGTTGGGTGTTGTGACCATGAATATGGATAAATGAAAGTGAATTGAGAAACCTAGATAATGTGGATGATTAATGGCCATTGTTATGATATTGTGAATGTGTTGTTGACGTTTGGAAGTTGAATTACGATATGGAGGAATGTCATATAAATAAAGGAAATGCTGTCCGATTTTCTCTAGCTTTAGCCATGTGTGCTAATTGTCGATTCTAATGATAGTACGACTTTAATGAAGGTAGAAACGTGAGCATCCAAGGAGTACGTCCAAGTCTAGAATAGTTCGACGAAAAGGTATGTAAGGCTAACCCTTCTTTCATAAGGCATGGTTCTTTGGCCAAAAGTCTAAATCCTCTATAAGTCTACGATTCCTTCAAATGATTGACCCTCTGAGCTAGTAAGCCTATGACATAAATGTAACGATAATGATGATGATAGAAATGATGCTAGAGATGCTTATGAGCTATTATATGTTCGTGTGCCTATGAAGGGCTATAATATGACCCCCGAGCTTATGATTCCGGTTAAGAATATATGTATATGAATATGTATAAAGTATGTATACGATTACATAACGCGCGCACACCTCTGCAGATTGTACGGATAACCTTAATGCCTTGGTAGGGCCAGGTATGTACGACCTTGAGCCTTGGTTGGCCAAGTATGTATGAAACACCGAAGCTTCATGGTCGGGCAAGCTATGTATATGTATGTATATATGTGAATATGTTATGTATATGAGATGTAAATGATTATGAGAGTAATTAAGTACGGATGTGGATGTATGTATACGGATACGCAATAGAAACGGAATGCCCCTATGCAAAGCAAGTAGGTGCCATAATGATGATATTGTTGTCTCCCCTCCTATGTTACTGCCGAAGTTGTCTATTATGCTTCTATATTGATGTTGATCATGCTTTACATACTCAGTACATTCTTCGTACTGACGTCCTTTTGTTTGTGGACGCTGCGTCATGCCCGCAGGTGCACAGGGAGACAGACTGGACTCATAGTTGCTTATTCAGAGATTGCATAGCAGAGCTCCATCTCATTCGGAGCCATAGCTTTTGGGTACTTATTCTTTTGTGTACATAATTATGGGCATAGCGGGGTCCTGTCTCGCTCATGTGATATGATATACTCTTAGAGGCTCGTAGTCACGTGTATGTGGTTAGTTATGTCTGGCCTTGTCGGCCTATATTTTGTATATCATTTTGTTGGCCTCGTCGGCCCATGTACATTGTTGTGGCATAGCTGCCTATGATGATTAAAGATATTGTCGTCCAATGGGACTAGTATGATTGATGCTTAGAAATGTATGATTGATGATGTGGCTCATCTAGATGCGAGTATGAGTGTAAGCTAAGGGGTGCCCGGGTGGGCTAGCATTGGGTGCTCGTCGCGACCCCCTAGTCAGGTCGTGACATATTGCTAGGAGATGTCCCCGACCCAGACAGTATTATCAGCCACCGAGGACTCTGACATCATCTGGTGGTCGAAGTGGTGCTTCTCAGAGGGGCGGTGCTCAATCAGGTCATGGTGTTTCTCAGGGTTCTAGAAGTAGATCCCAGGCAGTTAGAGGTGGGTCCCAGAGTGTGAGAAAGGAATATCAGACTAGACGTGGTGGGCCCATTGTTACTCATTTTTGGGTAGGCCCGAGGCAGAGGCCTCAGATGCTGTTATTTCAGGTACCATTTATGTCCGTCATAGAGCAGCATCTGTGTTATTTGATCCTAGATCCACTTATTCGTATGTGTCTGCATACCATGCCATTGATTGGGATTTGACTTATGATAGCATATTTGTACCTATTCATGTGTCTACTCCGGTTAGAGATTTTGTTGTTATTAATCGAGTTTATCGGTCGTGTTTAGTTACTTTTATGGGGTATGACAGTTGGGTAGATTTGATGATTCTTGATATGGTGAATTTTGACATTATCTTGCGTATGACCTGGCTTTCTCCTTATCATGCGATCTTGGACTGTCATGCCAAGACAGTCACCTTAGCCATGCTGAGCATTCCAAGACTTGAGTGGAGGCGTACTCCTAGTCCCGCTCCGAAGAAGATCATTTCCTTCCTTCAGGCGAAGAAATTAGTCAATAAAGGGTGTTTAGCTTATCTGGCTCATGTGTGTGACACGGCTGTTGCATCTCCTCCCCTTGAGACCATTCATATTATGAGCGAGTTTGCGGAGGTATTCCCGTCTGATCTGTCGGGTATGCCACCCGATCGCGACATTGACTTCTGTATTGACTTGGATCCGAGCACTCGCCCTATTTCTATTCCGCCATATCGGATGGCACTTGTCGACTTGAGAGAGCTTAAGGGGCAGTTATAGGATTTATTGAGCAAGGGGTTCATTAGAACAAGTGTCTCCCCTTGGGGTGCTCCTGTGTTATTTGTGAAGAAGAAAGATGGAACCATGAGGATGTGCATTGATTATCGACAACTAAACAAGGTTACTATTCGGAACAAGTGTCCTATGCCTCTTATTGAGGACTTATTTGACCAGCTTCAGGGTGCTTCAGTGTTTTTGAAGATTAACTTACGTTCAGGCTACCACCAGTTGAAGATTAGGGCTGAGGATATTTCTAAGACAGCCTTTCGGACGAGGTATGGACACTATGAGTTTTTGGTGATGTCATTTGGGCTTACCAATGCCCTGGCTGTATTTATGAATTTTATGAATGGCATCTTTCGGCCATTCCTTGACTCCTTCGTGATTGTGTTTATTGAAGATATCTTGGTGTATTCCAGGAGTAGAGAGGAGCATAAGAGCCATCTTCGTACTGTTTTTAGGTTGTTGAAGAAGCATAGCTTATTTGCTAAGTTTTTGAAGTATGAGTTTTGGTTAGAGTCTGTGGCATTCTTGGGCCATGTAGTGTCTAAGGATGGGGTTATGGTTGACCCACAGAAGATTGAGGTTGTGAGGGGTTGGGCGAGGCCCACTACTGTTACCAAGGTTCGCAGTTTCGTGGGTTTGACCCGATACTACCTCCGCTTTGTGAAGGGTTTTGTTGCTATTGCTTCGTCTTTGACCAGATTGACTCAGAAGGATGTTCCCTTCCAGTGGTCTGATGATTGTGATGAGATCTTTCAAAAGCTCAAACTTCTTTTGACTTTAGCCCCGATCTTAGCATTACCCGTGGAGGGTAAGGATTTCGCGATCTATTGTGATGCATCCCGTATGGGTTTGGGTGCTGTGTTGATGCAGGAGGGTAGAGTGATAGCTTATGCTTCCCGACAGTTGAAGATTCATGAGAAGAATTACCCTACCCATGTTTTGGAGTAATTGGTCGTGGTCTTTGCTTTAAAGATTTGGAGGCATTATTTGTACGGTGTCCATTGTGAGGTTTTCAATGATCACCATAGCCTTCAACATGTGTTTACCTAGAGAGATCTTAATTCCAGGCAGTGCCGATGGATGGAGCTCCTGACGGACTGTGACATCTCTATTCTTTAACATCCCGGGAAAGTTAATGTTGTGGTTGATACCTTGAGTTGCAAGACAGTGAGTATGGGGAGTTTAGCTCGTTTGATTGTTTCCGAGCGTCTATAGGCCATGGAGGTTCAGACTCTGGCCAACAGTTTTCGCCTTGCTATTTCAGCCCCAGGCAGAGTTTTGGCTTATGTAGAGGCGAGGCCATCTTTATAGGATCAGATCAGGACTCATCAGTTTAAGGATGCCCAGTTGAGCAAGATTCGAGATAGGGTTTTACGGGGTGAGGCCAAAGAGGCCATGATTGATTCTGTGGGCATTTTGAGGATTAAGGGGCGCGTGTGCGTTCCTCATGTTGGTGATTTGATTCAATTGATCTTGCCCGAGGCTCATATTTCTCGATATTCCATTCATCCGAGGGCAACTAAAATGTATCGTGATTTGAGGTAGCACTATTGGTGGTGTCGGATGAAAAAAGATATAGTTGATATCGTTGTGAAGTGTGGGAATTCTCAGCAAGTTAAGTATGAGCACCAGTGACCCGGCGGTGTACTTCAGAGGATGCCCCTTCCCGAGTGGAAGTGGGAGAAGATTGCCATAGATTTTGTTTTGGGTCTTCCGAAAACCCTAGGCAAGTTTGATTCTATTTGGGTGATAGTTGATTGGCTAACTAAGTCTGCTCATTTTGTTCCAGTTTAGATTTATTATATCGCGGAGAAGTTAGCCAAGTTGTACATTCGAGATATTATGAAGTTGCATGGGGTTCCTATTTCTATTGTATCTAATCGGGGTGCTATCTTCACTTCTCATTTCCGGAGTGCTTTTCATAAGGAGTTGGGTACCCGATTGGATTTCAGTACAACTTTTCAACCCCAGACCAATAGGCAGTCCGAGTGGACCATTCAGGTGCTCGAGGATATGTTGAGAGCTTGTGTTATTGATATTTTCAGTCATTGGGATCAGTACTTACCCTTGGTAGAGTTTGCGTACAACAACAGTAATCATTCGAGTATTGGCATGGAGTCTTTTGAGGCTTTATATGGTAGGAGATGTAGATCTCTGGTTGGCTGGTTTGATGGGTCTGAGGTTCGACCTTGGGGTGCGGATTTGTTGAGAGAGTACCTTGATAGAGCAAGAGTTATTCAGGCCAAGCTTGTGGCAGCTCAGAATCGGCAGAAGATATATGCAGACCGGAAGGTCTGAGATTTAGATTTTGTTGTTGGTGACCAGGTTCTATTGAAGATTTCACCCATGAAGGGTGTTATGAGGTTTGGGAAGAGGGGTAATTTGAGCCCTAGGTATATTGGCCCATTTGAGATTGTTGACCGTGCAGGCGATGTTGCTTCTGAGTTATCCTTGCCGCTAAGCTTGGCGGGAGTTCATATTATTTTTCATGTTTCTATGCTGAAGAAGTACCATGACGACGGTACTTACATTGTTCTTTGGGATTTGATATTGCGATCTTGGATAGGTAGGTTCGAAAGTTGAGGTCGAAGGACATTGGTTCTGTGAAGGTGCAATGGAAGCATCGCCCTATTGAAGAGGCTACTTGGGAGACTGAGTTCGACATGCGTAGCTGATATCCCCATTTGTTAGTTGATTCAGGTACTTCCCCGCTCTTTTCCCTTCTTTGCTTAAGGACGAGCGATGGTTTAATTGGTATCTGATATAATGCCTAACTCTATCGTTATAGTCTTTTCGGCACTTTTGACACTTTCCCGAGCTTGGTTAGCTCACTTTTGACCCAAGGGGACCGTTGACACACTTCTCGAGGTGTTTAGATTTTATTCGGGTGACTTTATGAAATTTGGGCTTAAAGCAAAAAAGAGTTGACTCAAAGTTGACTTTTGGGTAAACGGACCTTTTTCGAAAATCTGTCTATTTTGAGAGGTCCGGATGGTCTTTTAGAACTTGTATGTATATCTGGTGCGGTTCCCAATGCACTCGAGTGCATTTTGGGACTTGGGTTGAGAAGTTGGAATTGAGGTATCGAGGGCTGACTCGGTCAACGAGACCTCCGTTGGGAATTTCGAGGCCACGAGCGTGTTCGTAGCGCGTTTTTTTATGTGTCTGTGTATGTTGTTTAAGAGCAGATATCCTCGGGAATTAGTCGAAAATTCGAGTTGAAGTGTGAAACTTGGGAAAGTTTCTGGTGTCTGGAGCCTGCTTTGGCGGCATCAGCACCGTGGTAGCGGTACCACTGAAGCAGTCACCCTGCCGCTGAAGCGGTCTGTGCCTTTTGGGCATAACCATTCTAGCGGTCATGGAACCGCTGGGGCGGCACCGCTGGAGCGGTAATCTTGTCGCCGAAGCTGGTGACAGGCAATTAGTTCATTAAATGAAGTGTTATATGCCTTAAGTCCCCCATTTATTACCATTCCCAAAATTGAGCTTTGGGAAGAAATTCTAGAGGATTCTTGGAGAAGATTCTTCGTGGTAAGTCTTTCTAATCTCCTTGCTATTTCATTTTCCCTAGTCATCTCAGAATCCATTTCCTTTGTTAGCTCATTAAGTGATGAAGATTAAAAGTGGGTTTAATGGATATTCTATCTAGGCTTCTAAATGATGAAATTTATTGGGTTTATGCCAGATTATGATGTATCTAAGGTTGATAATCATATACCTTCCATTATTAATGTTGAATTCTTGAATTTTTAAGAGTTAGGGTTTATACCCAAAATTGGGGGTTTTGCTTGAATTTTGAAATTGGATGAGTCCTTGAGATAATTTATCAATTAGTTGATGGGTTTTGATCATAGTGTTTAATAGGATAATTTATCCCCGAATTTCACGTTTTGCCCTTGTGGGCCCCGTTTTCCTAAATTCTAGGGTTGATTTTTGACCCAAATTGAATGATAGCAATTTAGGTATCGATCTTCATGATTTCTAATCTAGATTTCGAATATGCTTAGACTTTCTTGATTTCGAGGCTCAGCGGAAAGGAAAGGCTAAGGATTTATTGTTGGTGTTATTGTTATTCGGCCATCCAGGTAGGTTATGGCTTACCCTATGGTGAGACTTCGTTTAGCAAAGCATATATTTAGGTGATATTGTCGGAGAAAGCATGTAAGCATTCGGGTATGAAGCTGGGTTGGATATTGTCTTAGGTTGGGCCCGGTTGTGGGATTGGGGCTAGCCACCCCGTTGTGTTGTGACTTGATTGTTCTATTGTTGTTGGTACGATGCCATGCGGTGGTAGTAGCTATTGGAGACTATTGTTATATCCTGATCATGATATTGTAGTATCTTTCTTGTTGACATCTGATACTAGGATAGTGCTCTATATGACTTGTGTAGTCTTTCATGATATTGTACATTGCACGCATTCTCATCCTTCATGATATACTGTTGATACATTGTTGATACTAGAGGAAACACTGTGATGAGCTGGGCTCAGTTTGGATGAGAGGGACGTGAGGTCCGATATCCGATGGTTATCCCGGAATCATGGTTGAGTGGTAGCGGTATCCGAGGTAGTTCTCGGACCGTGAGGTACATGTACTCCTCGGGTCCCCCATGGGTTGTGCTGATGAAAAACCTCCATGGGAAAAGATCCATAGTCTCATCTGTCTGTTGGCAAAGATCCGGGACGAGTGGTGCTTAGACTTCGCGAGTCACCCTGGGTTGTGCTACCGAGATATCGATAATTCCGTCCAGAGTACATGTGTACACAGCATTCCATTGCATTTTCATTCATACATCATTACATTGTATTGCATCATGGCTTATATTATGATGATCTGGTGATTTACTTGTGTTGTTGGTGTCGGGTTGGATATATTGAGACTTGGCACACTTGGGTTTAGATGCTACAATCTAGACGATGACTTGTATTTGGTTCTGACTTGTACTTGACTTATACTTGATGATTTATCTGTTTATCTTACTTTATTATATGAATTATGTTAGCTATACTTAGTTGGCCTATGATACTGTCACGACCCAACTAGAGGGCTATGACGGGCACCCAGAGCTAACCCACCGAGCACCTCTGAACATACATTTCATAATCATTTCTGGGTGGACCATAAAGATAGCTCATGGATATCATAATTTGTAAGGACATATATCACACCATAACGGCACATCTTTATATAATCTTCAACAATTATGTCCATCATCACCAACCGACAAGGCTACTAAAATGTTATACAACATTATGACCCGGTAGGATCATGAAATGTCTAACTGTACACATATGTCTATGAGCTTCTACATAGAATACAAGTGACCGTAAGGACAAATACCAATAGACTGCAGCTCCTGAGAAAGTGGAGGCACCAGAGAATCCATTGATAAAGCACCTAAAAACCTGATATGTCTCCCTGCCTACCTGCGGGCATGAGTGCAGCATCCACAAACAAAAGGACGTCAATACGAATAATATACTGACTATGTAAGGCATGAATAACAACATAACAACAAATATGGAACATAACATTAGATAAAGATAACTTGTCAATCTGATTGCTTCATAAGGCAGATACCATGCATGCTAACTTTAACTTTTTAAATCAACATTATATATATATATATATATATATATATATATATATATATATATATTAAAAAAAATTGCCCAACCATATAGGTACGGTGTTATGCTGCCCGGCCATATAGGCATGTTGTTATCATCATTAGCCTGCGTCCGGGCCTCCCGCATCTGGGGTAATCATCTCACGCTGCTGACAAGGCTACTAAAATGTTATACAACGTTATGACCCGGTAGGGTTATGAAACGTCTAACTGTACACACATGTCTACGAGCCTCTACATAGAATACAAGTGACTAAGGATCAATACCAATAGACTGCAGCTCCGGAGTAACTGGAGTGCCCCTGAGAATCCGCTGATAAAGCACATACGAACCTGATCCATCTCCCTGCCTACCTGCGGGCATGAGCGCAGCGTCCACAAACAAACAGACGTCAGTACGAATAATTTACTGAGTATGTAAGGCATGAATAACAACATAATATGAAAAATGGAACATAACATGAGATAAAGATAACCTGTCCATCTGATTGCCTCATAAGGCAGATACCATGCATGCTAACTTTAACTTTTTAAATCAGCATTATATATATATATTAAAAAAAATTGCCCGACCATATATGTACGGTGTTATGCTGCCCGACCATATTGGCACAGTGTTAGCATCATTAGCCCGCTTCCGGGCCTCCGCATCTGGGGTAATCATCTCACCCCACCCACTAGTGGTGCTGCCCGGCCATGTAGGCATTGTGTGAAAGAAAATACTTCCACATATATAAAGCATGCATGAGAGCCAATTAAACGCTACAACTTAATCGGAGTGACATAAGGTCGGTAACCTCTGATTATCATATGGAACAATCATAATCGTTATGTTCCACCTTGAAGGAACAAATAGCATAAGGTGAGATCAACAACAATGAATAAAATCAAGAGAGTCATGGAATAAACTCAATAATCTCATAATAGCATCAAGACTGTAAACTTTGGAATCTCTTGAAAATGGGATCATCATCATCATAGAAAACATCTATCTTTAGCATCATGAGAACATTGAGAATCATGAACTTCTAGCTTTTTGGGACTAAGGATATTATGGAAAACATGTATGGGTTCATAAGAAAAGAGTCATGCCTTTACAAAGAAAGAGTTTAGCCTTACATACCATTTTGGCCTCCTACTATTTAACGCTTATCCTTCCAAGCTCGTAAATCTACATTCAAGAGAATTCATACTACTGTTAGGCATATCGTCGTATGCTCATCTTAAGTCTTCAAATTAAACCCCTTTAGAATATGCCAAAATTCGGGCAGCATCTCCCTTGTTTATATCCCTAGCCCGAAATCACAATACCAACAACAAACACAACAACAACAACACTAACACCAACAACATCATCATCAATATCAAAATATTTCATAAAACATCCTACACGACGTTTATCAATATACAATAACAATATACATTTCCTTTCTTCCCAATCAAGGAGCATAATCTCATCAACACACCAACAACATTAGATACCATCCATATACATAGAAATTATCTCAACAACACAGCCACAACAAGTTCAAAACAGTCCATAAACTCAACAACTACAACACAACGCTTTATGATCTTTCCTTCATAACTATTTTCACTTTTAAGACTTGCTAAACCTTCAAATCAACTCAACATAAGAGATAGGATGAAGAACATACCTTATACTTGAAGAACTTTAGCTACACCAACTTTTTTCAAGACTAAACTCACCACACCATCAAGTAGAAACAAGAACAATCACTTTTTATGAACTAGTTTGGTGTAATCTTGTTTAATTCTTGATTAAGGGGTTATAAGTGTTTAAGAGAAGTGTATGGATGTGTATAGAACTCAAAAGAAGTGTAAATGATGAAAAATAAGAGGAATAATATTATGCCCCTTGAGAGTCGGTTTCACCGACTTTCCAAGTGGGGCCTGCGGGGAGCCATTTGACAACTTGGAGGCTTATCGTGAAATGACCATAACTCCCTACTCCGATGTCGTTTTGACGAACTATTTTTTGCGCTGGAAACTAGACTTCCTAAACTTCAATTTAGGCTTTTGTTTCACTTCAAAACTCCTGATATACGAGGAGATATACCCCTCTAAAATAGACTAAAAATTTCTGTCCAAAATTCTACCAACTTTTTCCTAATTTTCGACAAACTTATTTTCTTCGATTTGCTTGATCCCGAAATCTTCTGAAACTCTCCATACATGATATTTATCATTAATTATACTTGATAATGTCCATGTCCTTTAGTTCCAAGGTTGTCTTTCCCGGTTACAACTTACGAGATCGTAATTCCATCCTTTACTTCATTGTTACGTACTTCCCATGGCTTGTATCTTTCAAAACTTCATGGGAAGTCTCTGATACTCCGTTAGTATGGTGAAATACGTGGCGGGCTCATGCTCTGAAAGTGCGAGGTGTAACATCCTTTCCCCTTTAGAAACATTCGTCCTCGAATGTTGTAGCTTGCGAGTTACAATGCTATCATTAATTTCTTGAAATAGTTATCCTCCTTTAGTTCCTAATTTCCATGCTCTTATAATATAAGATCATCAGTCTTCTTTCATATTTCCCTAGTTCTCGGTCAAACTCATCCATTAGTTTCATATTCTCATGCCCTTCTATATGTAACCAATGGTCATCCGATATTCAGTTATCGTCCTGTTCCCATTAAGGTGATCTTGGCTCGGGATTGCTACGGGTCCCTGCCGATCTATAAATACCCCTAATTGTTGTACCCTTTTTACTTGCTCTTTGTAGACAAACTTTCTTGTTCAGATATGGCACCTTTCTTGCTTGCTTCTCTGGAGCTATTTTAGATTATCCCTTTATGTACTAGTCGACCCTGTATACATACCCTATCATCTCCTTTTAATTCCTTGATTGTACTCCTTAATTGCTTATAATTTAATCTTAGTTCCACTTAACGTAGCGCCTAGATGATCTGCAATAGCATTTCCTTGCTAATGACTTATTATTCTCAGTGATTATTTTATGTCAGATTGTCTCTTATACTTATCCCCGGTCACATGCGGCCTTTCTTACTCCTTCTGTTACCCCTTAGGGTACTTTACTCCATATCTAAATGAGCCTAAAATTTCTTTGGCGCAAGTGATTCGAATCATAGTCCGGAATACACCGTATCACATTGACTTAACTTATTCTCTTTGATTCGCTAAACCTTCATCGTCTTGTCATGCCTCTTTTTTCACATTTGTCTCATAATAAACTTGTATTTAGTCTATTCTCACTTTTCTTTGGCGCATTCTTGATATATTGGTTCATCTCGAATTTTGGCTCCTTCAAGCCAGTACATTTCCCTCCTTTGAACTTGGGAATATTGTAGTTCGTCTTAGAATTGAATTTGTTCTCCCCCCCCCCCCCCCCCCCTTTTAAAGGATGTTCTCATATACAAGTAACCTTTGAGTATTAACCATCTTTGATAGTCATCTAGCCGAGCTTAGCGATCCTTCAACTCTTCAATTCCATATAATGCCGGAGTTCTTTTCATCGCATGGTTTAACTTATTTCCATGGTTATACATATCGGATACAATTCAGATGCCTTCTTTATTGACTTTTCACTTCTATCTTTCATGACTAGTAGTCCCCTAGGCTAATTAATTAATGGGAACATCGGAATTCATTAGGCCCCTTATGGAGTGTCGGACTATACCACGCTCTTTTAGCCCTAGTCTTTCTCCACGACTATCTTCTTAATATCCTTGAAATTCTTCTTGCTCTAGGTTCCCAATTCCGATTTATGTCTATACTATACCATTAAAAGTTGATACTCCAAACCATCCATTCCCACAACTTATCCTTTCATTATATTAGCTCATTTTGTCCCGTAGTTCTTCTTAACTACTTGTTTGCATCACAGCCATGCATCATAGTCCTTCTAGTGTTATGTCGGTTCTTGTTCTTATCATGAAATCCTCACAAAGTACACCCTTTCCTTTCTTCTGTCATCGAGTCTTCATCTTCCTTTATGATATTTCAACTTGTACACATACATGTATATATCTCAAATTTTCTCGGTTTTCTTCATGATCCCATCTTTGCATCTTTCACACAACCATTGTCTTATAATGTCAATTTGTTTTCCTTTGGGCGAGCCTACTGACTCATTAACCTTCTCCTTGTTTTCGGTGGCCACATAATTCCCTTTAACCATTTCATTGACACATCCTCCTTCGTTTAGTCCTCATAGTTTCTTTTACTCGTAAACGCCTGTTTCTATTAGTCATCCTTTACTCTTAAGTTAGGAAACTTTGGAGTGTTTCATTATGAGTGCGAATCCCTTTTGACATTGAAAATCTATTCTTGAGGTACTTTCTTCCCTTAAATAGGCGTACCAATCATGGGTTCACATCCATCCTCCTGGTTAAATCTCAGGAGTTTAAAATTTTCTTGTCGCCCTCATAAGACCTGTTTATTTCTTCTCAAGGATGCACCTTTGTTAATTATTGACAACCTTCTTGGTTCTGGTTATGAAGATGTATAGGTTGGTTCTAGGGTCCTCACGTTCATCCTTTGTCACGTACAACATTACTTTATCTCCCGTTGATTTATTTAAATTTGATCCTATCGTCTGCTTTCCTGCTTTCATCCTAACCTTTTCCTCAAATATATATTACCTGACCCTCAACATTTTCCTTGTCCAAGTTTCTTTCTCCTTCATAATATCATAACCTTCTTTTTCCTAACGCTCGTGCATACATATTTGGTCGCGTTACCGCTATCTGACTTTAATTCCCGAGAAAACCCAATCCTAGTTCTCTCTGTAGCGCTTGCTACCTTAATTTTGGCATACAACCCAATCAATACTTTTAACATGTCGTAAAATCAATTATAAGGGTATACATAATACCGATGTAACCACTCGTGACTTATCTTTGTATCGCTTTTCAACACCTTTTCTTGCGAGATATCCCATTGCCATTTGATTTTGTCCTGAACCCACAGCTTATTATGCCTCCCCTCTTTTGACCAACTAGCCAGACTCATACCTCGCATCCTTTACTTTCCTGTAGCAGCCGAATTAATCCTTGTGATATTTTTTCTTCACTTGTACACCTACTCTCTTCTCTCCTTACACATAAACCAACATCGCACCTAATTTCTCTATCGTCAACTAACCTTCACAACACCCGTCTGAAAAAAATATGAGGTGAAGCCATCTTATAAGGATTAGCTAGAAACACACCACATATTCCTAAGGTTGATACACTCTCTATTCCCTTCGTCGGCCAAGCAACATCACATTTAGAAGTTATATAAGAAATCCAGAAGACAATCATAATCGCAATCCAACTTACCTAACCATTTCTCATTCTTGAGTTCAAGGTCGTCATTAATACCCGAAGTAACTTAGCCATAATGATTCTCAGAATAGTACCAACTATCAAATACTCAGAATCCCCTTGAAGTCGAATGACTGGTGACTTCTAAATCCCAATGTAAACTCACTTCATATAGGAAAGTCTGATAAAACGAGTTTGTGCGCCTGTCGTCAACCCGTCCTGATCTTATGTATATATATAAACTTCTAGAGTTAACTTTCCCCTACTCGTTAACTTCCTTTCAACATCAATATCTTTTCGTTATCTATTACTCACCAATCTATAAATCGTGATACTGTATTTGAATTCTTAGTGTCAACTTTCCCTATATCTTCAATAAATCTCAATTCTCCGAAATCTTGAATACACTCATTCCAACTCCTTTAATTACTTACCATTTTCCCCCTCCAGGGTTCTTCCCTTAAATTAAATTAAAATAATTCTAAAACTTCTCTTTAAAAGTGTCTCATAATGGTTCATTCAATCATGACTTACCAAACATGCGATTATCACATTTTCTCTTCATTCTTTCTCTATAGCATAGACATTCAAACAATTCAATTTGTAAAAATTTTAGTAGAGTTTCCTTTATACTTCTTACTGCCTCATTCCTGCACATAGCCCAGAAATTACATCTAATGCCTCACAGGGCGATCACGAATACCCGTAACATCTAGCTCAAGTTCTTATATCAAGGCCTATCAATATCAATAAGGCAGGAACATACCTTTCGAGTATCAATTTCAGTTCTCATCAATCACCTCATAGTGGCATAATTAACTACTTATCCGCAATCAAAACAAAAACATTTAGGGTTAGAATCAAGGGCATCACATCCTATAATTTAGCTCTACGGCACGATCTAAGATGAGAAGAAAGGGTAAATAGTTCCTAAATGCCTTGCAGCCTCTTATTTATACGTGTGGTGCTTCACACCTATAAACAACACTCTGCTTGACAAGGCTCGTAGACACTCCTTAGGACGAACTGCTCTGATACCACTTTTATCACGACCCAACCAGAGGGCCATGACGGGCACCCGGAGCTAACCCATCGAGCACCTCTGAACATACGTCACATAATCATTTCTGGGTGGACAATAAAGATAGCTCATGGACATCATAATCTGCAAGGACTTATATTACAACATAACAGCACATCTTTATATATTCTTCAACAATTATGTCCATCATCACCAGCCGACAAGGCTACTAAAATGTTATACAACGTTATGACCCGGTAGGGTTATGAAACGTCTAACTGTACAAACATGTCTACGAGCCTCTACATAGAATATAAGTGACCATAAGGACCAATACCAATAGATTGTAGCTCCGGAGTAAGTGGAGTGCCCCTGAGAATCCGCTGATAAAGCACATACGAACCTGATCTATCTCCCTGCCTACCTGTGGACATGAGCGCAACGTCCACAAACAAAAGTACGTCAGTAAGAATAATTTACTGAGTATGTAAGGCATGAATAACAACATAACAAGAAATATGGAACATAACATGAGATAAAGGTAACCTGTCCATCTGATTGCCTCATAAGGCAGATACCATGCATGCTAACTTTAACTTTTTAAATCAACATTATATATATATATATATATATATATATATATATATATATATATATATATATATATATATATATATATATATAAACTGCCCAACCATAGAGGTACGGTGTTATGCCTCTCGGCCATATAGGCACGGTCTTATCATCATTAGCCCGCGTCCGGGCCTCCCACTCTAGGGTAATCATCTCACGCCGCCCACTAGTGGTGTCTGCCCGGCCATGTAGGCACGGTGTGAAAGAAAATACTTACACATATAAAGCATGCATGAGAGCAAAAAAAAGCGATAACTTTATCGGAGTGACATAAGGTCGGTAACCTCAGATTATCATATGGAACAATCATAATCGTTATATCCCACCTTGAAGGAACAAGTAGCATATGGTAAGATCAACAACAATGAATAAAATCAAGAAAGTCATGGAATAAACTCAATAATCTCATAATTGCATCAAGACTGTAAACTTTGGAATCTGTAGAAATGGGATCATCATCATCATTATCATCTTAGGAAACATCTACCTTTAGCATCATGAGAACTTTGAGAATCATGAACTTCTAGCTTTTTGGGACTAAGGATACTATGGAAAACATGTATGGGTTCATAAGAAAAAAGTAATGCCTTTACAAAGATAGGGTTTAGCCTTACATACCTTTTTGGTCTCCTACTATTTAACGCTTATCCTTCCAAGCTCGTAAATCTACATTCAAGAGAATTCATACTAGTGTTAGGCTTATCGTTGTATGCCCATCTTAAGTCTCCAAATTAAACCCCTTTAGAATCCGCCAAAATTCGGCAGCATCTCCCCTGTTTATATCCCTAGGCCGAAATCACAATACCAACAACCAACACAACAACAACAACACTAACACCAACAACATCATCATCAATATCAAAATATTCCATAAAACATCCTACACGATGTTTATCAATATACAATAACAATATACACTTCCTTTTTTCCCAATCAAGGAGCATAATCTCATCAACACGCCAACAAAAATAGATACCATCCATATACATAGAAATTATCTCAACAACACAGCGACAACATGTTAAAAACAGTCCATAAACTCAACAACTACAACACAACACTTTATGACCTTTCCTCCATAACTATTTTCACGTTTAAGACTTGCTAAACCTTCAAATCAACTCAACACAAGAGATAGGATGAAGAACATACCTTATACATGAAGAAATTTAGCCACACCAACTTTTTTCAAGACCAAAATCACCACACCATCAAGTAGAAACAGGAACAATCACTTTTCATGAACTAGTTTGGTGTAATCTTGTTGAATTCTTGATTTAAGGGGTTATAAGTGTTTAAGAGAAGTGTATGGATGTGTCTAGAACTCAAAAGAAGTGTAAATGATGAAAAAAAAGAGGAATAATAGGGTATTTATACCCCTTGAGAGTCGGTTCCACCGACTTTCCAAGTGGGGCCTGCGGGGAGCCATTTGACAGCTTGGAGGCTTATCTTGAAATGCCCATAACTCCCTACTCCGACGTCGTTTTGACGAACTATTTGTTACGTTGGAAACTAGACTTCCTAAACTTCAATTTAGGCTTTTGTTTCACTTCAAAACTCATGATATACTAGGATATATACTCTTCTAAAATTGACCCAAAATTTCTGTCCAAAATTCTGCCAACTTTTTCTAAATTTTCAACAAACTTATTTTCTTAGATTTGCTTGATCCCGGAATCTTCCGAAACTCTCCATACATGATATTTATCATTAATTATTCTTGATAATGATCATGTCCTTTGGTTCCAAGGTTGTCCTTCCCAGCTACGACTTACGAGATCGTAATTCATCCTTTACTTCATTGTTACGTACTTCCCATGGCTTGTATCTTTCAAACCTTCATAGGACGTCTCCGATACTCCATTAGTACGGTGAAATACATGGCATGCTCATGCTCTGAAAGTGCAAGGTGTAACAGATACCTACCAGTACTATGGTTTTGTACTGACCTGCACTTGCTGCATTCTTTTATGAATGCAGAATTCCAGGTTGGATCTATTTCTGTCTCTCATGGCTGATAGTCTCTATCAGTACAACTTAGAGTCTACAGGGTGAGCACGAGACATCCGCTGCCTTGAATACTCCTCTTATTTATGTCTTACTTTCCATTCTGAGACATATTCAAACTTGATGTATTATTATATACCAGACTTGTATATTTCCAGCTAGATGCTCTTGTATGGATTAGACCAGACTCTAGGGCGTATTTTCTTATTTCCACACTCGTTTTATATTATTATCGTCAAACTTACGTGATTTATTCTTTTCTGCTTATTTAGTTGTTTATTTACGTTTTTACTATTGTTGGGTTGAGGGTTCGCTTCTCGAGGTGAGAAAGCTAAGTGCCCGCACGACTTAGCTAATTGGGTCGTGACACTAGTTGAGGCGTGATTGGCACCCGGCACCTTACTGGGCCAAGTGAACCAAACTATATCTCGCATCATCTATGTCTCGAATGATAAAATAAGGCCTATAAGGCCAACCATGAACATAATATCATGCATATGTATATGTACAATGGGCCCACGAGGCCAACACAATAATTGACAAGACATGACTAAGCTATACACAAAAAACTGTCTGCAAAGGCTCTAAGAACATAACCAAAGAGTATAAGTCGGGACAAGGCCCCCGACGTACCCATAACACAAAAATACACATATACAATCCCTGACTCGGCAATGCTCCAGGAAGAAGTAGAGCTCACCAATCAGAGCTGGTACCTGGAGGCAACCTATTGTGGAGGATCCTCGTTTTGTCTGTCTATACCTGCGGGAATGAACGCAGCGTCTACAAACAAAAGGACGTCAGTACAAATAATGTACCGAGTATGTTAGGCGGAAAGGAAACATAATAAACATTTACTGCAAAGAAGGAGGATAAGAACCAACCTGGCGTTTCTGACTTATCAATGAGAATCTAGCATGTATGTCTCTCTACACTCTCCTGTTCTTAACTACATCTATGTACAGTACTGTGTCTCTGACCTATTTATCATCCTGGTGCTATCTGCCCAACTGATCAGTGGTAACTGCCCGACCGGCCGTAGCACGGTGTTAACTGCTCATCCGATTATTGCCCGATGGTAGAGCGCATTTGCCCGATTGATCAGTGGTAACTGCCCAACCAGTCGTAGCATGGTGGTAAATACATATCTACCCAACTGGCCATATCTTGGTGGTAATAACTGCCCAACCAGCCGTAGCATGGTGGTAAATACATATATGCCCCACTGGCTATAGACCAGTGGTAAATATAATCAACATCATAACTAGACCTCTATAGGTGATTTCTATGCACTCCTCATGATCATCACTTATTCGTTAATGCCTACATGATTTCATAAGACTTATAAACACATTTCTTAGCCATTAAGACTTCTTCCTGACTAACTAATCCTTAGTCAATTTCTGGATACATCATAACCCTTCCTTCGAACATTAATTACCTCATTAGAGAATCTTATAACTAGCATACTATTCATGTCTTACAACACACTCCTTGAGAACACATTTCTGAATTCATCGGAGTGACGTAAGGTCGTTATACCTCCGATTATCATTATGGAACTCTCATCGTGAACATATCTCACATTGAAGGAACAAGAATCATAAGATGAGATCAATATTAATGATATCATAAGAACATCAAGAACCATATGCTTCTAGTATTTCTAGGAATAGGGACATTAGGGACATCATTTGTGAAAGCTCATAACAATAAGATCATGCCTTAAGAAAGAAAGGGATAGCCTTAACATATCTTGCTGCTTACTTAGCCACTCAAAGTCTACCTTCCGAGCCTGCAAATCTACATCCAAGATGATTCATACAACAATCAGGCCATAAGAACACTTACACACTCAAACTTAGCTAGTTAATAAGTTAATGGAATTCAGACAACATTTCTCCTATATCATCTACTTCCTCCAGATTCCAAAACAACTCTCAAACATCACTAACAATGTCACACCCCCGATGAGAAGTATGACAGGCTCCGACCCGTATGCCGAAAGTCACCTGACTTAACCGTTATTTGGACATCACATACCTTGACTCAAAGAACATCTGCTCGAGGAAAAAGGGCCAACATAGAAATATTCGATAATTCAACACATATGTACCTGTGCGGTCCGGAAAGGTCGCTACAATATAAAGTATATCATAAGGCCGACAAGGCTATCAGAAAAATACCAAGAAGTCAAGACAAGGCCGACAAGGCCATACATAATATTTACATATCCCACAATGTCCATGAGCCTCTAAAAGTATACATATGAACATATATTATACTAACAGAAAAGTGCCCAAAAGGTAGCAAGCCCGGAGTAGTGGTACTTGCTAACACCGCTGAAGTTGGAAAATCCTACTACAGTTGCTCCCAGATAACTTTGTCAGAGCCTGCAGCACGAAATACGGCGTCCCGTGCAATGGGACGTCAGTACAGATAAAAGTACTGAGTATGTAAGGCAGGAGGGTAACAACATAATTAAGATGTGATGTAACATTAATAAATGCAAAAGAAAACCGAACATCTAGAAGTAGCACAAGATACTATGCATCATAAAATCATTCGTATGCTTACATATACATATACATATATATACATAATAGATAGTATCCATGCTCGGCCGTAAGGCTCGGTGTTATATGTGTAAAATCATGCTCGGCCATTAAGGCTCGGTGTTATCATCATTAGCCCACGTCCGGGCCTCCCGCGTCCGGGGCAATATCATAACATGCCCACTGCAGTGGTGTGCGCATTTACGCGCCATACCTGACCGACTATAGCGCGGCACGGTGTAGTAAAATAGTGCAATACATATATAAACATATACAATGCATTTATTCATACGTATATACCATTATTGATCTGGACCGGAAAAAAAAGAAATTGTGCAGGACTCCGCTTTCCTTCCGCGATGCGGACGGAAAGCGCAAAGTTCTGAGGCCTTCCGCTTTCCTTTTGCGATATGGAAGGAAAGCCTGATCCTGGAGCTGGTTTTGGATGAGAATTCAGTGATCTGATCTTGGCCTTTAGGAGTGACATAAGGTCGGTAGCCTCCGAATAACTTATGGAATTCGTATCGAGTCCAAAGAAGTAATCGATGATGATATATAAAATAATACCTTAGGAATCATTAAAATAACAAGATATTAAGATTTGAAGTACAAAGCATGGGAATAGAGTGGATTTGTTTTTGAACGCTTGTGTTTATATTCTAATTCGATTCGTGCCAAAGAAAGAGAGAAACGAACACCTTACATATCTTATCCGTCAAGCCACCACTTAAAGAGTTCCTTACCTCGAAGCTTGCCCTTCACCCGAGCCTATATATCGAGAAATATATCATTAATCATACTTTCATCGCATTATGGAAGACTAATTTGGGTTACGAAAATTTGGGCAGCATCTCCCCTATATCATCGACTTTCTCCAAATACCAAAAAAAATCCCAAACAATACCAACAACATCAACAACAACATCCTCAACATTCCACAAGATAAATATATGTATTTTCATACAAAATCCTCTTCAAACCTCAATCCATAAGGCAACAACATCAACACAACAAACTATAACTTTTATTCTTGCAAATATTCCTTAATCAATGTTGATAAAGAAAAAGATTCAATGATTCATACCTCATATTTACTAAATTAGCAAGATCTTCAATATCTACTTTGTTTCCAAGCTAACCCCAACACAAAACGAAATTATAATCGTGACTACACGTTGTCCGAGCCTCGATTAGTATTCTGTAGCTTGAAATTTTGCTTAAAATCCTCACTTTTATGTGGCACAAAAGCCCTCTTGTTTTGCTGAAATTTTTGGAAGATTTTGGAGAATTTTGATGAAGAAAAATGGGGTTTTTACCCCTTTTATAGTGGGTTGGGTCGGCAGTACTGTAGCGGTACTGTAGCAGCTCTGATTCTGCTTTGTCAGCTCAGTTTGTAACGTCTATAATTCTCTACTCCGATGTCCTATTGACAAGCGGTTTGTTACATTAGAAACTAGACTCGACGAACTTCATTTTAGGATTTTGAAACACCTTAAAACTCCTAATATACATAGAGATATACCCCTCCAATGTTGACTAAAAATTCTATTTCAAATTTTCGACAAACTTATCTTCCTTGATTTGCTTGGTCCTAGAATCTTCCAAAACTCCCCCTACATGATATTTATAATTTATTATACTTGATAATGGTCATGTTCTTGTGTTTCAAAATTGTCTTTCCCGATTACGACTTACGAAATCGTAATTCATCCTTTACTTCGTTGTTACGTACTTCCCATGGCTTGTACCTTCCAAAACTTCATGGGACGTCTCCGATACTCCATTACTACGGTGAAGTACGTGGCATGCTCATGCTCTGAAAGTGCGGGGTGTAACAAACAACATCAAAAATAACATAATCAAGTTACTACATGACAAATATATACAAATCCGTCCGAAACTTCCTTCGAAAATCAACCCATAAGCCAACAACAACAACATATCAAACTACGACCTTTATACTATGTTTTCCTTCACTTTAAACCATTAAAATCCTCCAAAAACAACTCAATATCAAAGTCAAGATGAAGAACATACCTTATACTTGAATAACATTAGCCACACCAACTTTCTTCAAGACCAAACTCACCACAACATCAAGTAGAAGCAAGAACAAACATTTTTCATGAACTACTTTAGTGTAATCTTGTTGAATTCTTGATCTAAGGTAAGGGGCTATAAGTGTTTAGAAGAAGTATATAAATGTTTCTAGAGCTCAAAAGAAGTGTAAATGATGATAAAAGGGGAATAATGAGGTACTTATACCCTTGGCAAGTCGGTGGAACCAACTTTCCAAATGGGCTCGCGGAGAAGCCATCTGGCAGCCTATCTTGAAACGCCCATAACTTTCTACTTTGATGTCGTATCGATGAACGGTTTGTTGCATTGAAAACTAGACTCAATAAAATTTAATTTACATAGGTTAGGAATTCCATAACTCCTTATATTCTAGGAGATACACCTACCTCAAGTTGGACCGGAATTTCCTATTCAAAATTCTGTCAAGTTTTCCAAAATTTCGACAAATTTAATTTCTTCGAATCGCTTGATCCCAAAACCTTTAGACACTTTCTTAGCACTTGTTAAAACTATTTCTTAACCTTATAAGGGTTTCATGACCTCTCCGAACTTACGTTAGTTTACTTACGACGCAAACGACGCAAAAAATTTCGAAGTGTAACACAAGGTTGCTGCCAAGGAGTCGATACTTGAGATGTCAATAGACAGAGCATAAGAAGATACAATAGGAGCATGTCAGAAATATGGGTACATGAAGTGATTAATGGTTAAATTTTCCACGACAAGCCTCTAGGTAGATTTTTGCCTCCGAAAGCTTCTTCGTTTTTGAAATGTCTGATGAGTTAAGCATTGACTTCATTTAGTCCGACCATATTGCGTACAAAATATTTTAAGACAGAGGTCTTCCAGGTCAACCACTTGTTTCCTTCTCCTTGGTCAGATCAAAGATATCCGCCAATGTGTTTTTGGACCACTTTAAAAGACGTTTTTAGAAATATTTTTCAATTTTAGATGGAAGTTCAAGTTAGGAGATCCCTTTATATGACTTTTCTAGGCCCGTCGAGCAACATCCTTATCAAGTCCTTCCACCTAGAAACTTAAGAACTTAAAATATTGGGAGTTTGACACCCATTGATAAAAACAACAATTAGAAGACGTGCATGGTCTGATGCTATTCTAACTAGGTGAGTGACAATGATCTCAAATAATTTTTATAGCCCGTTCCGACTAGCAATGGCTTTATCCAACTTGTTCCATATCCTTTAGAAGGAATTATGGGATTACACCAAGTATACATAGAGCAAGTGTATCCTGGCTCATATAGTTCACAATATGTCATACACTCAATGAGGGAACACTTTTTCTCAATTATGTAAGGACTTCCACCGATTTTTATAACAGGTTCAGTGATACAGTTGAAGTTACCATCACTATCCATTCCTTGCCGTATGTAGAGTAAATATGTCTAAGATCATCCCATAAAGGTTTCCTTAGACGAACTTTGCTTTTAAGAATATACAGTACTGATGATGATATCCTCCTCTGATATTTGACTAAACATGTGAACTATCGTTCACAATCAGAAAGAACTGAGAATTAAAAGCCTTCATCAGAGAATATCCAGGTCTTGTTGTATATCAACCCCACAGTACAGTTGCATTAGATGGTGGTATCCATGGTAACAATCGAGGGACAAGAGGATTGAAACAAGTTGACCCAATCTCACCCTTCTTATTTGTAGTATGTTGGGAGTATTGTACAAGAATTATGCAGTGGGTGGCTGTATAGGAGGACTTTTCTTTTCAAGCTAAATGTAAAAGGTTGAAAGTGAATCATCAATGCTTTGCTGATGATATGTTGATTTTTAAGAAAGAATAGTTTATCCCACAGATGCTCGTGTTGAGAGGACTCAAAACTTCTTCTGATGCCTCAAATCTTACAACTAATGCTGCTAAGTCAAATATCTTTACAGCTTAAATTGAGAATCAAGCGATAGAATATCTGTCTGAGCTGACCGATTATACAAAAGGAAGGCTACCTATCAGATACTTGGGAGTACCAATTTCCGCTAAGAGGCTATCAACTATGGATAGTGAAATGTTATTGGAGAAACTAATCTCTGGAGTAAGAACCTGGGATCATGAAACTTA
Source organism: Lycium barbarum (assembly GCF_019175385.1). Classification (NCBI taxonomy): domain Eukaryota; kingdom Viridiplantae; phylum Streptophyta; class Magnoliopsida; order Solanales; family Solanaceae; genus Lycium; species Lycium barbarum. Next base: position 41,595,196 of record NC_083345.1, read on the forward strand.
TCCTGCACTGGAAGAATTCAATTGGTGAACTTTATTCTAATGCAAATTTATTCATACTGGTCTTCCATTTTTATCCTACCAAAAAGGGTGTTGAAGAATATCATAGCAATTTCTAGGAAATTTATTTGGAGTGGACAAGAGAGCACTACAAAGACCCCTCTAATAACATGGACACAATCTGTAACCCCAAAAGGGAAGGAGGCATGGGGATCCATGATAACATTTTGTGGAATGAAGCACCTGTATCCAATATGTGTGGAATATTGTAAGTAAAACTGACAAGCTTTGGGTGAAATGGGTGAATCGTATTTATATAAAAGGTGTTGATTGGTGGCTGTATCAACCTCCTCAAGATAGTTGCTGGTATTGGAAGAAGATTTGTAGTGTCAAGAGGATGTTTGCAGTTGGATACACTTTGAATAGTTGGCTACAACTAACAGGAAAATACACAATCAAAAGTGGTTATCAATGGAGATAAGAGGCTACAACAGAAGGGCCATGGTGGAGGGGAGTGTGGAGTAAGAAAACTATCCCTAAGCATAGCTTTATATGTTGGATTGTAATGCCTGAGAGGCTATTGACTAGGGATAGGATTGCCAAGATGGGTGTATGCCAAGAGAGATCCTGCTTGTTATGTGGGGTTTATCCTGAAACTACAGAACATCTTTTCTTTGAGTGTGCATTCTCTAAAGATTTCTTCAAGGAGGTCTTGAGCTGGGTGAAACTTCATATTCAACACATTGACTTTACAGGGTTGTGGAGAAGACTGGCAAGGAGGGCTAAAGGGAAGATAAGCAGCCATTCATCTGGGTTGTGCATGCAATAGTGATGTACTTGATTGGATGGCTAGAAATGATGCATTATGGAGCCACATAGCGCCTCGACCTCAGCTGCGTGGTAGACAAATACAAATGCAGAACAAATATAGAATTTGTATATACTATACAGAAAATCAAACTGCAAAAGTAGAGCATGGATAGAGGGGCTATATGAGTAATGCAATTGTACAAAGGGTAGCTAACTGATTCTAGTTGGTCTTTGCAGTTTTGTTTGTTGTTTTTCTTAGCTGTTGTATTTTGTTCTCTCTAGAAGTTTCAATAAATGTGTTCGTTCGACAAAATAAAGAGAGTTTTTTGAAGTATCTTTTAGAGTTAATGTTTTCTTATAAACAGTCAAGCAGATTTTTCAATTCAAATTAGACTTGAACTACTCCAAGTGAAGGAAATTATTTTAACATCTACGTTGTAGTACAAAATTGTGATCATTAGATGAAGAGAAATAACATTATCTACTCGTCAAAATATTGTCAAAACCTTAGTGAGTAGAGTTAGCAGATACCTTTGATGGTGGGAGCTAGCAGGTAGTCGAGTATGGTCAATATATGTACAGCGGTCTATACACCATCATTACAAACCAAAAAGAAGAGAAACCAAATAAACGTATATAAAATTTTATTGATTAAATTTAAAGCCTTTTTAAGGTCAGCCTTAGATCACCAATTCAGTTGAGGCCTATAAAACAAGAGAGAATTATGGAACATAATAGTAATCCGAGGGAGCTAACTTTTCCCTTCAGCATATAATTGCACGAAATAATTAAACATTCAACTAGAAAGAGGCATCATTGTGGGGACATGAACTGGGAAGTCCTGAATCTCACCAGTCCAGGGATTTTTCTCCAGATTCGCAGGATTAATAGTTTTAAGGGCATGCCAAACGACACTATTACATTTGAAACCTGAGCCAAAACCTATTTGCCATGCTCTGTCACCCTTTGTTATCCTCCCTTTGGCCTCAGCGTAGGCCAACTCATACCACAATGAGCTACTTGATGTGTTTCCAAACCTGTAAAGTGTCATTCTTGAAGGCTCCATATGCCATTCTGTGAGCTCAAGATTCTTTTCCATCTCATCCAACACTGCTCTTCCTCCCGTGTGAATGAAGAAATGATCGAAAGCCATCTTGAAGTCGGGAACATATGGCTTCTTGAAAATATTCTTCATTTTAAACGTCTTTCTAGCAATTAAGGATACGAAAAATAAAAGTTTCTCGGACATAGGAAGCACCAATGGCCCTAGAGTTGTTATATTGGCTTTGAGAGTTTCTCCTACTACGACTGTTAGGGTTTTCGAGAGTGATATGCCAATATTTCCATCTTCATCTTGTTCTTGGTATATGCTTTTGAAAGCCCTGTCATCAGCTCCTTTGTAGGTACGCACGACGTGCTTGAGTTTATATTTTGAACGGCGATAGTCTGTGATGCGATTGGAGAGGAGAATGGCAGCTGCCCCCATACGGAAAAGACAGTTTGTTATAAGCTTTGATCGATCCTTGCCTAGGTAGTAACCAGCATTGATGCTTTCTGAAAACTACTATCACATCGTTTTTACTGAAAACTAGAGAAAACTAAATACTTCTAGTGTAGTGATTTTTTTTTTTTAAATAGTTTCCGCTCATTTTTCGTCAAAAATAACCGATGGACTTCCGTTGGTTTTCATAAAAAACAATAAAAATTAAAAAAAAAAAAATAGTGTCCCTCGATTTTATCCATCGATTTCCGCCCATCGTTTTTTCGCTTGTTTTTAGTAGTGACAACTTTTTTAGTTTGTGCGATTTCTAATTTATTTCTAAAGTCTAATGTATTTTATTTAGTCGATGGATTCCCTCAGTTTTAATCGATAGAGTCCGTCGGTCTTTGTGTTTCGAGACACCATTTTCTGACATTATTAAGTCTGTAGGTTTTTTTCCTATAACCGACTAACGTTCGTCAATTTTGTCCCGAGGTATTTGACCATTTCTTTAATAATGTGTACCTCTAGATGTGAGTTCTCGCTAATTTTTTCCTTTTTTTTTTTTTACAGCTCTAGTCAAATCTAACAAACAGAGTTCGATGAATAGTTTGTCGGAGACTAAAACTGTTAACTTTTGGTGAACTTAAGGAACAAAACCGTTAAGTGCATACTTAAGGGACTATTTTTAACCAACCCTCATAGTTAAGGGACCATTTTGTCAACTTATGGCAAACTTAAAGGACCAAAACCGTTAAGTGCATAGTTAAGGAACTATTTTGAACCTACTCTCATAGTTAAGGGACCATTTTTGTTAACTTGTAACAAACTTAAAGGACTAAAACCGTTAAGTGCATAGTTAAGAGACTATTTTGAACCTACTATCATAGTTAAGGGACCATTTTTATCCTTTTCTCCACATCTTTTTATTAATAATATTTTTTTGATATATAAATAAATAAAACAATAAATTTTGGGGTCCTCAATATTGCGGGGCCTAGGGCAACTGCCCTCATTGAGCCGGCACTGTTCACAATAATCCAAACATGTACGTTTTTATTTATTTTTACACAACCTCTTTTGGAAAAACGAAAAAGAAGCATTTGACTAACCTGCAAAAGCCGATTTGCAAGGTCAATAGAAATGAGTCCAGCACTACATCCCATGCCACTAATATTATAAGTAAGCACATCGAGTCCAAGCTTGTAATGGTTGACAATCATGGAGGATAACGAAGGTGTTGGGTTGTGAACGCCAATGTTCACTATCACTATCCCAATCTCACAAGCCTTCACTCCAGTTTTCGACATTAGATCGTCTACGGCTCCAAACATAACCTTCTCTATTTCCTTCCTACAATTATTAAACGTCAATAACTTCGCTGGTAGCATTCTGATGCTCTCTGGAACATACGTCTTGTCACTATATCCACATCTTTCTAACACTTTCTTCTGTAAATTCGCGCTGTCCTCATCGAATGTTGATGTAACTATGTCTAGAAACTCTTGTTTGCTCATCATATCAGACAGATCTGGCTTGTAACATGCAAAATCTACCAAGTAAACGTTTCTTGGATGACCCCTTAAGTATAGCGCGGCCAAAAAAACAATAATAATAATAGACAATGATTTCAGTATGGGGATATGGTTGTTGACATCTTCGACGTTAAAGGTAAGAAGGTGAAATCCTATGGAAGAAAGGATTATGGGGATGACAAAGAGGTAAACTGAATAGGAGATTAGATAATGGTATCCAAGTTTTATGTTTTTAACACAGAAGAGAGAAGCATTTTCTGCCATTGCTAGTGAAAGGATATTGTAGAGAAAATTAAAGGAGCTGACGTCTCTATTTAACAGTGCTAAAGGAACTGTTTTAGCAAGCAATATCATGACCAAGTTGAATCAAGAATTTATTTTACTTTGAAATTTTTCATAACCACCAGTATGTAAAAGTTTACCATATCAAATTCTTACACTAGAAGCTAGTGTTGTGATATTTAGCGACGTCGAGTCATGGCTAGTAAGTTTGCAAAATGACGGATCTGGCTCCTCTCAATTACACTTTCTTTTCATTTCCTCAAGTACATGTTTAGATGAGTACACTTGTCTAATAAGTATAATTTTTAAAAGTAAAATTAGATTAATTTAACAAGCATACTAACTATGATTAAAATATTAAGTTTTGGAAAGTACCCTTTAATTTTGGTATGCAATATCAATCTCCTTCAAAATCTTAATTAAATTTAAAGGCAGAATATTAAATATTATTATCACAATACTCTTTCCAGGTCTTTTCATATATTTACCATCTTAACTAAATTAAAGAGTATCTGATTAAATATTATTTTCACTGAATGATTCAATATACTGCATCCAATCGTTCATATATTCATCATAAAATTAAATGAAAGAGAATTAAGCTTGTAAGAAGGTAATAATCTGCTTGCATTAATCTTTGTCAACATGTGTCTATATACAAAGATTCTAGGCTATAATGAAGGTAACTAAATATACACCTAACCATAATGGTAACTAAATATTCTTCTAATATATTTACATGGCGGCCTAGAATATTCTTTTAATATATTTATATCAATAAAGATGGTAACTAAATATTTACATAATATTCTAACACACCCCCGCAGTCGAAACGGGAGGTTTGCGAACGCTTAGGCTGTCGCGAAAATCTTCAAATAGAACCAAGGGAAGACCTTTAGTAAATATGTCCGCGATCTGATAGCGCGATGGGACATGTAGGACACGTACATGACCACGAGCAACTTGTTCACGGACGAAGTGAATATCCATCTCGATATGCTTAGTGCGTTGATGTTGAACAAGATTGCCAGATAGATATGTGGCACTAACATTATCACAGTACACCAACGTAGCCTTTCGTATTGGACAATGAAGTTCTAGAAGCAGATTGCATAGCCACCAAGACTCAGCAACAACATTGGCTACCCTCGATATTCGGCCTCCGCACTAGATCAAGACATGGTGGCCTGCCGCTTGGCGGACCAAGAAAGACACAATAACCAGAAGTCGAATGCCTGGTATCTGGTCAACCACCCCAATCTGCATTCGTATACGAAATGAGAGCGGTGGGTTTAGATGGATAAAGATGCAAGCCATGATCAAGGGTGCCCTTAATATAGCGCACAATACGTTTGAGAGCATTCATGTGGACCTCCATCGGGTTATGCATGAAAAGACAAATTTGTTGCACAACATACGATATGTCTGGTCTCGTGAATGTGAGATATTACAGTGCACCTGCCAGGCTGCGATAAAGTGAAGGATCCTTAAATGGTGAGGTAGAGATGGCACTTGACTTCGGTTTGGTGTCAACTGGCGTGGCACTTGGCCTACAAGACGACATGCTAGCTCGTTCTACGATCTCTTCGGCGTACTTCTTTTGAGATAAAAATAAACCACCTGCATGACGAGTAATTGCTATTCCCAAGAAATAACTGAGTGGTCCCAAATCCTTCATAGCAAATTCAGAGTTGAGAAGTGTCATGATAGACTTGCGAAGATCATCAGATGAGGTAATTAAGATGATATCATCCACATACAAAAGAAGATATGCCATATCAATACCTTTTCGGTAGATGAACAGAGAATGATCAGACTTGCTGTGGGTGAAACCAATACTAGAAACATAGTCAACAAATCGTTTGTACCAGGCCCGAAGAGCTTGCTTGAGGCCATATAAGGACTTCTTTAGTAAGCAGACATAGTCAGGATGTGTAGGGTCTCGGAAACCCACAGGTTGATGCATGTAGACAGTTTCCTCGAGTTCGCCATGTAAGAATGCATTTTTCACATCAAGTTGGTGAATAGGCCAAGCATTAGAGAGAGCTAGACTGAGAATAGTGCGGATGGTCGCCGGTTTCACCACTAGGCTAAAAGTATCACCACAATCCACGCCAACTTGTTGAGTTTTTCCATCACCTACAAGTCGGGCTTTATTGTTATACCCCGTATATTTATACGTCAAATTATTCGCAAGCAAGTCGAATCAAGTTAAAGGCGGAATTATTTTCGGACACGAAATAGAAATCTTTAATTTTTTTAATTTTAATTAAAACATAAATTGTTTATAAATTTTATTGGTATAAAGATATTATTGGAGATTAGGGGTAAATTAACTATGATTATATTATTAAGTGGGATTAAAATTTAATCACTTCATTAATTAATTAAGCCTAAGGGGCCATGTGGGCCCCACCCGAATAAAAAAAAAAGAAAAAAAAAAGGGGGGGGAATCAAATCTGAAAATTAAAGAAACAAGGTGCAAAAGTGAGTCCTCAAAAGAGGGAATACGTGTAGCAATATGGGGAATAATATATAAAATAAGGCATAGTGCAAATGACACTTTCCAACTCCACTTGTTGAAAAATCAGCTTTCAAGAACTAAACAAACCAAGAAAAAGAAGAGTTGAAAGAGAAGGAGGTCACGGCTAGAGTGGAGAAAAAAAAATCAGTTTTGTGATTTAATAAAATTCTAAGGAGAAGACAAGGAGAGGGAGGTGGAGAAGCAAGAATAAGTATAAGAATTTAAGACACAAATTGGAGCCAAGTATTCAAGGTAAGAATTGGTTATTTCTTTTACATTTATAATGAGTTTGGGTACATTATGAACATGTATAGATGATGAATTGAATGTATATAATTTTTTTTGCATGTCGGTATTGGATTGTTGTTGTTGAAGTTGAAGTGAGCCGTGAGTGATAGGTTTAGATGGAATCATGCTTAATCTTCTTGTACATGTATTGGGAGTAAATTGAATGTGTTGTGGTGTGGATAAATGGATAAAAAAAATCATGAAGTTGTCGTAGTTGTGTTGAAGCCGTGTAGGGGGCTGTTTTGAGGCTAGTTGTGCGTTTGACGTACATTGTATATTTTATGAAAATCATATCGTTATATTGTGGATTGTGATACAAAACATGACTTAAAAATAAGGAAAGCAACGAGAGGGTTGCTCACAGTTTAGGGGACTGGTTTCGGCCAGCTTTGGATTGTTGGAATTTTTTTTTTGGATTGTTGGAAAAATATTATGTGAATGGTTTAGAAGTCCTCTAATGTTGTTAGTATGGATTTGGGTTAATAATCGAATGTACGAACGATATTGTGGCTTGAAAGTAAGCCGTTGAAACGAATATTTGGAAAGTTGTTGAAAGATGTAAAAGAGAGCTATTAATGTTGTTTTGCCTTTCGAATTGATTATTGATGTTGCTAGGTTGGTTATTGTGGTTGTTGTTGTTGATTTTGAGCGAGATAAATTCTCGGGATGGCCTATTTATAGGGGAAGTGCTGCCGAATTTTCTGTAGAATTTAATGATTAGTTGGAAAGAATGGCTCAAGTGCCCTTAACTAATGTTTGGTATTCGTTGGCGTATTTGTAGACCTTGGGGAGCCCGAGGCGTAGATTGGAAATTTACTTTAGATTGACTATTTTGGAAGTGCGTAAGAGGTATGTAAAGCAACCTTCCTTCTTTTGGCATGCCTTAGTTTCACATAGGCTAGATTAGAGCTTTAAGGGAATTCCAAATTCGAGATCCGAGCATGTTATGATCCATATATATATTCTTTGACACTCTTATGTATGTTTTTATGAAATATGAACCATGATGTATTTGAAGTAATCGCTTTCCGAAATTCGCATAGAAAATGTTCACTTTAAGAAATTTTGTAATCTCTGAATGCCATATTTTTCGTAGAGGCTCGGATCGCTCCAATAATTTTTATAGGAGTTTGCTTGATGTATAATGGGTATGTTTTTCATAGGCGGGCTCAGTTCGGGTCTATACTCGTCCGTGGGTCCCACGACACCCTTTATGTAAATTCGACAACTTTGAATCAAAAAGTGATAATTATTACTCCGATTTCGAATATGACTATTTTACTTATCCTTCGGATTTATAATAATGATTTTATGCATATGATTCCTCACTACTCCGCTCGTGCCTACTATGATATCGTTCGCCGGTTCCCGGGCCGGTTCTGTTGTCGTGCGCTTTTTGATACATTCCGGTGTTATTGTTACACCTCGGAAAATTTTTCCGTTCATGCACAGTGAATTGACTTACGAAGGGCATGATGCATATGATGTTTTGATAAGTAAGAAATAATATTTAATGATTCTAAATGAGATTTCAAAGACATTGGGGGTAGGAGACGAAAGTTGTTAAGGAAAGCAAGGTATATGTTGTGTATCGGGAAAGAATTTCGAGTATCGAACTAATGATGGCTTAATGACATTTTGGAGAAGAGTTATAATGTCCCTTATATTGATAATAAAGTGTTAAGTAGGTGTCAAGAAGGACCCATAAGCCAAATATGGGCATAAGCCATCCAAAAGGGCGAGTTAAGGAAAACATTTTCGGATGATCTGGTTTGGAGGGGCTAAAACGCTATTATAAAGTTGGAATTTGGGAAAACCACCACAGGATGAAAGTTGTAGATAATTGAAATAGCTTTCTAACCATAGGTAGTGGGCCCTCACAGCGTATCGGGATCAAAAGTTATGGGCATTCTACGACAGACTGTCTGAGCAGAGAAGTTCTACGGACCATTTGACGGTCCGTAGAAATTTTTGACGAACCGTAAAACATTTTTACGGTCCGTAAAATGGACCCAGACCAGCGTAAAACGGTCACAGAAACCCATTTTTTGCTGGGCAATTTTACGGTCCATTTTGACGGTCCGTCAAACAGTTTGACGGTCCGTAAAAATGGGCGTAGAGTTGCCCGAAGGATCAGATTTCAAGCCATTAAAAAGAGGACCCAAGTTCATAAATTCATTTCATTTTCCACACTTCTCTCTAAGAACCCTCTATAACCCACTCCAATATTCATCCACAAGAAAAATCAAAGGTAAATCAAGATCAACAACACAAAATTCATGGAACAAGGTGTATAAAACTTGATTGAAAGTTCATCTCTTTCAAGAAATCCCAAGGAAGGTGAAGAAGGGTTTTGGTGCAAAAGGAGGAATTCTACTCAAGGCTTGTTCCTACACCATCTAAGGTAAGTTTTATGACTTTCTCATGATGATTAAAGTATTTATACGTTGAAACACTTGGATTATAGGAGAGTGTAGAAAATGGGTTACAATTATGGGAATAGTGACGTTTTTGAGTTGTAGCTTAATATGAATCATGATTCTTCGTATGTTACGAGTATAGCTATGTTATAAATGATATCAAGAACATAGGAGAAACATTATATGGGGATGAAGGTAAGGTTGTAGTATGATTATGACTATGGATGACCATGAGAGTAAATTGTAGGAATTGAATAATGACGATGATATTATGAATGCTATTATTGATGTTTGAGAGTTGAAATATGGCATGCGGAAAGTAGTATAAACGAAGGAAATGCTGCCCAATTTTCCCTAAAAATAGTAGTCCATTCTTATAATTGCTTAGCTAACGACGGCATGAATTCTCTTGAAGGTATACATGAGTGCATCATAGGGGAAGCAAGCAAGCGATAAGAATAGTAAACGTAAAAGGTATGTGAGGCTAGTCCTTTCTTTCTATGGCATGAATCCGATGGTATGATTCTCCTTTCTCTACATGAATTCTCTATATATACCCCAGAAAGTCAAGAGTCTATGATCATGAATAGCTATATGAGATAAGAGATATGCTATGAGTACAATGACGATAAGCTTGAGCCTAAAGACTCTAGAGTTCATGTTATGACGTTCCTATAACGCTAATGATGTCGTATGTTGTATACACTCACCTCATACATTGCTTCCTCCGAGGTGAGGCAGAATACCATTAAGTTAAGTTTGTCAGGTATTGTATACACTCACCTTATGTATTGTCCCTTCAAGGTGAGGCAGAACACTATTAAGTTACAGATATCTATTATGGCATACACTCACCTTATACACTATTTCGTTCATGGTGAGGCAGAATACTTATAGATGTCCATAATAAAGTCGGGGGATCACGACCCTACGTCACCCCGACAAAGTATAGTTGTCCTTGGGTTCTTATGTATGTATTATGATGAGTATATAATGATGAGCATATTATGATGAGCATATTATGATGATGATATTACACCGCTCCTATATGGACGGGCAGACATACACACCACTATAGTGGGCAGCTTATACCCCGGACGCGGGAGGCCTGGACGCAGGCAATGATTATCACACCGCTCCTACATGGACGGGCAGCTTATACATTATCACACCGTACCTATATGGATGGGCAGCTTATACATTATTGCATACATGAGATGATGATGATTATGAGTAAGTCAGCATGTGCTATTTCTTCTATAAGTTACAGTCATATACAGTTGCGTCCTTATTGATGCTTCATTCATCTCATTGACGTATTTTCATTGTTATGCCTCTCATACTCAGTACAATGTTCGTACTGACGTCCGTTTTCTTTGGACGCTGTGTTCATGCCCACAGGTAGACAAGGAGGTGAGCTTGATCCAGACTCATAGAAGCTAGCAGCTGAATTGAGAGCACTCCATTGTTCGGAGGTGCTTATGATTATCTTTTTGTATATATGTATTTAGGGCATGACGGGGTCTTGTCCCGTCCTTATGTTTAGCACTCCAGTAGAGGATCGTAGATACGCAGTGTGGGTTATATGGTCTCACGAGATGCTATATAGTATAAATGTTATTTTGATGGCCAAGAGGCATATATATAAGTATTTATGTTTTATATGAAATATGATTTTCCTACGATTTGAGTATAAAAGTAATAAAAGAGCATGAAACGAGTATGATGAGACATAGAACGAGTGGTGCTCGGTGGTTAGCCCCGGGTACCCGTTGCGGCCCCTAGCTGGGTCGTGACAGTTATGCTGTGTTTATGGTTCACCGTGCTCCTCGCTCGAGGGTCGGGTTCCACTTATGTTTGGCGTTATGCTGTGTTTGGCGTTATGCTGTGTTGTGATGTGTGACGGGGATTCGGAGATTTGAAACTTTCTGGTGTTATGCTGTGTTGTGGCACCATCGACAGGCGGGCGACCACATTTTCCAGTGCCCTATGCATAATTTATACTTTGGAAATAAACATTTTGATATGTATTATTTTCTATATATCTGATTCGATTATTATTCAGATTTATTTCTGTACCTTCTGTTTTGCATACTCAGTACATATTTCGTACTGACCCCCTTCTCCGGGGGCTGCGTTTCATGCCCGCAGGTACAGACGCACAGCCTGGTGATCCACCTGTTTAGGACACCCTTTCTGCTATTCGGAGTGCTCCTCTCTTTCCGGAGCTTATACTTTTGGTATATATATTTTTATTAGTGCATTTGTATATATTCGTTCATGGGTACGGCGGGGGCTCTGTCCCGTCATGTGATTCTGTCGGTCTGTTTAGAGGTCTGTGGACATGTTTGTGGGTTAGGGTCTTTCTGTATGGATGTATGTACATGTCGTTTGGGCGATCCCATACGCCGAGGCGGCCGGTCCGGATATGTTGTTTGGGCGATCCTATACGCCGAGGCGGCCGGTCCGCATATGTTTATATATTGCTTGGTTAGCCCTGTGTGGCTTTTGTTGGTATTTTCTGCGTGCAGGATATATTGGATAGTCCGTAAAACAAAGGAAACACTGCCAAAATTTTTCTGGAAATTACCTAAATTTGAAATAAAGCCTTGTCGGCTTCCGCCATATACTAGAATGAGTTGATAGAATTTGAGATAATATTTGATAGATGTGTTTGGGTGCCCAGATCGGGCACTAGTCACGGCCTAAGGTGTTGGGGCGTGACAGAAGTGGTATCAGAGCGGTTTGTCCTCGGAGTGTCCACAGATCGTGTCTAGTAGAGTCTTGTTTATCGGTGTGTTGTGCACCACATCTATAAACAGGAGGCTACAGGACATTTAGGATGTTGTCTTTTCTTCTGATCTTAGATCGTGCGATAGAACTGTGGTATTAGGATGATTCTGTTTTGATCTGTTGTTGTTTTTCTTTCAGTGATGCCTCCGAAAAAGGCGACGGCCGCCCAGAAGAAAAAGGGCGTAGTAGGAGAGACCAGCCGGGCTCAGAAGGGTACTCGGACCCTTGCTCAGATGATGCGTGATATTACGTCCCGGCCAGCCGACTCTGCTACGTCTTCATCGTCAGAGGAGTCTGGAGCAGCTTCATCATTAGCTCCAGGGGCTTCAGCTCCCGCGCCTCCAGCTCCTCAGCCAGGGGCGGAGGACAGGACACTGAGAGAGGCTGTGCAGTTATTGACCACTCTGGTAGCGGGACAGGCTCGCAGACGCGGGCGGAGAGATGATGATGATGACGATAGGCGTAACAGCCTGAGGGTTCGAGAGTTTCTATTATGTGGCCCTCCAGAGTTTTACGGGTCTAAGCCCGACGAGGACCCCCATGACTTTATTCGGGGGATGCGGCGCTCACTAGATTTGGTCAGGGCTTCAGAGACTGTGTCTGTTGAGTTGGCTTCGCATAGACTACGGGATGTCGCTGCTCACTGGTATGAGTCCTGGGAGCTATCTAGGGGTGAGGGTGCTTCCCCAGCTACTTGGGACGAGTTCGTGGCTGCTTTTACCCGCCACTTTTTGCCCCCAGAGTTACGGCGGGCGCGGGTTGACCGATTTTTACATCTGCAGCAGAGGGGTCGGAGTGTTCGTGAGTATAATATGGAGTTTGATTCTCTGGCCCGGTACGCACCTGCCATAGTAGCAGATATGGCCGATCGGATGCACAGATACGTGATGGGGTTAGACCGCTACTTGATTGATGGCTATATGGCGGTGGCATTGCAGACAGACATGGATATTGCCCAACTACAGGCTTATGCTCTGGGTATGGAGGACCGACATAGAGCCGATTATGCTGGTAGAGATCGAGACAGGAGGCCGCCCAAGAGGGCCAGGTCCGCTGGGTATTCTGGGGAGCCTCAAGGCGGGCAGCCTCAACAGTATGTTAGACAGTCTTCTCAGCCAGGGCAGAGTGCGCCCCCGCAGTCTACCGGAGAGGGATTTGATAGTGCCAGATACTTAGGAGCAGGCCAGAGCTCCAGGGTTCCAGGTTCACAGGTGAGCCAAGGTTCCAGCCAGGCGAGGCCACCTATGCCTCGGTGTTCGTATTGTGGGAGATCTCATCCAGGAGAGTGCTACCGAGCTACGGGAGCCTGTTTTTCTTGCGGCCGTCAAAGCCATATGATGCGTGATTGTCCAATGGCAAGTGGTTCTGGTAGTACAGTTCAGCCGATGGGATCAGCCGCGGGTTCATCTTCTACTCCCTCAGCCATGCGCCCTGTGGGACGAGGTATGCCGGTACAGGCGGGTCGCGGTCGAGGCCGTGGCGGTGCTTCAGGTTCTAGCAGTCCTTCGAACCGCATATATGCGTTGGCCAGCCGACAGGACCAGGAGGCGCCACCAGGTGTGTTTACAGGTGATTTGAATTTCTAAATTCGTTACATTGATTGGTAAGAAATTGATATATGCTACTCAAAAGGAAACTAACCCGGAATGTTGTGAGACCCTATAAGACTAATGTAACATTCGAGGACGAATGTTCTAAAGGGGGGAGAATGTTATACCCCGTATATTTATACGTCAAATTATTCGCAAGCAAGTCGAATCAAGTTAAAGGTGGAATTATTTTCGGACACGAAATAGAAATCTTTAATTTTTTAAATTTTAATTAAAACATAAATTGTTTATAAATTTTATTGGTATAAAGATATTATTGGAGATTAGGGGTAAATTAACTATGATTATATTATTAAGTGGGATTAAAATTTAATCACTTCATTAATTAATTAAGCCTAAGGGGCCATGTGGGCCCCACCCGAATAAAAAAAAAAGAAAAAAAAAAGGGGGGGAATCAAATCTGAAAATTAAAGAAACAAGGTGCAAAAGTGAGTCCTCAAAAGAGGGAATACGTGTAGCAATATGGGGAATAATATATAAAATAAGGCATAGTGCAAATGACACTTTCCAACTCCACTTGTTGAAAAATCAGCTTTCAAGAACTAAACAAACCAAGAAAAAGAAGAGTTGAAAGAGAAGGAGGTCACGGCTAGAGTGGAGAAAAAAAAAATCAGTTTTGTGATTTAATAAAATTCTAAGGAGAAGACAAGGAGAGGGAGGTGGAGAAGCAAGAATAAGTATAAGAATTTAAGACACAAATTGGAGCCAAGTATTCAAGGTAAGAATTGGTTATTTCTTTTACATTTATAATGAGTTTGGGTACATTATGAACATGTATAGATGATGAATTGAATGTATATAATTTTTTTTGCATGTCGGTATTGGATTGTTGTTGTTGAAGTTGAAGTGAGCCGTGAGTGATAGGTTTAGATGGAATCATGCTTAATCTTCTTGTACATGTATTGGGAGTAAATTGAATGTGTTGTGGTGTGGATAAATGGATAAAAAAAATCATGAAGTTGTCGTAGTTGTGTTGAAGCCGTGTAGGGGGCTGTTTTGAGGCTAGTTGTGCGTTTGACGTACATTGTATATTTTATGAAAATCATATCGTTATATTGTGGATTGTGATACAAAACATGACTTAAAAATAAGGAAAGCAACGAGAGGGTTGCTCACAGTTTAGGGGACTGGTTTCGGCCAGCTTTGGATTGTTGGAAATTTTTTTTTGGATTGTTGGAAAAATATTATGTGAATGGTTTAGAAGTCCTCTAATGTTGTTAGTATGGATTTGGGTTAATAATCGAATGTACGAACGATATTGTGGCTTGAAAGTAAGCCGTTGAAACGAATATTTGGAAAGTTGTTGAAAGATGTAAAAGAGAGCTATTAATGTTGTTTTGCCTTTCGAATTGATTATTGATGTTGCTAGGTTGGTTATTGTGGTTGTTGTTGTTGATTTTGAGCGAGATAAATTCTCGGGATGGCCTATTTATAGGGGAAGTGCTGCCGAATTTTCTGTAGAATTTAATGATTAGTTGGAAAGAATGGCTCAAGTGCCCTTAACTAATGTTTGGTATTCGTTGGCGTATTTGTAGACCTTGGGGAGCCCGAGGCGTAGATTGGAAATTTACTTTAGATTGGCTATTTCGGAAGTGCGTAAGAGGTATGTAAAACAACCTTCCTTCTTTTGGCATGCCTTAGTTTCACATAGGCTAGATTAGAGCTTTAAGGGAATTCCAAATTCGAGATCCGAGCATGTTATGATCCATATATATATTCTTTGACACTCTTATGTATGTTTTTATGAAATATGAACCATGATGTATTTGAAGTAATCGCTTTCCGAAATTCGCATAGAAAATGTTCACTTTAAGAAATTTTGTAATCTCTGAATGCCATATTTTTTGCATAGAGGCTCGGATCGCTCCAATAATTTTTATAGGAGTTTGCTTGATGTATAATGGGTATGTTTTTCATAGGCGGGCTCAGTTCGGGTCTATACTCGTCCGTGGGTCCCACGACGCCCTTTATGTAAATTCGACAACTTTGAATCAAAAAGTGATAATTATTACTCCGATTTCGAATATGACTATTTTACTTATCCTTCGGATTTATAATAATGATTTTATGCATATGATTCCTCACTACTCCGCTCATGCCTACTATGATATCGTTCGCCGGTTCCCGGGCCGGTTCTGTTGTCGTGCGCTTTTTGATACATTCCGGTGTTATGCTGTGTTTATGGTTCACCGTGCTCCTCGCTCGAGGGCCGGGTTCCACTTATGTTTGGCGTTATGCTGTGTTTGGCGTTATGCTGTGTTGTGATGTGTGACGGGGATTCGGAGATTTGAAACTTTCTGGTGTTATGCTGTGTTGTGGCGCCATCGACAGGCGGGCGACCACATTTTCCAGTGCCCTATGCATAATTTATACTTTGGAAATAAACATTTTGATATGTATTATTTTCTATTTATCTGATTCGATTATTATTCAGATTTATTTCTGTACCTTCTGTTTTGCATACTCAGTACATATTTCGTACTGACCCCCTTCTCCGGGGGCTGCGTTTCATGCCCGCAGGTACAGACGCACAGCCTGGTGATCCACCTGTTTAGGACACCCTTTCTGCTATTCGGAGTGCTCCTCTCTTTCCGGAGCTTATACTTTTGGTATATATATTTTTATTAGTGCATTTGTATATATTCGTTCATGGGTACGGCGGGGGCCCTGTCCCGTCATGTGATTCTGTCGGTCTGTTTAGAGGTCTGTGGACATGTTTGTGGGTTAGGGTCTTTCTGTATGGATGTATGTACATGTCGTTTGGGCGATCCCATACGCCGAGGCGGCCGGTCCGCATATGTTGTTTTGGCGATCCTATACGCCGAGGCGGCCGGTCCGCATATGTTTATATATTGCTTGGTTAGCCCTGTGTGGCTTTTGTTGGTATTTTCTGCGTGCAGGGTATATTGGATAGTCCGTAAAACAAAGGAAACTCTGCCGAAATGTTTCTGGAAATTACCTAAATTTGAAATAAAGCCTTGTCGGCTTCCGCCATATACTAGAATGAGTTGATAGAATTTGAGATAATATTTGATAGATGTGTTTGGGTGCCCAGATCAGGCACTAGTCACGGCCTACGGTGTTGGGTCGTGACATTTATGCCTCTTAAAGGAACCGTCAGAGTGTTCTTTATGTCTAAAAATCCACATGGACCGAATAACATGCACATTAGGTGGGCGAGGCACTAACTCCCATGTCTTATTTTTAATAAGAGCCTTATATTCATCTTCCATAGCCATTTTCCAATTCGGGTCACATACGGCAGACACGGGGTTACGAGGAAGGGGAGATTTGGACGCATGAGTGATGAAGCTGTATTTTGGGTTAGGCTTGACAATACCATGTTGACTCTTAGTGATCGATTTTTGGACTGGGAGAGGACAGTGGACTGTGGCGGGCGGGGGCTGGACAGTGGGGCTGGCGGTAGCAGCTGAGGGTGAGGCAGATGTGGCCGTGGGTGGTGGGCTGCTAGGACCAGTGGGCAGCGGAGTATGGTCGTTGGAAGGTGGGTTGTTTTGCGAGGCTAAATGGTGGATTACATAAGGAGAGGGTCCATCATTCAGAAAATCATAATGGTGACGATCTAAGGGAGTATGTAGCTTAGCAAAAGGAAATTGGGTTTCATCGAACACGACATGATGACTTATGATGATTTTCTTGGATGATAAATCATAACATTTGTAACCACGATGATGGGATGGATAGCCTAAGAACACACATGGGATGGAACGGGCTTGAAGCTTGTTAATGGTATTAGATGGGAATAGGGGGTAACATAGGCAACCGAACACCCGAAGATGAGAATAGGATGGGTCTTTGTGATAGAGTACTTTTAGAGGAGATTGATAGGCTAATCCTTTATGAGGAAGAATGTTGAGGAGGTAGGTGGCCATTTGTAATGCATGATGCCAAAAAGAAGGAGGTAAAAACGCATGAGTGAGTAAAGTACGAACCATGTTGTTTATTGTTCGATTTTTTCTTTCGGCCTTTCCATTTTGTGATGAGGTATGAGGACAGGAGAGGCGAAAAGACAAGCCATTAGATTTACAAAACTCCCAGAATGGACCGTTATCAAATTCCCTCCCATTATCACATTGAATGTTCTTTATTTTTTGTTCAAATTGAGTGCGAATGAAATTTCGAAAGACTAAGAAAGTGGGTAACGTTTGAGACTTAGTTGATAAGGGAAATGTCCACAAAAAATTAGAGTAATCATCCAAGAACAAAACATAATATTTGTGGCCCGAAGAGCTCAAAACGGGAGATGTCCAAAGATCATTATGGATAATATCAAATGGCATACATGTTTGTGAATGAGATGCAACAAATGGCAATTTAATCTGTTTTCCAAGAGTGCAGGAATGACAAACATGAGACTTAATCGGTCCATTACATTTAATAAATTTATTTTACCTAAGGGAGTATAAAACAGGTGCTCCCGGATGACCCAAGCGATCATGCCACATAGATGAAGTTAAAGCTGCAAAAGATGATGGTGGTGTGGTGGTGATGGGATAAAGCTCACCCCGACTATCACATCTCATTAGTCGCATCCCCGTCGGGTAATCCTTCACAGAAAAACCAAAAGGATCAAATTCAACAGAAACTGAGTTATCTATGGTGAATTTTCGAACTGAGCCTAGGTTCTTAATAAGATTAGGAGCATAAAGAACATTTTTTAAGGCTAAAGGTGGGTTGGGGGGAGCTAAGTTGGTATGACCATAACCATGAATTGGAATTGAATGACCATTTCCGACAATATTTAGCTTTGTTAGAATATTCTTCTAATATATTTACATCAATAAAGATGGTAACTAAATATTTACATAACATTCTAACAAAGCTAAATATTGTCACAGATAATTTCAATACTCTAGTTTTTTGCCATTTGTCACTTGAAAATTAAATTATTATCTCACCTCCTATTTTTTTATCGGCTTAATACCCATTTTTTTGGTTGGACTAACATTTTCCAACTTGTGTACCACACACAATAAATGAGTAGGAAAATCACATATTTTCTGAGAAAATATTTTCTTGTAATACATTTTCCCTGAAAAATATTTTTCGTTTACCAAACACACCCTAAAAGACTGATATGTCCTTCACTTCAGTATCTCCTATACTCCCCTTCAAGCGGACTCAAGCGGACGTTCAAAAAGAGGGGGTGATTTTCTTACTTTAGCTTTTAAGTCTTCAAATATAAGATCGCGTTAAAGAACTTTCCTGGACCTTCGACTCTCAACCTGGACCATCCTACTAAGTCCAAAAATATGGTACGAAGCTATCTGAAGCATCCAAATGCAAAATAGAGTACGGATGCTCAAAATAGGGGTTTGGGTTGTTACATTCTCCGCCACTTAAACTGACGTTGATCCTCAATCGTGTCCGGAGTTTCTCCAAAATTGACGTACAACTGAAAACACCGATAACAAACCTCATACTAGTATTCTTATGCAGAATCTTCTATATATTGCCTCGACTGAACAGTCGAATTGAAGAATGCTTCTTCAACTGCAGCTCAAAGACCAGTATTTGATGGAGTCCTAAATATACCTCGTGAGTGTACTCGCCTGACATTACTAACATCTCAATAATCATAGCATGATTTTGATCAAATCAACAGTCCACTACCAGTACATAAACCCATAATCAACTTCGGTTTTCTTCCACAATCATACCTCACCTTTCATGATACAAGTAAAATCTTCAAGAACATGTGATCATTTGCCTGGAATCCAAGCCAAGGATTTTCCACTGTTTACCCCTTAAAAAGGTAACAATTGAATTTATATGCAGTTTAAAGGATACGTGGTTTGATTAGTTCTTTGCGTAATGAAACAAGAAATAACAATTAATTGAATATAGCAAATAAAGAGAATGATAGCCTGTATCGTATATAACTCCACTGGAAAATTGGTCCGGTCCGGTGTGTAGAACTATGAACCCGAGCCAAATTAAAAGAGATCTTATGCTTTTTGGGACAGATGTTACAAAGTAAGTGTAAGTGTAAAAATATCAGAGAGCAAAAATAAGAGGGTTTCATCCCCTTTTATAGTTACAAGAATGGTCCTCCCCTTCAACCCTAAAAGCCTAATAAAACCCTAACACTTAAAGACGGCGCCTCCAATGCTATCCCCGTAACGGACGGTGTAACGGGCGGCGAGAAATCCGGCCCGTTACGGATTCCTCGCATGCGTTGAATGGCTTCTCTTCGGTCTCTGGTGTCACTTCGGCTTCTGGTGTCTTTCTGATTGTGGTCATCGACTACTCGGGCATTAATTTACCCGAACCTCCGAACTCAATCCAACGCCACATCTCTCGGCGTTCATATTTTACTCCGATCTTTCGTGGCACTTTAGACCGAATTTTACCGTATACAGATAGTCCCCATACTTCCCGGATCAAAGTTTATCGGAGTGATGGGAAGTGGAATGAAAACCTCGGTATCTTCTCTTGTAAGTTTCAAAATAGGCGGGAAAACAAATGTCCTTTCACATCACGTCAGTCTGACTTCAGACACGTGTACCTTCTGATTGGCTATCCTTTCGGTTCTCGATTTGAAGCGTTTTGCCATTAATTACTCTCCCCCTATAAATAGTCCTATTCCTTTCACTCTTCACCATTTACCATTCGATTACTTACTCCTCGAGCCTCATTCTTGCCTTCCTTCAAACCTTCAGCGATAACTTTTGAATCTTCATCTTTCCTTCAAATCTTCATATTCGTCTTCAAATCTTCATTAGAAACCCTCAAATCTTCATATATATCTTCAAATCTTCATATATATCTATAAATCTTCATATATATCTTCAAATCTTCATATATATATATCTACAAATCTTCATCGAATCTGTGTACCTCATACTGGATTAGATTGACTATACAATACAATAGTTGCATAGATACAGTACCAAAGAGGTTACGTAGTTTTACTAAGTACCTTTTCACATAAGATATTGTTGAGGGACAGATCACATCTCAGCCACAATAGTTGTTTTGAGTGTTTTGGGATACTCAAATCAAGTTATGTGTGGTATTATGTGACCGGATAATGTCAGTTCAAGCAGGTTATGTTGATCTCCGAAGACTAGTTGAGAACATGTAACTCTGACTTGGATAGTCATCAAAGTGATAGGGTTGTTCAATGTTGTTTGCAAGTTGTGGTGTGGTGCATAGAGCATGTCGTTTCAGGATTTATATGGATACCAATGTTTTATACTAGTGGAGTAGCTTGGACTTGAGGAAACAAAGCTAGCATATTAGAATTTTTTTGAAATGGCCTTGGGTAAGGTCGATTGGAACATAAATGCTTAATAATATCTCAATGTAAAAGAGTCCTTTCAAAACATGGGTGTATACAGTAAAAATCGGTGTAAAGTGCCACGAGAGGTCGGAGTAAAATATGAACGCACATAGACACTTAATCACCACATTACCTCCCTAATTGTTTTAAATTTCCTTGAGTAATTTCCACCTTTAGCAAAACCACTTTGATTTTCTAAAATTAATTTTGGTAACAGCCTATTAACTCTTCTGGAAAGAATTTTAGTGATGATTTTAATGAAAAAAATTACTAAGACTAATAGGTCTTACCTCTGAAAAAAAACTAGCAGGAGGGTTCACTTTAAAAATCAAAGAAAGACAAGTAGGAGTAAAATATCTAGAAATCTGACTACCATTAAAGAATTCATGGACAAAGTCAATAATTTCCCTTTTGATAATCTGCCAGCATTTCTGGAAAAACTTGCCAGTGTATCCATCAAAGCCTGCTGAACTTGTAGCGCACATGCTAAATATGGCATCATGAATTTTCTCCTCATCTGGGATTACATTAAGCATCTCATTATCATCATATGTGATGATCCTAGGAATAAGAGATTCTTTATCCCCTTTCCTCTTTATTATTGCATTTGAAGTTTTCTCTAGAATGCTTAATAATCTTCACCCTATTGATAAGTTTCTTATTTTTTCTATGAATCCTAAAGGGCCTAGTATCAACCATCTTTTATATGTTAATGATGTTATCATCTTCAGTAGTGGTAACTCGATCCAAGTCTATTAAACTCATCATTAAGACTATTAGTCGATATGAAAAGAGTTCTGGTCAATTAGTTAACAAACAATTTTTTTTCGTCATTTCTCCTAAATCTTCCACTTATTGAATCAACAGAATTAGAACTGTTACAGGTTTTTTGGATAAGCCTTTTCCTTTTACTTAACTTGGATGCCTTCTCTACATTGGTAGAAATAAATTTTATTTCTTTGATGATATGATTTCTAAAAATTTTAACAGGTTAAGAGAATGGCGAGGTAAGCTTCTATCACACTGGGGGTAGAATGATTTTAATTAAACATGTTCTTAAAGCTATCCCTACTCATATTCTAGCTGCGATATGTCCTCCCAAAGGAACTATAACACTTATAGAAAAATATTTCAATAGGTTCTTTTGGGGACCTTTAAGTGAAAAAACAAAACATAATTCAGTATCATGGGACTATATGAGTTACCCTACTGATGAAGGTGGAGTTGGAGCAGGCAAAATGCAAGATGTGTGCAATACCCTAGCTATTCAAAATGATGGAATTTCAAAACCAGTGACTCCTAGTGGATCAAGTTTTTGAAGGCCAAATATTGTATTAGAGGCTGTGTTGTCTATAAAAAGTGCAAATCATGTCAATCACATGATTGGCAAAAGATGATACAGATCAAACATGATGCTGAAAATAACATTCATTGGAATGTCCAAAAAAAGGATCTTAGTTTTTTGTAGGATAACCGGACACGGTTGGGACACTTGTAAAGTTATTTTTAAAATATTACTAAGTCTGGGAAGTTGAAGGTGGCCATATTTATTTCTAATAGGAGATAGAACACTGATAAACTCAATGAACTACGTTCAGAAGAATTGGTGCAATATATAACTTCTTTAAAGATTTGTAATAGAGAAGAAAATGACATTCCCACATGGAATAGTACTAATGATGGTGTTTTCTCTACCATGTCGGCATGGGAAAGAAGTAGAAAAGAAAGGGAGATAGACAACTTTATGAAGAAACGTTGGAACAATGTAATTCCTTTTAAGGTATCCTTCTTGACATGAAGGGTTATTATAGAGAATTACCTTTTGAGGGGCCTATGATCAAGTTCAGAATCAAGAGGGATGATGAGGAGTCCAAATGTTGCTTCTATTCTGGTCCCAAAACAGAGACTATACAACATGTTTTTCTGGAAAGCGATGCTACAATCCAACCGTGGAGAATGTGTGGAGGAACTTTAGACATCATCAATCAAATGAACTCCATCAAAAGTTTCCTAAACAATTGGTGGAACTCTAAAACTAAGAACCAGAACCATAAACTGTTAGTTCAGATTACCCTTTATTTTGTGTTGTGGGAAATCTGGAAGAGTGGATGTGCTTGTAAATATGGTGACCAAAATAAGTTTGTGTATAGTAGAATGATTCACCAAATTTTGTGTAATATCAGATCTGCAACAGGTTAAGTTTCGCCTAAATGTGATCTGGCAATGCCTTGGTCTAGGCTTTGTGAAACCATTCAAAGGATAAAACCAGTTCTAAATTGGAAAAGAATCTGGTGGGAAAGACCCCTACAAGGTTAGATAAAAATGATTATTGATGGAGCTTTATTAAAGAAACTAGGATGCAGGGATTGGAGGAATTTCTAGAGATGATCAAAGTAACTTCATCATGGTTTTTTCTCTAAATATAAAGTGCTGAAGCAACAATGAGACAGATTCTCAGGCAGCTAGACATGGAGCAATATGGTGCAAGCAAAATGGATATGCTAGTTTCACCTTGGAACGAGACTGCCTCGTCATTAAAGATATGTTAAAGAAGCAACAAATGAACAACCAGAAACTCAAGAACATAATTGAAGACCATACTTGGCCAAGCTAATGCTAGTGTTTTTCATTGTTATAGGAAAGCTAACTAAGTAGCAG
The DNA here is from genome assembly GCF_019175385.1 of Lycium barbarum. Lineage (NCBI taxonomy): Eukaryota > Viridiplantae > Streptophyta > Magnoliopsida > Solanales > Solanaceae > Lycium > Lycium barbarum. Next base: position 41,618,899 of record NC_083345.1, read on the forward strand.
ACAGTTTAGCCAAAAATTCATTTGTGAAAGGTAAATCATTCATGTTTTGTAACTTTCAAAACTTACCTAGAGAGGCAAAGGGCCCCTTTTATCTAGACAAAAGAAAAATGTCTAGCTTTAGGATAAGTTATGATAAAGCTAATTTTTTTTGTTAGTTAATTTCTTATTGAAGGGGATGAATTGGTGTAAGGCATTACAGGTGAATCCCCTATATGCTCAAGGATATGTATTTCATCCTCCTTTTGTAATAAAGGTCAGGCTCTAGCCCCCTTCTTATGTTGCCTTGGTGGAATAAAAGCTCACCCGAGCTTCAATGGGTGATTACATCTTAAAAAAGGTATGTTCCACTTATTTACATTCTTAGTTGATTGTAATAGGTGTTGTATTTGACTGGGTAGTCATTAAAGAGAAGATTTAAAAGGGTAGGGAGGGGACTGTTAAGAACACTTCCTTAGGTGATACGAGGGCAGATGTAAACCTTAAATTTGTTGAGCTCTAGTTTAGTGGAAGTTTGGAAAAATTCCTATAAAGGTAGGTCGTGGGTTTTACTTCCTAGGGCAAGGAGCGTTTCCATAATTTGTTTTATTACTTTGCATTTTACCGTCTTGCATAGTTGCTCTAGGAAACGGTTCTTTGATTGCTTAGGTTGTAGCCCAATTCGGCAATTGGTATTAGAGATAGATTTTTGTGCGAAGGCTAGCACCTTGAAAGATGGTTGCACCTTAAAAGATGGTTGCACCTCAAAAATATCAAGAATAATGAATCACAAGACCACAACTCTTCAAAGGCAAGCATTATAGATGGTGGAAGGCAAGAATGCAAGATTTCCTAGTTAGTGAAGACCCCAAGCTGTGGAATATTCCTCTCAATGGTCCCAAGAGCCTCATGAACAAGGAACATCAAAAGGCAAGCCTTCAAATAGATACCAAAGCAAAAAAGGCTTTTGCTCTGCAACATTAGTCCCACTGAGCACAACAAGATCTCCATTTGGGTCACCGCAAAATAAATATGGGACACACTATAAAGAAACTATGAAGTTACATTGACAAAGTAAAACCTAAAGAACACAATAGGGGAAGCTATTGATTCAAATTTAGAAGATGAGAATGATGAAGAAAAACCCTCTGAAGTAAAAGATGTCCTCCATGCCTATTCCAAAAGGGGCTTGTTCTTACGGCGCACATGGTAATGGAAGCCCTTGAAAACATGCATAAAAAGGAGGACACGTTGACATATGATAATTCTGTGCTGGAAGTTGATCCCACAAAACTTTAAAAAAAGGAAGAGAACCTGGAAGAAGTAATGAGCTGTTTGAAGAAACAGTTTTGTTGGCATAAAGCCATGCGTGAAGTTTTGATGGTTGACAAAGTGAACCTACAATGAAAAGAGACCATCTAGATACATGATATAAGTGAAAAGGTAATTGAACAAAGTTAGATAATGGGTTGAGATGGAGCAGAGGTTCCAGACAATATAGAAGGCCTGAAAAAGCAAGCAGCACATGATGGATAGAACAGGTTTATAGACATGTGCCATTGCAAAAGAACTACAGAAAACAACATACACATGAACCCAGATTGCAAACATGTGTGCCAATGCAAAGACAAAGTGCAATGATCAGATCACGGAGCAGTTCATTGAAAAATAGAACAAGCCTGAAAACATGTTCTATCTCAAAGAGTCATCAGGTGTTGTTGATGAATATGTCACAACCCAACCCCGTGGGCCGCGACTGGCACCCTAGTTGGGTACCCGTACATACCTACCTGACCAAATTTCGTATCGTACAGATTTTTCTTTTCAAACGGATATTACAGAAGTAGGCCGATACAGATACGGCACGCGCGCAAACATATATATATACCTGAACATGTAGACATTTACAGATAAGCCGATAAGGCTAACATACAGACGAAACCCGTAACCCACACATCTATCTACAGGCCTCTACAGACATACAGAATCATATGACGGGACAGGGCCCCGCCGTACCCAGAACTTCCATACATACAGAACATACGGAAAACAGAAGATATATATACCAAAGTACATGCTCCGAATCAAAAGGAGCTCTTCAAGATAGCAGAACCTGTGCCCTAGACTGGCGGCGTGTCACCGAGTGCGCTTGTACCTGCGGGCATGTAACGCAGCCCCCGAAGAACGGGGGTCAGTACGAAAAATGTACCGAGTATGTAAAGCAGAAACATAACAGATACAATCATAGTCCGAACCGGAGTCACAGAAACATAACGGACAGAACCATACATCAGACAGACAGGCAGAGTCATGATCCAGACAGACATACAGAATCGTGGTCCATACATATTAACAGAATCATGGTTAGGACAGACCGACGGAATCATAATCCGGACAGACGAGCAGAATCAGAATCCATACGGACATACAGAATCAGAATCCATACGGACATACAGAATCAGAATCCATACGGACATATAGAATCAGAAGCCATACGGACATACAGACATAGTCGTAATTCAGACGGACAGACAGAATTATGCATGCAGAGTAGTGCAGAGTCATACTGAACCATACAGAATCATACAGAGGCATGTGCTTATATAGATACTGATGGTACATGCATACAGACATACAGATTCCGGCCCTGTCTGGGGGCGCGGTAACAGAACCCGACCCTCTTAGTACGGGACGCGGTGGACAGACAGAATCAGATCAGATCATATGCCATCCTGGCCGCCATCCCCATACACAGATTATAGTATCATACAGACATACAGATCCCGGCCCGTACGCCGAGGGACGCGGTGAACAATGCAGAGAAATATGCACGATAACAGAACCTGGCCCGGGACGCAGTGAAGGAATGCATTGAGACAGCCACGAACAGATCCATGGGAAACCACATACATACAGACTCACATACAGACTCAATCAGACTAAAGGGTGCCAAACGGCGAGCCAAAATCAGCGTATACGGATAGTATGCATAGTACGCGCCTATATCCTACTTGGGAAGGCACGACAGATTATTATCAGAATCGGATTCTCATATGTTCAGAAGTTATTTTATAAGAATTTCATAAAAATAGTTGTATCATAATCAAAATAATAGTTCAGATGGTTTCTGAGAAAATCGGACAAAACGGAAGTATTTAAAGTATTACAGAAGATATCGGGCCTTGCGGGCCCGCCTCGGACCAACTCGAGGCAACATATGTAAATTATCGCTAATAGACCTTATGAGGTCATCCATAATCGTTTGGAAGTGTTCCGACTCCGTTTAGGGGAGTTTTGTACAAAAATTCACTTTAAAGGCAATTTGTAAGAAAATAGCTTCAATTGAATTGAAGGAATTGGAGCGGTTTTCCGTCTCAAATTCCGGGGAACGGAGTCGTACTTAAGGCTCGCGGCCGAGCCTATCACATCCAGAACATGCCTAGGAACAAAGGAAAATGCTTCACATACCTCGATAGCGCCTTACGCTCGCTTGGCGTCGATCCCAATCTCGTCCAAAATCTAGAAATGGTCAAGTTTACCAGTTGTTAGTTTCAAACTTTTCAATAATCCAACTTAACACATGTTTGCCTACCGAAATTTCGGCAGCATTTCCTCTGTATATAAGACATCCCCGAGACTTAGCTCGGCTCAATTCACTACACAACAACCCAGAACAACAGCAAAAACAACAACAGACATTAAAACACACACTATGGCATCACTAGCCATCGTTTCGGCATAACGACACATCTTTCGTTTCAAACATACATTTCCAAACCAAACTTGTTATTTTGATATTCATCACCCACCAAATTCATTACAACATACATCGGAAGCATCCATACCATTTTCACCCAATATTTATAAGGTATGCGAACATTCAAACTTTCCATTAAGCCACTACTTTTCCAATTTTTCCTAACCTTCAACATACAAGTTCATTATACATTTCCATCTTCCAAATTCATCCACAATAATCATAATTTTCCTCTTGATACTTTCATTTCCATTTTTACATAAACCATAACAAAGTTGTATGTTTTCCTACAACTTAATAACCATTAAGTTCCTTCACTCTCCTCACATAATCCATGATTAAAACAACCAAAATATTAATTCAAATCAGTCCATCAATTTCAATTAAAACATCCCCTCACCCATAAATTTCAACAAAACAACAAACGAGTTTATAATGCTGTGTTCTCCGTTCTAATTCGTTAAAACTCTAAATAAACACTTTAATAACATAAAAGGAATTTTATAAATACCTTATCAGAAGATCCACCACGAAAATTTCTTCCCCCAAGACCAATATTTATCTCAAATTGAAGGCAACGCAACGTACAACGTTTTTCTCTTCATGAGCTTCGGGATTCGGAGCTCGGATTTTGATCAAAATGACCTTCTTAGCCTTGAAGTTTTCTCTCTCTCTCTCTAATGGAATTTTCTGGATCTTTTCTGATCTGAAATGTGGAGGAGGAGGCTGAAAACTCCCTTAAATAATAAGGAAATGGGCCTGACCCGGATTGGAATCGGGTTGGGCCCATTTCACTGCCCAGCTTGACCTTTCCGCCTTAAAATGTCCATATCTCCTTGTACCGACGTCGCCTGGGAGCCCACGACCTACCGTTGGAAAGATATTTCAATTATCTACAACTTTTATATCTGGGCATTTTCCCAAATGCTAAACTTATAATGCCGTTTTTGCCCCTCCAAGTCAGGTCATCCGAAAACGTTTTCTTAAAAATATTCGTTTGGAGGGCTTCCACTTTGATTTGGCCCCAGGGCCCTTCACGGGTTGTGTTTAACTTTACATATACGATTCATATAACTTTTCACATGTCCCAAAAAAAATATTGATGTGTGGGCCCCACCTCAGCTTACAAATAATTCGACGTTCGAAAATGCAGGATATAACATTCTCCCCCCCTTTAGAACATTCGTCCTCGAATGTTCGATTGACCTTAGGGGGCCTCGTGACACTTCGGGGAGGTTCCTTCCTTTCTTTCAAAATTCCTTTCAACGTTACGATTGCTATCAACATCTTTCACCTCTTGTCACACTTCTCGGTTCCTTACAACGTTATCATAATTTCACGTTACATCAAACAGGTTCATAACTAGAGCCAGACGCACAAAAGCATATCGGACAGATTCATGGTCGAAGCCAGATGTACGGAAGTATGTCGGACAAACATGAGATCGGAGTCAGACGTACAAAGAGGTATCAGCCAGATTCGAAATCAGAATCAGACGTACAAAAATGTGTCAGACAGAGTCGTAATCAGAATCAGACATACGGAGATGTATCAGACAGACGCGTGATCAAAATCAGACGTACAGAGATGTATCCGACAGATTCATATCCAGAATCAGACACACAGAGGCGTGTCAGACAGATTCGTAATCAGAGTCAATCGTATAGGGGTGTGTCAAACAGAAACGTATTCAGAATCAGATGTACAAAGATTTATCAGACGGGAACATAATCGAGTTCAGAAGTACAAAGGCGTAATAGGCAGAGCCTTATCAGAATCGGGGGTGCAGAAGTATAACAGATAGGATCTGAATTAGAATCAGATCACTCCTATTAAGGCTCCAGTGTTTTATGAAAATTTCCCTTATTTGTAAACTTGTTCGCCAAGTTATCATACAAATCGTCTTACGTGTCGCTTATCGACCTTTTCAAAGATTCCGCTTATTCACACTTCTTATCTTTCATCTTTCCTACTATCCATACTCATTTTCTTTTTCAGACATCGTCATACCAGACCGAGTTATAATGGAATAGGGGTTTTTCTATCCTTTGATGACATTCGAATCCCCGTCTCCGCGTCGTTTCATGTATTCGGTTTAGTAAAACCTTTCGTCTATCACAACATTAGTTGCCGAGACTCGGCTCTTGATCCATATGGGCACCAAACGAAAATTATACACACACACATACACACATACAGATATATTTACTAGTATCTTACTGGCGAACGTCTCTGACTGTTATTCAAATCCGCTCAATTTCCCGAGCGGTGTTGCACCTTTTCTTTTTGCCCATTTAGTCCGCCTCGTTCTGCGCGACTCCTGTAAGGGCACTAATTACTCCACACATTCTCTTTTCCTTTAGATTACCCCAAATTTTCATTTATATCTATCATACTTACACTTGTGCAAAATTTTGCATTACTTCCCAGGGGGGTCACCCATCCCAGAATTGCTCTGGCTTGAGCACGCTTAACCCCGAAACTTTCATGCATTTTGACGCGTTAGGGCTGATATAATTTCGTCAATTGCCCTGCAGGACCTTTGTCACATAATTTTAGGGCAAATCGGGGTCTTAGCAAATTTTCGGAAAAGTTTTGTAGCGGGTCCCACCCCCGGCTAAGTTGCACAATTACCATATTGCCTTTCTGAATCTCCGATATTCACTTTCATACACATATACATACAATTACAGACAGGCCACAAATTTAAGTCTTCGTCCCACGAATTCCGTCTCCAAATAGTCGGTGAAATCTGATAAAATATCACCATAAGGTGCTCTCCAACCACCGACAGAAGAAAACTAAATTCCGACAAGTATCGCGGAACCTGTTTGTACTTACTTTATATATATTTACTTCCATATCTCTGGAAAAAAATTTGGGCAGAGGTTCCTCTGTATTTCTTACTATCCGAAACCTGTACACAAGAAATACCAACCATGCCTCACAGGGCCAACACATATACGCATATATATATATATATACATCATATCATGTCGTCTCGTAGCCACACGGGGCTAACAATTACAGATAAAATTATACAGATGTCGAGGCTTACCTCACATGCCCAACTCGAACAACATCGGAGGCTCCTTCCTGTTCACTTTTCTGTTCAATCTTCAACTTTATATTTCTACCACACATCAAACAACTTCTCCGACACACAGCTTTCATATTATTGCTTACCTGAGTACTGTGCGGCCTCCAATATCATCAGCCATTGCCTTCTGTCGATGCCGTCCTTTGGCTGAAATTAAAAGTTAGTCGAAAGGAATTCATATCCTACAGCTGGCTCTATCGCATGATCTAAGATTCAAAGAAGGGTAACATCCTAGATGCCCTGTAGCTTCCTGTTTATAGATGTGGTGCACAACACATCGATAAACAAGACTCTAATAGACACGGCCTGTAGACATTCCGAGGACTAACCGCTCTGATACCACTTCTGTCACGACCCAACCCCGTGGGCCGCGACTGGCACCCTAGTTGGGTACCCGTACATACCTACCTGACCGAATTTCGTATCGTACAGATTTTTCTTTTCAAACGGATATTACAGAAGTAGGCCGATACAGATACGGCACGCGCGCAAACATATATATATACCTGAACATGTAGACATTTACAGATAAGCCGATAAGGCTAACATACAGACGAAACCCGTAACCCACACATCTATCTACAGGCCTCTACAGACAAACAGAATCATATGACGGGACAGGGCCCCGCCGTACCTAGAACTTCCATACATACAGAACATACGGAAAACAGAAGATATATATACCAAAGTACATGCTCCGAATCAAAAGGAGCTCTTCAAGATAGCAGAACCTGTGCCCTAGACTGGCGGCGTGTCACCGAGTGCGCTTGTACCTGCGGGCATGTAACGCAGCCCCCGAAGAACGGGGGTCAGTACGAAAAATGTACCGAGTATGTAAAGTAGAAACATAACAGATACAATCATAGTCCGAACCGGAGTCACAGAAACATAACGGACAGAACCATACATCAGACAGACGGGCAGAGTCATGATCCAGACAGACATACAGAATCGTGGTCCATACAGATTAACAGAATCATGGTTAGGACAGACTGACGGAATCATAATCCGGACAGACGAGCAGAATCAGAATCCATACGGACATACAGAATCAGAATCCATACGGACATACAGAATCAGAATCCATACGGACATATAGAATCAGAAGCCATACAGACATACAGACATAGTCGTAATTCAGACGGACAGACAGAATTATGCATGCAGAGTAGTGCAGAGTCATACTGAACCATACAGAATCATACAGAGGCATGTGCTTATATAGATACTGATGGTACATGCATACAGACATACAGATTCCGGCCCTGTCTGGGGGCGCGGTAACAGAACCCGACCCTCTTAGTACGGGACGCGGTGGACAGACAGAATCAGATCAGATCATATGCCATCCTGGCCGCCATCCCCATACACAGATCATAGTATCATACAGACATACAGATCCCGGCCCGTACGCCGAGGGACGCGGTGAACAATGCAGAGAAATATGCACGATAACAGAACCTGGCCCGGGACGCAGTGAAGGAATGCATTGAGACAGCCACGAACAGATCCATGGGAAACCACATACATACAGACTCACAAACAGACTCAATCAGACTAAAGGGTGCCAAACGGCGAGCCAAAATCAGCGTATACGGATAGTATGCATAGTACGCGCCTATATCCTACTTGGGAAGGCACGACAGATTATTATCAGAATCGGATTCTCAGATGTTCAGAAGTTATTTTATAAGAATTTCATAAAAATAGTTGTATCATAATCAAAATAATAGTTCAGATGGTTTCTGAGAAAATCGGACAAAACGGAAGTATTTAAAGTATTACAGAAGATATCGGGCCTTGCGGGCCCGCCTCGGACCAACTCGAGGCAACATATGTAAATTATCGCTAATAGACCTTATGAGGTCATCCATAATCGTTTGGAAGTGTTCCGACTCCGTTTAGGGGAGTTTTGTACAAAAATTCACTTTAAAGGCAATTTGTAAGAAAATAGCTTCAATTGAATTGAAGGAATTGGAGCGGTTTTCCGTCTCAAATTCCGGGGAACGGAGTCGTACTTAAGGCTCGCGGCCGAGCCTATCACATCCAGAACATGCCTAGGAACAAAGGAAAATGCTTCACATACCTCGATAGCGCCTTACGCTCGCTTGGCGTCGATCCCAATCTCGTCCAAAATCTAGAAATGGTCAAGTTTACCAGTTGTTAGTTTCAAACTTTTCAATAATCCAACTTAACACATGTTTGCCTACCGAAATTTCGGCAGCATTTCCTCTGTATATAAGACATCCCCGAGACTTAGCTCGGCTCAATTCACTACACAACAACCCAGAACAACAGCAAAAACAACAACAGACATTAAAACACACACTATGGCATCACTAGCCATCGTTTCGGCATAACGACACATCTTTCGTTTCAAACATACATTTCCAAACCAAACTTGTTATTTTGATATTCATCACCCACCAAATTCATTACAACATACATCGGAAGCATCCATACCATTTTCACCCAATATTTATAAGGTATGCGAACATTCAAACTTTCCATTAAGCCACTACTTTTCCAATTTTTCCTAACCTTCAACATACAAGTTCATTATACATTTCCATCTTCCAAATTCATCCACAATAATCATAATTTTCCTCTTGATACTTTCATTTCCATTTTTACATAAACCATAACAAAGTTGTATGTTTTCCTACAACTTAATAACCATTAAGTTCCTTCACTCTCCTCACATAATCCATGATTAAAACAACCAAAATATTAATTCAAATCAGTCCATCAATTTCAATTAAAACAGCCCCTCACCCATAAATTTCAACAAAACAACAAACGAGTTTATAATGCTGTGTTCTCCGTTCTAATTCGTTAAAACTCTAAATAAACACTTTAATAACATAAAAGGAATTTTATAAATACCTTATCAGAAGATCCACCACGAAAATTTCATCCCCCAAGACCAATATTTATCTCAAATTGAAGGCAACGCAACGTACAACGTTTTTCTCTTCATGAGCTTCGGGATTCGGAGCTCGGATTTTGATCAAAATGACCTTCTTAGCCTTGAAGTTTTCTCTCTCTCTCTCTAATGGAATTTTCTGGATCTTTTCTGATCTGAAATGTGGAGGAGGAGGCTGAAAACTCCCTTAAATAATAAGGAAATGGGCCTGACCCGGATTGGAATCGGGTTGGGCCCATTTCACTGCCCAGCTTGACCTTTCCGCCTTAAAATGTCCATATCTCCTTGTACCGACGTCGCCTGGGAGCCCACGACCTACCGTTGGAAAGATATTTCAATTATCTACAACCTTTATATCTGGGCATTTTCCCAAATTCTAAACTTATAATGCCGTTTTTGCCCCTCCAAGTCAGGTCATCCGAAAACGTTTTCTTAAAAATATTCGTTTGGAGGGCTTCCACTTTGATTTGGCCCCAGGGCCCTTCACGGGTTGTGTTTAACTTTACATATACGATTCATATAACTTTTCACATGTCCCAAAAAAAATATTGATGTGTGGGCCCCACCTCAGCTTACAAATAATTCGACGTTCGAAAATGCAGGATATAACAGAATAAATCTGAAAAGAAAGAGATCATGAGGAGAAAGGGTGAAGAGGACTCAGAAGTACATGATTATAATCATAGAATGATACAAGGCTGAAGACATGATTTATTCTAGCAATAAATAAATCTGAATGAAGAGAATACATGCACAAAGCAAAGAGCATGATGATATAAAATAGATATGTCAACATGTTCTACCATCCATCACAAAAGTAAGCTCAAGATAGAGTTAGAGGAATGAATGAGAAGGGGATGATGAAACAGGTTTGTGAACATATTCTATCGCAGATAGTGCATAGATTCATAGGCGGGCAAACTAGGTGGTTGAAATACCTTCGTGAAAATGTTCTAGCATACGTGCTACAACGACTAGGATATGCAGTATTATGGTAAAGACTTGGCAGTCAAGATTATAGGATTCCTTGCCATAATTAAACAAGGTTATTTAGACTCCTACAAGGACAATGAAGTCGATCCAAAAGGCAAGAATCCCAATTTAACACAAACCTTATTATATATAATAGGCCTAGTCAAAGAAGGTTTTGTGTTTGCCGACTTGTGGTGCACTCAATGCTATATATATCCAAGACTTACCAAGAAGAAGGTTTGTGCACCCACAAAGAGATATTTCAAAATATTGAGCAATCAACGAAGATATCAAGAATATTCAGAAACTAGGAGTGCGTCCCTAGTACCAGAAGAAGATTGAAGAAGTTGTAGAATAGAGTTTATGTTTTATAGTTCTTGAGTCTAGAAAACTTGTATTAGGTTGGTTATCGAGTTGTATCTTTCTGCTTTCATAGAAGCATAAAGTTAGATACAAAACGTTGTAAATTCAACTTCAAGTTGGAGGTCAACTTGAAGTTTGCTTGTTAGTGAGAGGTTGATTAATAATATAAGTATTAGAGGTTAGTTCCTAGGTTGCAGAGGTTATAACTTGAATTTATAGAGGCTCACCATTATAGTAGATTTTTGGGAAAAATCTTACAAAGGTGTAGCTCGTGGGTTTTATCGCCCTTGTGAGCCGGGTCGTTTCCACATAAAATTCATGTGTTCTTTACTTACCTGCTATTTATATTCTGCAAGACGCTAGCGTAGAAAAAATAGAGTAATGTGTTCCATCCTACAAGCGAAAATTGGATACAACATAGGATAAGAAGTAGATCGTGCAACCCAACAAGTAGTATCAGAGTAGAGTCTCCTTAAAGAGGCTAACACCTTAGGAGAAGATCATGATGAATGCTGCACCACCTTCCGGACACAGTGAGGGACAATGAACTCGAAGCCTCTATTGTTCAATAGACAATACTATCAATGGTTGAAGGTTCACATGGAGGACCACCTACAGGCAGAAGATTACGAGTTATGGGACAGGGTTATTAAGGGATATAAATATCCCACAAAGAAGGGAGATGATGGTATAGAGGTGAAGAAAGAAAGAAAAAAGTATGATAAAAAGGACTGCAAGATGGTCGAAAAGAATACAAAGGGCAAGAACGCTCTAATATGCGGGCTTAGACTAGATGAGTACAATAGAATCTCCGGATGCACAACAACCAAGAAAATCTGGGATGCCTTATAAACTGGCCATAAAGGAACAAGTCAAGTAAGGAAATTTAAAAAGGCTATGCTCTCCACTGATTATGAAAATTTCCGGATGAAGCCAGGAGAGACAATTGCTGAGACGTTCACTCGATACACCTCCATTGTGAATGACTAAACCTCACTTGGAAAGGACATCTCTACTGAGGATTCAGTAGACAAAATTTTGCTAACCCTGCCAAAATCCTTCAAGATGAAAGTCACGACCATCAGGGAAGCAAAAGACATAGAGGATATGTCTCTAGACGAACTAGTGAGAAATCTAAAGACCTATGAGATGGACATGTATAATGTTAGAATATAATAAGCAAGCTCAACAAGGTCTTTAGCGCTCAAACCCACAGATAGAGAGGATGAAGATGACATGGCCCTGATTATAAGAAACTTTAGGAAGTTCCTAAAATGAGAAAATCAATGGAGAAAACGCAACACTTCTGAGGGAACTAGAAGTTTTGATAAATCCTAGACGGGTGGATGTTTCAAGTGTGAAAAACCTGGTCATATGATCAAAGATTATCGACTATGGGAAGTTGAATGGAAAACAAAAAGAGGGCAGAAAAGGAGAAAGAAGAGACAAACAGGAGCAAGGAAACCACAAAGGCTATGGTAGCAACCTAGGGTTCTAATGAAGACTCTGAAGATGAAGCCAATCACACTGCTTTCATGGCTGATGATTATTTAGGATAACACTGAGGAAGACATCAAAGTAAGCATGTATGAGTTCAAAGCAAGGCTAGGTTTGTTCTCAATGGAAAAACTGAAGTACTTGATGAATGATCAATTTGACGAATACCAAAAGATGAGCACGGAAAGGGTTGATTCACTCGACGAATTTGCAAGCTTAAAGGATCAACTAATGAGGAGTGAAGCTAGTAAAAACAAAGCTAAAAAGGAGAACTGTCTATTGAGATAACAGGTTGCTCAACTTGATACATCGGTCTTGGCTATGCAATCTAAGGTTCTGAAGCTGACACTTAAATTAGGAAAGTGAAGCTTCGATGATGAGCAACTTGGGATTGAGTCTGATTTGAAAAGAGTAAAGAGGAAGCTGCACCTAGAAAAGGAAAAATACAAAGATGTTAGCTCAAATTGCTAAGAGCGGAGCATGATCTTGAAAGAGAAAATCATTGGACTCGAGCATCTCAATTACTCTCCAATCTCACAAGTCAAACACATAACATGACTACAGGATTGGGATTTGTCAGAACTGCTAAACATGAAGTATCAGAAGAAGATCTATGCACTCTTTGTGGTAAGATGGGACATTGTAAGATCGAATGTCCAGTGCATATGAGCTACAAGGTGAGAAATCGGAAAATTGCAAATGGAAACTCCAAGCCAATCAAGAAGGAGGCATTTGGTGTTGGAAATAGGTTAACGTGGGCTTTGCTTGAATGGACAAAAAAAGAGGTGATCCATTCAATGTACAGAGGAAAGAGACCCACACTTGCCTGGGTGCCTGTTGACACCTAATTTTCACCTCATAAGATGCGTATTTTTATTTTTCAAATTACCGAGTCAAAGACGAAGTAGGGATACACCCTTTAAAAATTTAAATTTTAAAAATCCCCAGAAAATTCCAAAAAATGACATTTAATTATTATTTCCTGAAAAATTTAAAACTATGAGAAATACGAGTTATTTACTCTTATCCCGCTCCGTCTATTACGCAAAAATTGCTAATTTAAAATGACGTACAAATTACGGCTCATTTTGACCACATTTTTCACATTTTGAAATATTGCTCGGAAGTATATCAATATTGGGCTCGTTTTGAACTCGTATTTTAAAACGACATATTATAATTTTTATTTCGTCAAAATATTATTTTTACGAGGGTGTTTTAAGCTAATTAACTTAAACTATATGTTATATTTTTAAAGTATATGTTATATTTTTAAAGTATGTGTTATATTTTATAAAGGGAGGGAGTAAATAATATACTTACCCCCCCCCCCCACCCTCCACCCCCCTTAATTTTACGCGTCATGTACATTCACCGCAATATGTGAAAATGATGTGATCCTTGCTGTTGTACGATTTGCGAAAATTTAGGGATTTTAGTACGATGTGATGTATTTATTTTGTCATTACTTGTTTGAATTTAATTTTTGTGATAGGATTGGGAATTTAGGGGGAAATTCAGTTAGGGAAACCTAGAATCTTCCATTTTTATCCCTAAATTGATTTTTGCATGCTATAAATAGAAAGAAGTTGTGATATTTTTGAGGTCTGATTTTTTTTATTGAACTTATACTACTCGACTGCTAGGGTTTTTGAGTTCTTCATAACAATTTGCCTAAAACTCTACTACTTATATACCTATACTACCAAGTTTATACATATACTACAATATACTACTATAATATATAAGATATTGCCCGAAAATACTATATTATATTCTGAAAATTAAGAAGAAAAAGGCTTTGCAAAAGGTTTTTGAGTGATTGTTGTTGAAGAACATTGATTCAATCTCTCCATTTGATCTTTGCGTTGCCTTTGCACGAGGTAATATCACTATTCTCTTATTTTATTCAATTTCAGTACTTATATGAGCTTGAATAACTGTCTTATTGTTTAAATATATGCTTTGAGACTTTGCTTAGTTGATTTGAATACATTTTTGCCTTAGTCTAGTTGATAATATAGTTTTGATAATGTTTAAGTTGCTATAATGTGACTGAGTTGATTTCAAGCATGTTTGAGGTTCTCTTTGTTTTTCTGGATTTGTGGAACTTAAAGGATAAGACATGATTGATTGGATTGTGAATTTAGTCTTGTTATAGTAGGCTGTTTGAGATTTTAGCTTTGTTATGTTGATTTTTGTTAGAACTTGATACTGTTTCATTAGAAATTTAGGTACTTAGCTTTGTTCTTACTAATTTTTGCTCATTATGCTATGGAAATGATCTTGTCTTGTTAATTTTAGACTGAATCAGTTTTTTAGTTGTTTGTTTGGCATTATTCTTGACCTAAATGATTTTCAAAAATCTAATACATGGCTTCCAACTTGTTTTCATCATAAAGAACCTGAATATTCCAGAAATTTGCTAAGCTTAAGTTTATAGAAATTGAAACTGATCTTGTGTCTCTTATTCTTTATGAATTACCTTAAGCAGTCTAATATTTTTTGGAAAAGGTAGTTTGAGTTCCTGAAACTTTCATACTGGTTAGAGTTTTGAAATCTTGAAGCTTATTCCTAAATCTATGTGTGTTGGTTAGTATTTATCTAAAAATTTCCTAAAAAAAAAGAAAAAGAAAGGGAGGGTGTTTTACCTAAACTATTGTGTGTGGGTCTCATTCTTGTGATAACTTGTCTTCCTTCCTTTTACTAGTCCTTCACCTAGATTCTTATGAAAACTGTTTATGTCTTTGTTTAGAATTTGAAGTGTTAAATAGGCAGACTTCATGTATTCTTGTTGTTGAATAAGTAGAAGTGTAAAAAAGGTTTAAAATGAACCTAGAAAGTAAAAAAATGGAACGTAGTAGTAGCTCAGTTTCTTTTTCTTTCCCTCTGTGTGCTTGATTCTTGGAGACTTGATCTTTGATTAAAATTTCTTTCCTGAAATTGTGCTATGAGTTGATTAAGATTTGAACCCTTGTTGAGCTTACTATCATGCTAAAACTGAGAGCAAAATTTTCTTTTAAAAGCAAATAGGGTGCTTGCTTTCTTATACTTGCCGTGCTAGTTGTTTGCAATTTCAGACCTATATATGCATATGGTTTTTACTCTTTCTTATGTTGACTAGCCTAAGTGTGATGTTTTTGTGACCTAGGATAGAATCATGACCCTTTATGGCCATAGTTTAGTTTTATCTGAACTTGTAAGTGTTTCCATGTTAACTCCCTATTGTTCGTGACTTACTGTGACCTTAATTGATCCATATTTACACCTAGGATAGACTCATACTCCCCTAATTCTTATGAACTTATTTGATCTTGTCTTAATCACTCTTTGTAACTTAATAAGACCCCTGCTGATTGCTATCTTTTGTTTTTGACTTTTGGGTGTAAATTCTAAATAAGACCAAGTGCAAACCATCATTTGGGAATCCTGTTGATGCTTCATGAAACTGACTATGAACTAAAATGATCTTAGTGATTAGTTGAGACCCCTATGACTTAAAGTTAAGCTGAAATTAGAATTTAGAAGCCTGGAAAATAGTAATAAACTTGTGACATGTACCTAGACCGGTTTAAGCTAATTTTGGCCTAGGAAAATAGTTTTATACTTGCTACCTGATTCTGTGACACCTTGTTTTTTTTGTATTAGTGAAACTGATAATGATTCTTGCCACTAGTTTAACTTGATGTTAATAAAAAAAAATCTAGACCATTTGACATTATTTACTTTGATTGCTAAAAATAAGACTAGATCAGTTACTTGTTTGTTTGCCTACTTGCCTTATTCAGTCATTCTTGAACATTGCTAAGTATATAAAGATAAAAATGACCTTCTTGAATCTATTTGAAACTGCCTAGGTTAAGAATTAGATTAAAATGAAAGCTGAAAGATTTGAAGCTTGCATAGTTAATCTCTGAAAGTTTAAGTACCCTGAATCTTGTGTGTATTTGTTAACTTGGTATCTGGGGATTGTGAGAAAGGAAAAAGGATAAGAAGGTTATAAGAACTTGGATTTTGTATTAAAATTGAAATATAAGGGCTTGAGAATAGTTTATAGGTTGATTCTTGCCTCTCTATTTCTGAGATTTCCCTATGTCTTACTTACTTGTAGTGATTCATAAAACTTGCTCTTTGTGACTTATGTTATTTGTACTAAACATAGGGTCATAGTGTGCTTGAGATTTCCTACCCCACATAGGCCATTAAAAACCAGTAAAAGGAGACCAAGAATGAGGTCAAAACTATATGAGGATAACTGGGTGTGATACCTATTTTGAGATGGTCATTTCCTTTACTGTGCATTTGTTAATTAGAATGCTATCATGTGCTATCTGTTCCATACCTAAACCATGTCTATTGTGTCTATTTTGAGCCTAAGACTGAGTATTATGTACCCTATATCTTAAAACTAGTATATCCCTTTCATTTCACCTTGTCATTTTGACTTATGAAACTGAGAGTCAGTATAGGATTCAGGCCTACCTTGATTGTTTTCTTTGGCTTAGTTGTGACATAACTTTACCCTGATCTCATTTTGCATCCTTGTGGTTTGATCTTGTCATTAGGAATCCCCTGTTTGCTGCTATATTCTAGTTGTTGTGGTTGTTGTCTTCCAAACCCTCTGCTTTACGTAGCATGGTATATTAACACCCCTCTAGACTTGTGTGTGTATTAGTGTTTAGCTTGGTATATTGACACCCCTATAGACTTATGTGTGTATTAGTGTTAAGACCTTAAGCTGAATCTAAGTAAATATAGCAGTCCTTTAGGTGTTGTATGGACACTGATTAGCAGGAATTTGCTATGCTTTAAAACCAGTTGGTAGTCTAAAGTGCTTGGTTAAAAAATGAAGTTCTTAGGGATTTTACTCTAGTTTTGATTTCTGGAAATTGAAATGACTAAGTAGGATGTATATCAAGTATACTTGGAGGGTATGTGTCACAACCTAACCTCGCTAGGGTGTGATGGGCACCCGACCCTATATTCGGAGCCGAGCGAACCCGCTGACTCTTATTACACACATACTCGCTTGGACTCCTAACTCAGGAAAAAACGAAATACATAATAAGAGTTTTCAGAAACATTCTTTTTGTCGTTCTCAAGTCAAACAAAATCTGTAATCATATAGAATTTATGACATAACACAAAATGATACATCGGCTGGTGGAGCCGCTTACAAGACTGACATTCTATACCCACGACTCTATCTGCAAAGTCTCTAACATTAATCAGAAATCATAACATATGTACTCTGACTCGGCAACACTCCGGAAGGAAGTGGAGCTCGCCAATCCCGCTGAAACACCTTCTAGCAAAGTCTTCTACTCATCTGATTGTACCTGCGTGGCATGAAACGCAGCCCCCCGAAGAAAAGGGGTCAGTACGGAATATGTACTGAGTATGTAAAGCATGAAATACAGTAAAGCGGATCACAACTGAAACAGAGATTTACCAAAAACAAGTATGACTTTTGAAAACATCAATGCACTTGCCTTTTGAACTGAAAATCATGTATGTCATCATCATATATCATATATACATATAACGTGCCCCGGCCCTCTAGTGAGGGACGCGATGAATAAAATCATCATATATGCATGTAACGTGCCCCGGCCCTCTAGTGAGGGACGCGGTCAATAAATGCATGCATGTCATCACCATATATCATATATGCATAACGTGTCCCGGCCCTCAAGTGCGGGTCTCGGTGAATGGAGTCATCATATGCCGTCCTGGCCGCCATCCCCGTATCATCATATACATATACATATAACGTGTCCCGGCCCACAAGTGAGGGACTCGGTGAACAATGCAGTGGAGTACGCACGAGAACATGCCCTGGCCCGGGACGCAGTGAAGGATACATTGAGGCATGCACGAGCAGAGTCGTGAGAAACTATATGCACATAAATCAATTTTAAGACTCGATGGATAAGTACACAAAACGACACTTGAAGAATCATAAGCACATTTCGAGGCAATCCGAGTTAGTACAAGAAAGTTATGGACATTTTAGTACAGAAACCTCTTTGAACGTTTCAGAAGCTATCTTTGGAAAATCAAAACAATAGTCATATTACGTACCTTTCGAATATCACTATGGATCAAATCAAAATAGAACTTTTGGAACCATACACACGTATCAAGACATAGCAAAACAATTTTTCGGAAGTCAAGAACATTAGCCATCCTAGTGGCTCTAAGAATAGGAGTTTCTTTGAAATCATTCATATACTTTGTTTGTTTATTTCATAAGGATCATGCCAAAAGAAAGAAAGGGTAAGCCTTACTTACCTCCTCCACATCCTATTAGCTACGCTTAATTGTCCAAGCTCGCTATCGCTAGTCTACATTCAAGAAGATTTACACAATCATTAGACTCATCGTCACATACTTGTCTTAGTCTTCCAAATAAATTCACTTATAATCTGCCGAAATTTCGGCAGCATTTCCCCTGTAAATTCAACCAACCCTGAGAATCCAACTCGGCCAAATTGTCAACAACAATACCGATAACTATATTAACAACTTCAACAATCAATCCAAAATACATTCTAATGTTAACAACCCTTGTCACACAATTCAACGGCATTTCATTTACATTCAATTCAATCACATACAGTCAAGCTAACACCAATGACCTCACATTCTAGTGTTAATCCGAAATCATTCTAACATGATTCAAGAACACTTCAAACAATTCACATAATATTCAAAACAACCCAACCAACATACCACTTCACCCGAAACCTTCCAAATTCAACAAGAACAATAACAACATATTTCCTTCTTTCAAATTCATGAACTACACCAACAATCTACACATTAACAACTTCATTCTCATAATTATAAGAAATCATACTAATGTCACATTAACTTCTTCAACAATCCCACAACAATTACAACCTCATTTCAAGCCATCAAACCTTCATTTTTATTATAGAATCCACAACAACAACAATCAAACTACTAAATAAAATCAATTTATCACATCCTTCCAACATAGGCCTATTCGGCCACAACCACTATACATATATTTCATGAATTTCATCCATTTCTACATACTACAACACTTACAAATCATCCATAACACATGTAAAAGAAGATGGAACACATACCTTTTTCCCACTCATCTTCTTACTCGGCTAGATTTACAACTTGCACAACAAATGCTTTGCTTACTCCAACAATCACTCCATGTTGTTAGGGACGTTCCACTTGGTTTAATTACTAGAAGAAAATATTGTTTTTGATCAATTTTCCATGGCATAAATTTTTGGAGCCATGGCCGAATGGCCCTTTCTCTTTTTCTTTCTTTTTCTTCTTCTCCAAGCTTCTTGACTTATAATGATGATTATGTCTTATTTTTGGCCATCACTTATCTATATATATACTTAGCTCCCTCTAATATTAATTGGACACATGCCCCCCACTCATGGCATGAGTTAATTGGCTAGCCATGGGTGGGAACCACACATGAGCCACACGGCCAAGAGTGGTCCATCCATGAACTTTCTTGAATTTTTTGTGAAATTCCCGTTTTGCCCCTAGCCTTCCACAATATTACCATGAACCACCTTGTGAATTTCCCTTTTTACCCTTAGCCTTTCTCAATATTTCCATACTAATAAACAACTTGGATATTAAAATAACTTTGGGACATAGTCTTGCCCTTAACTTACCACGACTATCTTGAGATATCCAAATGTACAAAATACGGGATATAACAGTATGCCACTAAGGTTTTGCTCTCCATAAAATGTATAATTGGTGTATATCAAGTGTATAACAACTCTCGACATTTAGAAGATTTCTGGGCATTTCTGCTTGCGCCATTACTATTACTATTACCGATGGGCCTGTTTCAAATCTGGGCTACCTTATTATCCTTCTTAGCTGCTATAGTTGACCATCATATTTGGGCTCGGCCCAATAATGTTGTAATTAAATTTTTAGCCTTGTAATAATTATTGTAGCCTTTAAGTTTTTGTACTTAGTTTAAAATCATTGATGTATTCTAATGTTGTGTATACCCTTCATTGTCTTTGTCCACCTATAATCTGTTGGTGGATCCCAACGGGGTTCACCAACATATCTAGATCGAGTCACCTACTTCTTGGAGCATAAATATGGAGCGCATGCATTTTGGACCAAAGGTCACCCCGTTGCATAATACTTTTCGTATTGGGCTGAGTCGGCCCAATCTCTCTATCTCATATATTTGTGTACTTCAATTTATAATTATTTGCTTATAAAAATTGAGATTCCTTAAATTGGTTATTACTCAATTAAAGTCGTCAAAACCTGATTTTCATACTTTGCAAAAAACGAATTTTGAAGAAATTTGATATAACGTGAAAGGGGACTATTTTTATAAATGTTGGACCAAAAATAAATGGTTTTTCATAAATTATGGGACTAACTTGGACACTTTAAAAATTTTTGGACTGTTATGAAACTTGGAGAATTTAAAAATTTAAAAGGACTAAATTGAGCTAAAGTATGGTTAATCGTACTAAAACGTGAAATATGATTAACAAACGGTTATTAATAGTATGCCTTAAAACTATTTTCTACACTTACTAAAAAAACCTTTTTCTAAACTCGGGTGGGCTTACGTAGTGTTCTACTTAGGTTAACGCCTTCGATTATTAACCTAGGTGTTCTAGTCCGAAACCCAAAACGCCCAATTTTGGGAAAAACTCTACCATTTTTATCTCTTGAAAAATGAGTATTTCTTACATAAATGACCAATCCTTATTTGCGGAAATATAAAGAAAAGCAGTTTTATTAAAAAACAACTTATATCTACAAGGCATACTATTAGAACCCGTAGGTTAACCGTATTTTACGGATCCTTAATACCGGGGTGCCTAACACCTTCCCCGGGGTTCACCAGAACCCTTACCTAGACTTTGGTATAGATTGGTTTCTTTTAAAACTTAGCCGTTTTAAAAGAACCCTTCGAACTGATTTTCCTAACTTAGGGGCGACTCTAAAAATGATGTCCATTTAGAGCACCATCCACATAGAAGTATATTTTTTCCTTTTTTCCGGTACGATTGACAACCGTACTTTCCCGGGACACTTTCCTTTTTAAATGAGGCAAGTGCAAATACGAATCGGAAAAAACAGAACAACTATAGTGCCTAAAACTAACCCTTGATTGTTGTAGCAGGTAAGAGGAGCAGAAAAGCAAGCTAGAATGTTAGCTGAAAAGTGCTTTGATCAAGACATAAAAAGAAAATCGCTGCAAAAAGAGCCTGCTTTGACTGCCTAAATCAAGAAGGTAATCAGACAGGGGGAACCTTGGATGAAACATGTAGATGAAACTGGTTCACCCCTGAAAGATCAACAGTACATTGAATAAGGACTTTAATCGATATCTGTGAATCAACAAAAATCCTTCTATGAAGAAAGGATACAACACGAGAAAAAAAGGTGAAAAATAAACAGGTTAGGAGAGAGACAAAAATGGGAAGACACGGAAGAACGTCTATCCACAAAAAACTACTGGAAGATAGAGAATCATCAAAATTATGGTTAATCATGCACCTATCAAACAGGTTTGGGAACCTGTTCCTCAAAAAACAAAAGAAGATGGTCAACTGGAACAGGTATGGTCTACTCCTGAGAATCAACGTAGAAATTCAAGATCATAAAGGAAGAAAATCTCAGAAGTATGCTCTTAGTAAAAGGAAAAAAATATGATCAGGTTTTATATTATGCTTAGCTATCGATACAGTTAAGACTAGTCTAGCAACTTTATACTTTGAATGATCACATAAATACTGCTAGGTTTCTAGGATAAGCTCAAGGGGGTTGATTAATCCTATCGGCTAATTAAAATCGAATATTTTCCCAAATGACTTATAAAAGAAAGAATTGTGTTAATTTTGGGATTGATTTTTTTTTTATTTAAATTTATCAGAAGGCAGGCCTTCTGATGTTTTATTAAATATTAAAGCAGTTTACAGCAGAAAATAAAATACAACTAGTTAACCTACACATTTGTTTTTTCAAATTGGCTAGAAAGGTTGTCTTAGACTGTCATGCCCCGAACCATTGCCTGGGAGTAACACGACACTCGGTGCCTAACTGCATGTGACCGAGCGAACCACATGGCTTGCTAAATCATCATGAGGGATAACATGAACGAAATATAACATAAAACATAATGGGCCTTAATAAGACATGAGAAAATCATAATACTTAATAAAATACATGTTTAAAACATGATGCGGAAATAATCCGAAAATATAATAAATGCCGAGTCAATACTGGCTATACGACCCTGAACATCTGACATGACGTAACTGACTAGTCTATAAAACCTCTGACGTGAATCTGACTACTAAATTGTTCAACAGGATAAGGTCCCCGACATACCTTAAATGACTAACTGACATAAATAAAAGTAGAGATACAACCCCGAAATGAGATGGGGCTCACCAAAAGCTGATACGAGCAATGTCCTACGAGTAAATCTGTTGTCCTATAAATCAATACATGCATCGTGAAATGCAGCCCCCCCCCCCCCCGGGCAATAGAAAGGGGACGTCAGCACATTGAATGTATTGGTATGTAAAGCAGCTGAATGAAATAAATATGGTACATGCAATAATATCATAAAAACTGAAACTGAAACTGAAACCTGGTCATGAACATGAATACATATAGATATAACATGAGTAAAAACATTATAAGTAGGGAGAGGATAAATATAGCCGACAACATGGTTCTGGTACTTGCACCCTACCAGCAGAGCTCCCATACCTTGCCAGAGATATGAGATATAAATATAACATAAAAGGATCCAATCATTATTAAGGAATCGTCCTAAACATGGGCGGAGCGATCCTTATCCTACGGTGGCTAACGTAGTTTCAAGCTATTTGAGCCTTCTCGGTAATCTATGCAACTCCCTAAAACATGAACATGGAAAATAGGTGGCACTTGAGCGCATGTTTTTCATAAATCATAACTTGCATATACATGGATATCACTTCATAGTATTGTTTCATGAAAACATGTAAAGGATGTAGAGTATTTTCTTGAAAATAAGCATAATAAATTATAACTTGCATGTAAGAACCCATGGAATGCAAAGCATGGGTTTTCATGGATTACGGACAGATTCTCAATAATCATAATGAAATATCAAGAACTCAATAGCGGAATAATAATACTTCAATACTTAGTATAGCATGGTACATGGACCTAGGGCTATCATGAGCATGGTTAAAAACCCTAGTTTTCGTATAACTTCATAACATATGGAAGAAGTGATGTGGGGAAGAACAAAGATGTTCCCACACGTAGATAGTAACCCTACATACCTTAATTGCTCTAAAAACTTGAGGAAAATCTGAATCTTTGAAGAAAAATTCCAAAATCTTGAATCTTGAGATGGATTTTCTTGAAAACCCTTGCTTAGGAGCAATGATTTCCTAATTAGATTTAATGAATACATGTTAGAATTGACTTAGAATTCTTAGAGTAAGCTTACCTTGATGTCTTGGAAGGATGAGAGGAGGAAACCTTCGTTCTAGGGTTTGGGAAGTTGAAAAATAGAATAAAAAGGCTGAAGTCCCGTATTTATACTGACTGAGTCAAGAAATTATACGGTCCGTATAAAATTATAAGGTCCATATAATACGACCATATTTAATCATGGCGCAAAACAGAGTGTCGAGCTGAAATTTCACGAAATACGACCATTTTATACTGAACGTATAAAATTATATGGACTGTATAATTTGGCCGTATTTAATCATGGCAATTTCGAGTGAGCGGACTGCTCTACAACCCTTCACTAAAATGGTCATAACTTTTTGTACGGATGTCTGCTTGACCTCTATAACATACTGTTGGAATGGTATTTCAACGGGATACAACTGTCATCAAGGAAGTTTTCCCAAATTCCCAATTAATAAAGGGGTTATAGTCGCTTGAATTAGGCCCTTCTGTAAACTCACTTGAAAACACCCTCCTTAGAGAGGCTTTTGACTTTGCTTCGTCCAAAGACTCTTCTTATGACTTGATTAGTTTTCAAAACACTTCCTATAATCCTCATATTGGTTCCATTATACCCTCGCCTTGTGGGTCGAACCTAGCCTGAATGCACGAGGTGTTACACAGACTATGTGGTCCTTCAAAATAATTAAAATATTTTACTCAGTCATGTACATTTAATTGTATGTACGATGCCATAACAGTTTTATGGTCTCTTAAAGGTATAACCATTATGACTATCAAGAAAATTGTCCTTAAATAGATATTTGCACAGGGTCAGCCATTGACATTTCAGGTATGTATTCTTTCATTGGCAATCAATTATACAGACAGAACATGGAACAAACGGAACAAGTTGGTTATACTATCCTAGTCAAATCCTAGCCGTCGTTAAGTGTATTGAGAAGAGGAAAAGTAAAGTCATGATAACTATCTTGAAAAATCTTCCAAAATCAAATTACCCTCTTCCCAAAAAGACTCTTTAACTTCCCTATTCACATTACTTGAGTCTTCATCTCCGGCTACTTATACCCACTATCAAGTCCTCAAAAATTCATCGACAACACTCTCCTTCATCACCAAATGAAATCGAAAAAAAATGTTTGATTTTTCATCGAATTCCGATAATCCATTCTCTCCTATACACTCCCTTTGATTCCACCAACTCCGACTATACCCTCCATTTCACTCTCATAAAGCCTCTTTTCCCTGTAATTCGAATGTATACACCAACTGAAAGCGCGAATTGAAAACGAAAATGGGATAGAGCATATAGTAAGGGGGAATATGCAAAAATCCCAAACAGGGGCAAGTATCGGGGAGATCAATGAAGCAACAAATATTCAAGAGAGGGAGTTGCTTGACACTGCAAGCTCATCTCAAACCGTTGCCTTGGATTTATTGGGAAATATGTGCGATGAAGGAATAAGGGGACATGAAGATATAAGGAAGGAGGAAACAAATAAGCTAATAGTGTTAGTTTCTAGGTCTCAAGTCTAGTCCAAATGATAGGTTATGTATGGTTGTAATCAAGGGACTGGAAGTGTATATGTAAAAGTTAATGAAATTATGTGCCTCAATTCTGTGATTCGAATGTTTTTATTTAAATTGAGCAACTGATTATGTTATATTCTGCATATATGATAGCCCCAGTGACCTTGAGTTTACTATTGAAAAATTCTTAATTGCTTCTGAGATTAACTTTTTAATGATGCCAAAAGGAGGAAGATTAATTAACTGTATGCATATTCTTTTTGACTCAATTGCTAACCCGGTTTGCTATAAGTGTAATGTTCAAATACTAGGCTATGAGATGATTAGACAGGTTACACAAGTAGCTTAAAAGATAGGTGTTTGTCATCATAAAAAAAAGATGTAATTTGTTGGCATAAAGCCATGCGTGAAGTTTTGATGATTGACAAAGTGAACCTACAATGAAAAGAAACCATGTCTAGATACATGAGATAAGTGAAAAGGTAATTGAACAAAGCTAGACAGTGGGTTGAGACAAAGCATAGGTTCCAGATAATATAGAAGGCCTGAAAAAGCAAGCAACATAGATTGGATAGAACAGGTCCATAGACATGTTCCATTGCAAAGGAGCTACAGAAAAGATCATACACATGAACTCAGAATTGCAAACATGTGTGCCAATGCAAAGACAAAATGCAATTATCTGATCAGAAAGAGAATGATCCATCCACATACATGATCTATCACAAAGATAGATGCAGAGCAAAAGAGATGAAGATGACTCTGTCACATAGCAGTTCATTGAAGAATAGAAGAAGCATGAAAACATGTTCTATCTCAAAGAACCATCAGGTGCAGTTGATAAATGAATAAGAACAGAAAGAGATCATGTTGAGAAAGGGTGAAGAGGACGCAGAAGTACATGATCTGAGTCACAGAGTGATACAAGGCTGAAGAGATTATTTATTCTAGAAATGAATAAATCTGAATGACGAGAATATAGACACAGAGTACAGAGCATGGTGCTATAAAATAGGACTGTCAGCATCTTCCATCATCTATCACAAAAGCAGGCTCAAGATAGAGTTAGAGGAGTGAACGACAAGGGTATGATGAAACAGGTTCGTGAACATGTTCCTTCTTAGACAGTTCAGAGATTTAGAGCGGATGAACCAAGTGAATAAAACAGGTTCCTGAACATTTTCCAGCGCAAGCCCTATAGCAACTAGGATTTGCAGTTTTATGGTAAAGACTTGGCGGTCAAGATTATAAGATTCCTTGCCATAATTAAACAAGGTTCTTTAGACTCTTACAAGGAAAATGAAGTCGATCCAAAAGGCAAGAATCCCAATTCAAAATAAACCCTATTATACCTCATGCTCCTACTCGAAGAAGGTTTTGTGTTTGCCGACTTGTTGTGCACTCAATGCTATATATATGCAAGCCTTACTAATAAGAAGGGTGGGCACTCACAAAAAGAGATTTAATAATATTGAGCGATCAACAAAGATATCAAGAATATTCAGAATCTAGGCGTGCCTCCCTATTACAAGAAGAAGATTGAAGAAGCTGTAGAATTGAGTTTATGTTTTATAGTTCTAGAGTCTAGAAAACTTGTATTAGGTGTTACACCTCGTAGTTTCGTCCGTTGAGATTCACTAGGCGTTAGTTGTCCTAATCATGGAAACGGGAGTTACCTTAAGATATATGAGATTACATGTCCCATATTACGGTTATGGGGGTTTAAGCCCATGAAATGAGCTATGGAAGGATTAAATAACAAGAAAATAAAGGAATGGAGTTTGTGGGAACTTTGGTAAAACTTGGCAAAATTTTCGGACAGGATTTTGGTCCAGATTGGGGGAGGCATATCTCCTAGAATATGAGGAGTTTTGGTGTGTTTCTTTTATCCAAATTAAATTTCATCAAGTCTAGTTTCCAACGCAACAAATCGTTTGTCAATGTGACGTCGGAGTAAAAAGTTATGGGTGTTTCAAGACAGACTGTCTGAACAGAAGATTTCTGCGGACCATTTGACGGCCCGCAGGAATTTTGACGCCCCGCAGAAAATTCTGCGGCCCTTCAAACTGCTCCAGCCCAGCGTAAAATGGTTACAGTGAACCATATTTTACTAGGCAGTTCTACGGACCATTTTGACAGTCCGTAGGAATTATGACAGCTCGTCAAAATGGGGATAGAATTGCCCGACGAGATTTTAAGTTGCACTTTATATATTTCACTCCACCTCATTTGGACATTTTATTTTACCAAATCAGATCCAAAAGCTCTCCAAAAACCCTCTCTTCAACTCCATAAACTAATCCAAGCCAAAATCCAAGGGAGATTAAATATCAAGAGGCAAGAATCAAAAGACCTATGTGTTACAAGTCTTGCTAGGGTTAGTAGACTCAAAGAAATTCTTTGGATATTGAAGCTAGGGTTTTCATATAAGTTGATAGCTTGCTCCAAAGCTCATTCTTATGAGATAAAAGGTTAGTTTTCATGCTTATTACATATTATCAAGAATGTTTAGTTGTTGAATAACTTGGGTGGAAGGAGAAAGTAGAAGATGAGTTCTAAATGTAGTTTTTATGATGGTTTTGAGTAGTAAGCTAACTTGAGTTATGATTCTTAGTATAATATGGATATAATATTGTTATGGAAGGTAGTAATAGTGATGAGGAAGCATTGTATGAAAATGTGCTTAAATGGGTGTGAAGTTGTTGGTATAAGTTGAACACAAGGATGAATTTTGAAGGCTAAATCGAATGTGAATACTTGATTATGATATTGTGGATATTATTATGGTTGTTGGGAGTTGTTTTGTGATATGGTGGAAGTTAATGAAATAGGGGAAATGCAGCCCAATTTTCATTAGGGCATGAATTATTCTAGTTTGAATTTAGGAGTATATTAAGGCTTAACCAGGTTATGAATCCTTCTAAATGTAGATTATTCAAGCTTCAACGGGGAACGGTAAATAGTTAAGGTGACAAAGAGGTATGTAAAGCTAACCCTTTATATATATATATATATATATATATATATATATATATATATATATATATATATATATATTTACATATATATTTATATATATATATTTACATATATATTTATATATATATCCTTTAATGAGTTCCATAATGATTTATAAATGACTCTACCTCTAAGAGTACCAAAGCTCATGATTCTCGATACTTTCACGATACTAGTACTTCCTTTATATGATAGTTGATCCTATAAGGATAGATGTAACGAAAACAATGATGGCAATGATGTTGATGATACTTATGGACCTTTATGTATACGTGTCTAAGTATGTATGACTATTATGTAACACCGAGCTTCTATGGCCTGGTATGATACCTATCGCGCGCACACCACTGCAGTTGGGTACGGATAACACTGAGCCTTGGTAGGGCTAGGTATATACGACACCGAGCCTTGTCATGACCGGGTATGTGAAACCACCGAACCTTTATGGTCGGGTATACTATAGATGCGAATATGAATATGAATATAGATACGGATATAGATATTTGTATATGTATATATGTATGTACGCGACCACACATTAGAAATGGAAGGTCCCTATGAAAGACAAGTAAGTAATTACGATGATGGCTACTATCTCCTGATTCTCCCATCTTATGCTATTTCTTATACTGTCTCTTATGCTCCTGTTATGATGTTGATTATGCTTTACATACTCAGTACATTATTCGTACTGACGTCCTTTTGTTTGTGGACGCTGCGTCATGCCCGCAGGTGGATAGAGAGACAGGCTTGGTCCATAGATATCTTATTTAGGGACTTCATAGAGGAGCTCTATTTCATCCGGAGCTACAGCTTTTGGTATTATTCTTTTGTGTAAATATCTATGGGCATGGCGGGGTCCTTTCCTGCCTATATGATGTGACATACTCTACTCTTCTTAGAAGCTCGTAGACAGTTGTATATGATTAGATGTCCTTAGCCTTGTCGGCTCACACTTTGTATATCATTTTGATAGCCTCGTCGGCTTATGTATACGGATATGAGCATTGTTATTGATGATGATATAAATGTGTTGTTGCCCAATGAGATTAACACTATTGATGCATATAAATTATAAGTAATCCATGTGGCTCACCTAGATGTGAATATGAGAGTACGATAAGAGGTACCTGGGTGGGTTAGCACCGGGTGCCCGTCATGGCCCTCCGGTTGGATCGTGACAAAAGTGGTATCAGAGCAGTTCTGTCCTAGGGTGTGTCTACGAGCCATGTCCAGTAGAGTCTTGTTTATGGGTGTGTTGTGCGCCACACTTATAGACAGGAGCCTGCGAGCATTTTAGGAATGCATGGCCTTCTTTATTCACAAGATCGTGCGATAGAGCCATGATATAAGGATTTCTTTTTCCCTGACCGTGTATTATGTATTCCAGAAATGCCTGTAAAGAGAAAAGCTACGGCAGCCCAAAGGACAAGACAGTGCTAGGAAAGCGGGCTGAAAGAGCACCACCAACGGTTGTAGAGAAAAATGTGTACCAGAATGCGGCTCAATCTCAGTCCTTTCACTCAGTACCTATTTCTGAGAAGCATGAGGGAGCCTCAGCCCTAGCCTCAGCACCTCCAGCTCCTACACCGGATGCATTGGACCAAGATGTAAAAGAGGTCATTCATTTACTTACTGAGTTGGTTGCCGCCCAAGCTCAGCGGCAAGGCACATGGCAAGGTGATAGGACTGTTAGTGCAAGGACCCATGATTTTATTAGCTTGGACCCTCCGAAATTCTTCGGGTCAAAGCTGGATGAGGACCCTCAAAACTTTATTGATGGGATGTTGAGGACATTTCAGTTAATGCATGCTTCAGACATTGAATCGATAGAGTTAGCATCTTACAGACTCTGAGATGTTGTGGTTCATTAGTATACGGTTTGGATTGTTTCACGGAGAGTCAATGCACCTCCCCCGGTATGGCAAGAATTCGTGGATGCCTTCCTCCGGGACTGCCCCAGGCTTGGATGAGGTGGAACATACCGGGTTTCTCAAGGTTCTGTACTCAGATAAGCACAGCTACCAATAAGGAGAGGTGCATAGAGTGGTAGAGGTGGTTCTTTTTCTCTCAGAGGTAGTACCCATTCTGGTCGAGGTGGTGGTCATGGAGCTACTTAGTTTGAGGCTGGTCATGCCCAACGTTATACTTTTCTGGGCAGGCAAGAAGTTGAGGCTTTGGATGTTATCTTCACAAGTATTATTCTGGTTTATCATTGGTCATCGACGGTACTATTTGACCTAGGATCTACTTATTCTTATGTGTCTGCAAACTTCGCTTTGATCCTGGATGTGTTATGTTAGTCTCTTGCTTTGCATGTACATATTTCTACTCCTGTTGGGGATTCTGTAGTGATAGATTAGGTTTATCAGTCTTATATAGTTACCTTGATGGGATATGAAACCCAGGTAGATTTGCAGGTTTTAGATATGGTTGAATTTAATGATGTCCTTGAGATAGATTGGTTATCTTCTTATCATGCGATCTTGGACGATCACTTCAAGAAAGTTACCTCAGCTATTCAGGAATTCCCTAGATTTATCACGCTCCGAAGAGGGTGATATTTTTCCTTAGGGTTCGACGGATGATAATGAAAAGGGATTTTTGTCATACTTGGCGCATATTTGAGATACTAGCGCGAGTCTCCTACGCTTGAGTCCGTACCAATGGCGAGTTAGTTTTCTGAGCTCTTTCCAATGGACTTATATGGTATTCTAGTTGATCCCCATATTGATTTTTACTTTGACTTGGAGCCGGGAACTCAACCCATTTTTATTCCATCATATCGGATGGCACCAGCCGAGTTAATGGAGAAACTGTAGGTTTTTATTGAGTAAGGGATTCAATAGACCTGTTGTTTCTCCTTAGGTTGCTCCGATGTTTTTTGTGAAGAAGAAGGATGGATCTATGCAGATGTGTATCCACTATCGATGGTCGAACAAGGTGACCCTCAATAACATGTATCCGATACCTGGCATTGATCACTTGTTTGATCAGCTCCAGCGTGCTTCAATCTTTTCTAAGATCTATTTGAGATCTGGTTATCAACAACTGAAAGTTAGGGAAGAGGATATCCCCAAGACATCTTTCAGGACACGTTATGGCCATTATGAGTTTTTGGTGATGCCCTTTCGCCTAACCAATGCCCCAACAACCTTTATGGACGTGATGAACGAAGTGTTTAGACTGTACTTGGATTATTTTGTTATTGTCTTCATTGACGCCATATTGATATACTCTCGTAGTAGAGAAGAGAACGAGCAACATTTGAGTATTGTGCTTGGAATTAGGAAGGAGAAGAAACTTTATGCCAAGTTTTTAAAGCGTGAGTTTTGGCTTAGTTCAGTGGCGTTCTTGGGACATGTGGTGTCTATAATGTGCATTGTGAGGTGTTCATGGATCATTGCAGCCTCCAATGTATGTTCAACCGTAGGGATCTTAATTTGAGGCTGCGGAGATGGTTGGAGTTACTCAAGGATTATGACTTGACTATCCTTTATCACCCGTGCAAGGCTAATGTGGTGGTAGATGCCTTAAGTTGACAAGACGCACATTTCAGAACAATTTTAATTCACTATGCAACCTCAATTAATGACACAATCATAGTATGGGAGTCTCTATGCACATGAATTTCAACTTCTGGAAACCCAGTTACTTTGCAATATATAATCCTTACGCCCTCACATAGACCAAAGAATGTCTCAACACACATTTACAAACTAAATGGGACAGAAGACTAAAGAGACAAAAGGACACTCACACTCACAAAGAAATTTGCATACCATACGTGCACATACCATAGGCTTGCTTTTATTTTCCATGCCTTCAACTTTCAACAGTTCGACTGTGATCACATTAGGAATTTTGAGGTTTGTAACATTGGCTTAGGGATGGGTAGGATGAATATTTGGATAGTGGTGACTCACCCTCCTTGACACTTCATTTTGACTTCATTCACCCTTCTTCCTTTTATTTCTGACCCTACAGCTCCAGCGTGGATTTATTTAGAACTTATATATCTATATACATGTATATATCTATATATATACATATATATATATTGAATTAATTCTAACAACACCGAATCATGCCCCGCAATACTCACGATCACCCCCAACAGGCCTTTGGCCTTATTTTCCGCATCTTTCACTTATCACCCCCAACTTAGGCTTTTAGCCTCATTTTCTACATCTTTTGCTTATCACCCCCAACTTAGGCTTTTATCCCCTTTTGTCATTCTTTAGTGTCAAGGAGGGACTTGGTGCCAAATGGGTTTATTCACAGAAGGGAAGGAGGTTAGTTAACGACTAATCAAAGAAAACGTCTATAGGCTCAAAATGAGAGACTAGGGATCATTTTCTGTACGGGCTAGGCTCATTTAAGATAAACAGGCTTTGGAGTCAATACAAAGAAAGCCTAAGATCACTTCACAATCAAACTCTCCTTAGAATTCACGCACGACCAACCGGGCAAGTTCTAGATTTCAAGCATCATACACAAATAGAAACTAAGAACTCACAACACAATGGCATAAGGATTGTTTAAATACTCTGACTTCACTTCCGTTTGAAGATTTCACACACATGGACACCCTTTATTTGAAATGTCATTAAAAGAACCATACATGTCAATATCAACAACCTATTCTTGATGTACATCACAAATTATTTTTCGGAGGGATATCATTGACTTGTAAAAACACCTTTATATATGCTTGAAAACACGGACCACCACCCTTAAGTCATCATTACTTTACTCTTAACTAAACATCCTAAACATTCCAGGTTTAACATAAAAATAACATTCTTCGGGAAAAGAACACATGGAAAAGAACAGCCGAAGAGGGCCCTAAACACATACTTAATATCATAATTTAGGATAAAACACCAACAAAAACAATAACAATAACAATGGTCCTAGACACATACTTAATATCACAATTTAGGATAAAACACCAACAAAAACAAAAACAATAACAAACAATATCCGATATACCAAAACAATACCAGCAATTACCCTACACCCCCAACTTAGAAACATGCATTTCCCTCAAGGCATTTATATAGTCTATCAATAGAATGGAGGGCCTCCCTGGAGCGCACTAGGCGCTTGGATCTGCTGCAGCATCATGAGGTTGGGTAACCTCGGAGGTAGGAGCAATGGTGGTATCAAGCTGGCCAACACTAGAAGTCCCAGTCTCAGTGGGTGGAGCAGAATTATGATGAGCCGGCTCAATGGGATGGGCTGAGCTAGAAGTAGCTCCAGTGGTGTCAGAACCTAGCCGGGACTCATGTCGGATCTTGTTCAATGTTCGTCGCTCCTTCTCCTCATTTTGTGGGCACAAAGCATCAAACAGATCAAGACTCTTGAGAATGGGATCGAGGTTTTCATCATCTGGCATGACTCTCCTGCGCTTCCCTTTAGCCAAAGAGTGGGTATCCTCTTCCAACTCCTCGTCTTGCTCCTCATCAACCGTGTCCTCGATCTCATCATCCCCGAGTAGACTCTGAACCGGCTGGTATAAGCTCTGTACCAACTCTGTGTGTACTTTCGGAATCTAGTCTGTCACAACAGCCACTTCCTGTGCCTTCAATTTCTGCACATCATCATTTAGTGTCAGCAACTCACTCCGAACAGTGCTCAATTCCACAGCGGGGTGTGTCCTAGTCAGCTCCGTCATTCTGTTCTCAATACCATCTATCCCAGAGTGGATCTGTAGGTGGTCATTAGCCATCTGTTCTTTTATCGGCCTCAACGCTACATCAATAGTCCTTTTTGTGTACAATTTCAGCTCGGTCATGAGCTCCTTCACCTGCCTATCTGTTCTATCTGCTTGCAGGACCGCTGCCCTAAAATTCTCCCAGTTGAAAATCATTTTTCTCGCAAGTGCAGGTGGGACTCCCGGTATGGGCTGAGCCAGTGCTGGGCTCGCTCCAGTGGAAGAGGTAGGACCACCCAAAGTAGGTGGAGCTGGAGCCGGCATGGGATGTGGAGCATCGTCAGTCGGTGGAGCCTCAAAATCTGTGGGCTGACCCGCAGCAGTTGCCTCAGCACCCATGATAGCTAAGGGAAGAACATCTGATCCCGTTGGCCCCTCCGGTACATCAGAAGACGAGGCAGATGGCATTGTACCTTGGCCCAACATATCATCTCTGCCCTTTGTGATGTCATAGATACTCCTGGCGATCACACTGTGGTCAATAAAGGCGAGGAGTTCCGGTTCCTCACGCAGGCATGAGAACGTGAGCAAACATGGATGAATTAGGGAAGTGGCTAGTTGGGTGGCTCTCTCCCGGAGATCTGCGGCTACCAGTCTTTCGATGTTAATCTTATACCTCGACATAAGGGCAGCCACAAAAACAGCTCTGTCCAGAGTCAAATAATTATCTGCCTGGGTAGGACGGATGCGGAACAAAACAATCTGCCACCAAAACTTTGTCTCAGGTGTGAGGGTGTTTTTCAAAATCCTCGTAGTGGCTGTCAACTTTGGCACTATGGCCCATTCGGGATCTGTCGACCGTGCAATCACTGAGGCCACCCATTTTCTGACTGAGATTGTATCTTTCAGTGAACATTTGTAGACAAACTCTCCTTCTTCCGCCGCTGTAGGCGCAATATAATCCTTCCTGAATAGTACTATATTGATGGTCGTCGGAGAAACATCAATCTTCTTTTTGCGCACTACTACCTCATTCATGGCCGACACTAGAGTTGCGCGCTGCCCTTTTTTCTGTGCCTTGAATACAGTAGCCCCATAAGAAGCGTAGAATTCCCGAACAAGAGCCGAGATGTAGGACCCCACAGGGTTTTTCAAAAACTCTAACTTCTGGAAGCAGAGAGTGTCACGGATGCCCGGATATCCATCGAGACCATCGAAGCTGACGTTCCTTTCCTCGAAAATACTTCTCTTCGGGCCCTGCCCCTCATGCTTTGCTAGCTCACACCCTTTGTTGTACAATTCTTCAGATCCCTCCACAGAAAATCGGAGGTCCTGCTCATACATAGCCCTCATCCGGATGTCAGTCTCTCTCCTTTCCTGCTCGTGCTCCTCCGCCACATGCTATTTAATGGGTGGTTGAGGCCGGTGTGGTGGTGTGACAGCCTGCCTGGGTCCACTATGGCTAGACGAACTAGAAGAACTCTCCTCATCAGACGAGGAGGAAAATTTGGATGGTGAGGCTGGCCTGCTAGGTGCAGCAGGCTTCTTTGTAGCCCTTGTGTCTTTGATTTGATCTTTATCGCGCAACCGTGAGGTTACTTTGCCTGCACCGCGACCTTTTCCTCTGCCTGCAACCTTGGGTGCAACCTTCTTTCCTTTCCTTGGGTTACCCATACCTGTTGAAGGCAAAGTTAGCTATGATACACGAGAAGCTTTTCAATTATACAACTTATTGGTTTAAGTTCAGGACTTCAATTAGATCATGCACCGTAATACGGTCGACGGACCGTCGATGGTGTTACGGGCCGTA
The DNA here is from genome assembly GCF_019175385.1 of Lycium barbarum. Lineage (NCBI taxonomy): Eukaryota > Viridiplantae > Streptophyta > Magnoliopsida > Solanales > Solanaceae > Lycium > Lycium barbarum. Next base: position 41,654,985 of record NC_083345.1, read on the forward strand.
TCTTCAGCCATAACTCAATTTGTTCATTTATAGCACAGGAAACGTAACACGTTTGACGGACCGTCATACGTCTTACGGTCCGTAACATATTACCGTAACGTAACCCAAATTTCCAGAAAGTTGTCTGGAAATCATAGGTGTTACGGTATGATGTTACGGACTGTCAAACGTGTTACGATCCGTAACACCTGACCGTAACCTGACCCAAATTTCCAGAAAGTTGTGGGGAAATTATAGGTGTTACGGTATGATATTACGGTCCGTCAACCGTGTTACAGCCCGTAACACCTTACCGTAATGTCACCCAAATTTCCAGAAAGTTTTCATGGAAATCATAAGTGTTACGGTGGGGTGTTACGGCCCGTAACACACGTTACGGCCTGGAACACTGAACGTCGGGCAATCAGTCCACAGAGGCACAACGTAGCCAAAGTTTCCCGTTTAAGCACGAGGCCAAGATTTTCAACTTTATCCTCCTTGGGGTATGGTGCAAAACACCAATTGATCCCCTCGCATACCTCGGGTTACTCAGACTTCATCCGATTTTACCAAAATTTTCTTTGAAACCTTTTATCGGACAGTTGGTGGGCAAACCAATTTAGTAGTTTCACGAATGAAACTTTCAATCGGGATGCCCTCCGACTTAGTGGGAGACAATGTCCTTGTGCCCACGAGTCTCTCAAACAGCAATCATACCAAACCCAACCCCCCACCATTGTTAAATCCCGCGCAATTATTCAATGGCGATTCAAGCCTGCCTGGGTTGAACCAAAAATCCCTATTCTGGAGTCATCGATAGAATATCCAGGGCCTATTCCTTTTGAATTTCAAGACCAAGCTTTGGTTTATCATAACTACATGGCATTGTATACGAATTTATTCATGGAAGATCATACCAATCTTATCGATAGATGTAAGACAAGAGAGAGTCAACACATTGTCATACCTGATCGTTGGTGATGCTTGGATAAAACTCAAGATTAAAGCAAAACAGCGATGGATTTTGAAGAGAAAAACAACAACTATTGTAAAGTAATGATGGAGAGATGGTGAGGGGGAGATGAAGAGAGGATAAAGGAGGTTATGAGGGAGAGGGGGGGGGGGGGGGTTAAAAAGAGGTTAAGCGCTGGTTGAATTTGAAAGTGTAACCGTCGGGTGATGTATTTAAACATGCCCGACCGTCACGCATAGTGTTACGGACCGTAACATGAGGTACGAGACGTAACTTGTGTTACGGTCAACCAAACGATCCTGTTTTCATTTTTCATTAATGACATGGCAATTCAACCGACGTACCGTAACTCGTGTTACGGTCCGTATTACCTGGCGTAACGGGTGCAATTTTTCCAGTGGTTGCCCAGATTGTTGTCAAGGTTATGCTCATGTGTTACGGTCCGTAACGCGATCGACTGTCCGTAAGTCAACCGTAACACTTTTCCCCTCATCCTTCAGTGATTTCTGCATTTTTTTCTCTTGTTACGCTCCATTATACAAACCATAACATGAGTTACGGGCCGTAACGTGGAGCGCCATTTCCTTGGAAACTTAGCACTTACTTTCTTTTGGCTTCTTCAGTCCTCAGAAGCCTACCACATCAGCAAACATCAAAAACATAAAAGAAAACAAAGGAAATAAAAAATTTAAAGTACTTATAAAGCAGTAAATGTGGGTTGCCTCCCACACAGCGCTTGGTTTAACGTCACATCTCGACGTGATACCTCAATTTCCAGTTCAGGAACCGTATTTCAAAAGATACCTATCAACCACCTTACCGTCATCAATGTACCAATGGTAGTGCGTTACTCTTTGTGCATTCACTTTAAAAGTCCGAGTGCCATCCTCGGTTTTCACTTCAATGACACTTCCATTTGGGGAAACACTTACAATTTCAAACGAACCGGACCATCGAGACTTTAGCTTGCCCGGAAAGAAATTTAGGTGCGAATTGTACAAAAAGACCAAGTCCTTCGGCTGAAAATCACTTTTAAGGATCTTTGAGTCATGATAGTATTTCATCTTTTCCTTGTACAGTGTTGCACTTTCATAGGCATTGTACCTAAATTCATCCATCTCGTTGATTTGAAACAACCTCAGCTTTGTTGCTTCATGCCAATCTATGTTCAGCTTTTTCAATGCCCAAAGGGCCTTATGCTCAAGCTCAATAGGCAAATCACATGCCTTCCCAAATACCAACTTATACGGTGAAGTCCCAATAGGCGCTTTGAACGCCGTGCGATATGCCCATAGAGCATCATCCAACATTTTGGACCAGTCAGTGAGATTCACATTGACCGTCTTTGCCAAGATGCTTTTTATCTCTCTGTTGGAGACTTCAACCTGACCACTCGTCTGAGGATGATATAGAGTGGCAACCCTGTGATGCACACCATATTTTTCAAGAAAATTAGCAAATAGTTTGTTGCAGAAATGAGAACCACCATCACTAATAATAGCTCTAGGAGTGCCAAATCTAGTAAAGATGTTCTTTTTTAGAAAGGCATTGACTCTCCTACTATCATTGTTAGGCAACGCCACCGCCTCCACCCACTTGGAGACATAATCCACCGCAACAAGAATATATTTCAGGCTATATGAGTTCACGAAGGACCCCATAAAATAAATGCCCCACACATCAAAGAGCTCCACCTCAAGCACAAAATTCATCGGTGTTTCATGTTTCCGACCTATTGTGCCCTGCGTTGGCATTTATCACAAGAACGTGCCAACATATTCGTATCACGATAGATGGCTGGCCAATAGTAGCCACACTCTAGCAACTTGGCTGCAGTTCTATTTCCACTGTGATGACCACCAACCGGAGAATCATGACAAGCCTTCAAAATATCCATCACCTCACATTCAGCCACACATCTTCTAATCATATTGTCTGCACAAGTCCTGAATAAGTAAGGCTCATCCCAATAATACTGTCGGCAATCTCTCAAGAATTTCTTCTTTTGATATGCCTTCAAATCTTCAGGAACAATGTCAGTTACTAAATAATTGGCAATATCGGCATACCATGGTGCCACATCATTGGAGATTGCCAAGACTCTTTCATCCGGAAAAGTGTCATCAACATCCAACACATCAATCGGTCTCCCTGCTGCTTCAAGTCTAGAGAGATGGTCAACCACTTGATTTTCTGACCCTTTTCGGTCTTTGACTTCAAAGTCAAATTCTTGTGGCAAAAACACCCATCTTATCAACCGAGGCTTAGCATCCTTTTTAGCCATTAAGTACCTCAAGGCAGCATGGTAAGTGTGAACCACTACCTTGGGACCCAATAAATAAGCCCGGAACTTTTCAAAGGCATAAACAATAGCAAGTAGTTCCTGCTCCATTACTGTATAGTTCAGTTGAGCTCTATTTAGTGTTTTTCTAGCATAATAAATGGGGTGCAAGATTTTGTTGAGCCGCTGACCCAGCACAACGCCAATTGCAAGACCACTGGCATCACACATTAATTCAAAGGGCAGCGACCAATCTGGGGACACAACAATAGGGGCTGAGGTCAATTTTAACTTCAACTCGTCGAAAGCATTGATGCACTTCTCATCAAAATTGAATTTGGACTCCTTTTCCAAGAGTTTGCACATTGGGTTGGCAATTTTGGAGAAGTCTTTGATAAATCTTCTATAGAATCCGGTGTGCCCTAAGAAACTCCAAACCCCTTTTACTGAGATGGGTGGAGGGAGTTTTGAAATCACATCGATTTTGGCTTGGTCAACCTCAATCCCTCTTTCGGAAATCTTAGGCCAAGGAAAATTCCCTCTTTTACCATCAAATGACATTTTTCCCAGTTGAGAACGAGGTTTGTCTCCTCACACCTTTATAGCACCCGATCAAGATGGTCTAAACATTCATCGAATGAATCTACTACCACAGAGAAGTCATCCTTGAAGACTTCAAGAAAGTTTTCAACCATGTCAGAGAATATGGACATCATGCATCATTGGAAAGTAGGTGGGGCATTGCAAAGACCAAATGGCATTCGGCTGAAAGCGAATGTCCCATAGGGACAAGTGAAAGTAGTCTTTTCTTGGTCTTCCAATGCAATGTTGATTTGGTTGTAACCTGAGTACCCATCCAAGAAACAATAATAAGACCTTCCAGCCAGCCGATCAAGAATTTGATCAATAAAAGGCATCGGAAAATGATCCTTGAAAGTTGCAGTGTTCAGCTTTCTGTAGTCCATACACACTCTCCAACCGGTGACAGTTCTTGTAGGAATCAACTCATTTTTAGAATTAGGGACAACAGTGATGCCCCCTTTCTTTGGCACACACTAGACTGGACTTACCCATGGACTGTTGGCAATCGGGTAAACCACCCCAACATCTAGCCGCTTAATAATCTCTTTCTTTACCACTTCTTGCATCAGTGGATTCAATCTTCTCGGATGCTCAACACTTGGTGAACTTTCCTCTTCCAACTGAATTCGGTGCTCACAAATTCCGGAGGGAATCCCCCGGATGTCTACAATAGTCCAATCCAAAGCTCTCAAATGTTTCCTCAAAACTGCGATGAGTCTATGAGTTTGGCCCTCATTCAGAAGTGATGACACAATAACTGGGAGAGTGGTATTTGCTCCAAGAAACTCATATCTAAGATGGGATGGAAGTTGCTTGAGCTCCAACTTCGGTGGCTCAATAATTGACGGTTTTGTTGGAGCAGTTGTTCGCTTCCTTAAATCAAGAGACAATTTCTTGGGCTCATAAGAGTAAGACCCCAGACCGGTGAGTGAATTCACCGTCTCAATATATCCCTCCATTTCCTTTGCATCAAAATTTACCAAAATGGCTGATAATGCTTCACCTAAGCATTCTTCCTCCATCTTGAATTCTACCGCTTCATCCACCACATCAAAATAATTAATGACTGAAATACTTTGATAAAGACTAGGCAATTTCATACCCTTGCTGGCGTGAAAAGTCACCTCCTCATCGTTCACCTGGAACTTGATTTCATTCTTCTCTAAATCCATAAGAGCCCTCCCTGTAGCAAGGAAAGGTCTTCCCAGAATAATAGGAATTTCTTGATCAATAGCACAGTCAAGAATCACGAAATCTGCCGGCAGTAGGAATTCCCCAATTTGAACAAGCAAATCATCAACTACCCCAACTGGCCTTTTTATCAACCTGTCAACTATCTGCAACCTCATGGTAGCTGGCCTTGGTATCCTTAATCCTGATCTCTTGAAAATCTCAAGGGGAATAAGATTTATGCTAGCTCCGTTACCACACAATGCCTTGGCAAAATCCTGCTGCCCATTGTGCATGGAATGAAGAATGCTCCAGGATCTTCCCTTTTTTGCACTGTGGTCTTGGAAATAATAGCACTAACGCGATGAGTGATACCCTCAGTGTCATGTTTCAATGACTTCTTCTTCTTTGTTAAGAGATCCTTCAAATACTTATCAAACCCAGGCATTTCTTGGACAGTGTCCATGAAAGGAATGTTCATCGTCAATTTCTTGAGCTGATCATAAAATCGCAAACACTTGTCATCTTCTATTTTCCTCATTAGCCTTTGAGGAAAAGGCGGTGAAGATTTGAACATTTGAGTCAAAGGGCGTAGAGCGCCAGAAAGTTTTGCCTTCCCCTTTTCATGTTTTTCTCCTTGTGCCTTGAGATTATCAAGATTTTGCTCCACTTCAGCTATAATAGGGACTTCCTCCTCTGTTTCTTCCTCCACAATAACATCAGATACATCAGGTTGTGCCTCTTCTTCAACAATTGGCTCGAGATCAATCACTTTTTTTATCAGCACCTTGAAGTATTTTTCCACTTCAGGTGCTAATAACAGCTACATGCTCCACAGAGTTTACCCCACTACCTTTTGGATTTGGAACTGTATCACTTGGTAGTTGTCCATGTTGAGGAGTATGCACTTCTCTGGAAAGGTCTCTGAATTGCGATTCAAGCTTCTGAATGGAAGCTGATTGAGATAGTTGAAATTGAGACATTCCCTTTATTGTGCTCTCAGTTCTGTCCTGATTCATTAGCATTTTCTGCATCATACTTTTCAGCTCCACAGAATCATTAGCGGTATTACTAGCAGAGTTGCTAGCTGAATTGTCTCTCCACTGTTGGGAACTTGATGCTTTCCCCCTTGGTGGAATGTAGGGGTTCGAGCTCTTGTTTCCATAATTGTTGTTATTGTAATTCCCTTGATTTGGATTTCCCTGATCATTTCTGCTATAATTGTTCCCTTGAAATTGGTGTTGAGGCTTTTGCCATCGGTGATGGCCCGGACCTTGATAATTTTTCCTTTTATAACCCCATTGTGAGTTGTTAACATAATTAGCATCTTCATAATATTTTTGCCCATCTTGGTACATCCCCTCAGGGACTTGATACATCCCCTGTGGATGAGGTGGTAACTCTTCAACAACATTTACCCCTTGTGCATCCTTTTCTGCCAACTTCTTTGATTATAGATCCACCGTGGTTTGCAATTGAGGAAAGGCATGATCTCTCTCATGGTTTTCTTTTGCAACGGCAGCTAGTGATGGACTACCATAAGAGAGACTCTCACAATCAGTTGAATGCCAAGCTTGATTGTGAGTGGTGAGTTTATCAAGAAAACGGGTGATGGCGATAAATTACTTGTCCATAAAGCATCCTCCTGCGGCAGTATTGACAGCAATATGATTCATTGTATCTAAGCCCTTGTAGAATTTCTCCATGAGAATAGCATCCGGAAAACTGTGAGTTGGAGATTGAGCTTGACAGTACTTGAACCGCTCCCATGCTGAATATAATTGTTCCCCCGGGAGCTGTTTGAACTCAAAGGTCTTATCTCGAAGTTTAGCCTTTTTGCTCGGTGGGAACCACTTCTTCAGAAATGTATTGTCTAGCTCGCTCCAGGTATGAATAGAATTACTGGGAAGCTTTTCATACCATTCCCTTGCTTGGCCAGCCAAGGAATATTTAAAGACCCGTAACTGAAGTGCATCAGCAGAAACAGCACCTTGGGATTGTTGAGCACACACGTGCAGGAAGTTCTTCAAATGTCGAAGTGGACAATCCTCCAAAGAATTTCGGAAATAACCTTCAAGTTTTGGCAGCTGATAGATAGAACTATCAATTTTGAACGTAGCATTTCCAGTCCTAGGAGGGACCACAGCAGAAGCATAATTAGCTTCATTGATGAATTCCGCAAATATATTCTCATCTTCGTCCTCTTCTGGTGCAGGTGGGTTCACTTGGAGTCCACTTTGGTTTCCTTGATTTCGATTCTGTCTTCCAGCCATGTTCACCTGGTTCACCACAACAGCAAACAAGGTGTGATGGAATAGAAAAAGTTTTAAAGAAGAATACGCACAATCAGTAATTTCAAAACCGTATTCCCCGGCAGCGGCGCCAAAATTTGATACGCTCAAATCACACCTATTAATGGCGTAAAGCGGACGTTGTCAAATATAGTAACCCAAACAAGGTTGGGGTCGAATCCCACAGGGAATATGGAGAGAAAAGGGTACTAATTGTATGCAATACTAGTCTTTAAAGGCTTTAATTCTATTCTGAATAGTTTGAAATATTTGTTGAGTAATGTAATTGAATACTTTGACTTGAATTGTACTTAATGCGAGAGAGAGACTAAGGTTGTGTTCCCCATTTTGATTAGATATTATGCTTCAGGTTTCAATGTGATATACTTCTAATGGTTGTTCTAAGAGTATGCACTTGATCTCTTAAGACTTCCTAATGTTTCCCAACAGTTAGGCCGTATTTCGTCTTTATGATTTTTCCAAACGTAAAAGAGTTGAAATCGAAGAGCGACCAATAATTCCAATTAGACTTGTTCTTATCCCTAAGTTAGTCTATTAAACGAGGGTTAACGCCCCGAGTCATTGTTATTCAATCTTACCAATACTGACTCTCTTTCCCAAGAAAATTTAGTATAATGGCTTAGGCTAATGCTTGCAATCATTACCCAACGCTAACGCACAAAGATAGAACAAATACTAATAACCATTATGCATATATCAATAGTAGAAACCCATTCACATAATACCCATCATGGGATCCACAACCTTAGAATTAAAATTAGCTACTGATCATTTTGGTTAACAAAGAAAGCATAAAAGTTAACATAATATACTTACAATGCTAATACAATATGGAATGAAAGTGAAGTTAATGCTTTAAATGCTCCAACCACTTCAAATATTTAAGGCTTAAAATTAATGCTCCCAAAGAAAATCAGAATATGAATTAAAACCCTAACTTTAAGTATTTATAGGGCCAAAAATCGCGCCAAATTTCTGGACAAAAACACCCTTACGCGGCATCGTTACGGACCGTAACATAGGTTACGGTCTGTCCTTCGGTTTCGTCCTTTGTCAGCTTGATTAGGTCAACCGTTACGACTTCTTGCGACGGACCTTAACACAGGTTACGGTCCGTATCTTCCAGTGGATCAAGGCCTCAGTGTTCAGTGGCCAATGCGTTATGCCACGACGTTACGCCCCGTAACCTGAGTTACGGACCGTCCTTCTAGGCGTAACATGTGACACTACTTAGGCTTCTTACTGGAAATTTCCTTCAATTTACGGTACACGTTACGGCCTGTAACATGAGTTACGGACCGTCCTTTATAGCGGCACGTATCTGGATCTTCCTCTCTGGTACAGATCATGTTACGGTCCGTGACTCCAGTTACGGACCGTCCTTTTGCTCCAAGTTGTCCGTTTTTCAGCATTTCTTATCATTTCCGTTCCTTAGTCAACCAACCCTACAAAACACCAAAATAACATAAGAAACGATGTAAAAACACTTAAAAACAAGCAACACTTCTAGTGAACAAGGCATAAAATGTGCTGAAATTCACGGCACATCAATCCCCCGCAAGGGCTTTAAGTACAATCCCAAGCTCGGTCCCTTTCACGTTGGTAGCTCCATCCATGTATAAGGTCTTAATCCCTGAGGTTTTACTCGAGGTTAAAAGAATTTGTTTCTCTACCTCAGGCACCATTGCGGGGGTAAAATCTGCTATGAAGTCTGCCAAAATTTGAGACTTTATAGCCGCTCGGGGCTTATATTCGATGTCATATCCGCTGACTTCGACTGCCCATTTTTCCAACCTACCAGATAATTCTAGCTTATGCATAACATTTTTTAACGGATATGTCGTTACTACGCATATAAGGTTACATTGAAAATAAGGCTTTAATTTTCTAGATGCACTTAATAGAGCTAGGGCAAATTTTTCTAGGTGGGGGTAGTGTTTCTCCACATCCCCCAAAGTTCTACTAACATAATAAATCGGAAATTGCATACCTTCTTCTTCTCGGACCAGCACTCCACTTACTGCGACTTCGAATACTGCCAGATATAAGTACAACTACTCGTTTGCCTTTAAGGTATGCAACAGAGGCGGGCTCGATAAATACCTTTTCAATTCTTCTAAGGCCAAATAACACTCCGGTGTCTATGCGAAGTCATTTTTCTTTTTAAGCAACGAGAAAAATTAGTGGCTTTTATCTGAAGACCATGAAATGAGTCTGCTTAAGGCCGCGATCCTTCAGATCAATCTCTGCACACCTTTTACATTCTCGACTACCCGGATATCTTCAATGGCCTTGATCTTATCCGGGTTAATTTTGATTAATTTTGATTCCCCGATTTGACGCCATGAAACCCAGGAACTTACCCGAACCTATTCCGAAGGTGCACTTCTCCAGGTTCAGCTACATGTTGTAATTGCATGGTATGTCGAAGGTCTCCTGTAAATGCTTCAAATAGTCCTCTGTTTCCAGGGACTTAACAAGCATATCATCAATATAAACTTCCATTGTTTTACCTATTTGTTTTTCGAACATTTTGTTTACTAGGCGTTGATAAGTAGCACCGCTATTTTTTTAACTCAACGGCATTACGTTGTAATAGTAAGTTTCGTACTTGGTTATAAAAAAAGTTTTTTCCTGATCTTCCAGGTTCGTCCGAATCTGGTTGTACCCGGAATAAGCATCAAGAAAGCTTCATATCGCGTGGCCAGTCGCTGCATCAATATGTTAGGCAAAGGAAAAGAATCCTTCGGGCATGCCTTATTCTAATCTTTATAATCTACACACATTAGAAATTTGTTACCCTTTTTGGGTATTTAACCTCTCGGATGTATCTTATTTTTAATAACTTTGTTACCTCTTCCTTGACGAATCTATGTTTGACCTCGGCCATTGGTCTCCGCTTTTGCTTTACCGGGGTAAATTTCTGATCAAGGCTCAGCCGGTGAGTGGTGACTTCGGGTGAAATACCTGTCATATCTAAATTGTACCATGCAAAAAAATCAGTATTAGCTTGAAGAAATTTGATTAATTTACTCCTGAGCTCCAAGGTTAACCCCGTGCCCAGGTATACCTTTCTGTCCGGTAGGTGGACGAATAGAATGACTTGTTCAAGCTCTTCCACCATTGACTTTGTCGAGTCCGAGTCATCGAGTAATACAAATGAACTAGGAACACCGAAGTCGTCTTATTCCATGTCTATCTTTCCTTCCCCTTTGAATTCTACCAGGATCGCGTCCTGTGATTGCTATTTGGAGTCTTCCATTTCATTCGCATTATCAGCTTCGCACATTGATTTCTTCGGTATTTGAATAGCTTTTTCCACTCGAACATCTCCTTTGCTGCAGGTTGCTCTCTATGAATGATTGTTACTCCTTCTGAGGTTGGGAATTTTAGAATTTGGTGCAAGGTCGAAGGCACCACCCTCATGATGTGTAACCACGGTCTTCCGAGCAAGGCGTTATATCTCATTTCTCCGTCAATGACATAGTACTTTGTGTGTTGGATTATACCGGTTGGGTTCACTGGTAGTGTAATTTTGCCTTTTATAGTTTCGCATGTCATATTAAATTCGTTTAGGACATGGGCTACTGGTACGATCTGATCTAACAGTCCCAACTGCTCCACTACCTTCCATCGGATAATGTTGGCCGAGCTACCTGGATCAATTAAAATACATTTCACATGATTTTTATTTATAAGGATAGAAATTACCAAAGCATCATTGTAGAGTTGAATGATACCCTCCGTGTCTTCATCACTGAAGGAGATAAATTTATACGGTACATAGTCCCTGGTTCTCTTTTCTTGAGTGCTTTATCTTCTTCATCATTAGACCTCGGGGTATTTCTACTCCTCCAATGACCATGTTGATCACATGTTGAGGTTGCTCCGGTTCGTTCTTCTTGGTGGGTTACCGATTTTTGAAATGTTTCTTTGCTCGCTCACTCAGGAATTCTCGGAGATGACCATTCTTTACTAGTCATGCCACTTCATCTCTTAGCCCTTTACAATCATCGGTTCGGTGTCCGTGATTATTGTGGTACTCACATATCAAGTTTGGATCCCGTTGCGAGGGGTCTGTTCGTAACTGCCTTGGCCATCTCACACCTTGAATGCGTTTGATCGCTGCTACAATGGATGTCGAGTCGACATTGAAGTTATATTTAGATAACCTCGGACTTTCACTGATTTCGGAGCCCCAAACGGAGCTGTTTTTGAACTGTAAACCCCTACTTCCCGAACTGCGATTGCTTTGTTTGTCACATCTCGCTGTACTGGGATCGGGACCACTTCTTCCCTTATCCGATCTGAAGGTGGACCTTTCAGGTTGAGAGTATAGATGATATCTATCCCTTAGCAGTTGAAACTTCATTTCTGCTATCCTCTTTGGTATATCTGAATTTTTTATCCGATTAATCGAACCTGGTGGAAGCCCGAGTTGATCATCCTCCACCCGTATCTTAGACTCATACCTACTATGGACATCTTCCCATGTAATAGCTCCGAACTCCAATAGGTTTTCTTTAATCTTGAGGGAAGCATTAGAACTTCGGGGATTAAGTCCCTTCGTGAAAGCCTGAGCCGCGCACTCGTCGGGAACCGGGGGAAGCAATATCCTTTCCTTCTGGAATCTTGTCCCGAAATCTCTAAGTCGTTCGTCATCCTTTTGGAAGATCTTAAATATGTCGGCCTTTCTCGCCTGTACTTTCCAGGCCCCGGCATGAGCTTTTACGAGCAACTTGAAGAATGGAATAAAGTGTTAGGGCAGCGTGAAATACCACTGCATGGCTCCTTTAGTTAGTGTCCCACCAAACCTTTTTAGCATTATCGACTCAATTTCATCATCTTCCAGATCATTTCCCGTTATGACACAGGTGTAGGCGATTAAAAGTTTTTGCGGATCCGTTGTCCCATCATATTTCGGGATATCGAGCATCTTAAACCTTTTTGGTATTATTTTTTTAGCCAAACTCGGTGGGAAAGGCCTCCGGACAATATATTTGGTCTCCAATCCGGTCAGAATCGATAGTGCACCCAAAAATTTGATCCACTCGGGAATTATAGTCTACCACCTTCTTTTTGTTGGAGTCGATCCGTTTAGATAGTGCCTCCAACATCTTTATCACCTCGGAAGATCCATCAGGCACCGACCGTTCTCGATCGCTGCTTACCTCAATTTCCCTACGGGCTAGTGCGGGCCTTCGGTTTGGTTCCACTACTCTGACCTCGTTGTTGTTCCTTTTGAGTAAGGAAATAGCCGTCTGGTGCTGCATCATGGTTCCCTGTTGTTCCTGCAATAAATCATAAATCACGCATAAGTTAATCTCATCTCCCGTCTCTTCGTTTACCCTACGAGCAGTTCCCCTGTCGGCGGGCGTGTCTCCGCTGTCGTAGATGGCTACATTCAAGTTGGAAACACTCGCATTAGCGGGAGGGTTTTCGTTCGGATCACCCGGCGGCATGATGTTCAATGGTATCCCATTGTTGGGTTATCGTCGTGGTTGTCGTTATTCGCGTTGTTTACGTTTGACATGTCAAAGTTGAAAGTACAAGAAAGGGGGGTGAGTTGTAACCTTTTCGCTCAGACAGTCGACTATCTGAACAAACTAGTCGACTATAATGTAATGCAGAAATAAAAATGCAGAAATTAAATGACACCAGATATTTTATACTGGTTCAGATTCAATGTGAATCCTAGTCCAGTCCCCCTGGGTTGCAAGGGTGTTCTCTGCAGCTCTTTGTAAATGGTTTTGGTACAATGGTTGTTTGAATGGAGCTCCTACGTCTACACTCAAAACAGTCGTAATCTTTTGATACAATGCCTCACAAACTATACTATATCTCTCCTTTCTTTTTTGTTTACACTATATCACTCAGGAATACAATGTTTATGAAAAGTAAAGCAGAGAGCTTGAGAGAATGGGAAAAAGGTATGTTTTTCTTCGTCTCCAGAGTCAGTATTTATATTCTTCAATTTGTGTAGCCGTTAGACTCTTTTCAGTAGAGATGTCAACTCAAGATAATTGATCCTTGTAAATTAGGAATATTGAGGATCCTAAGAATAAAGCAAAAGCTTATTTAATGTTTTACCACTTTTTTCCTTCTGTAGTATCAGCCTTATTTGATTGATACTTGTTTCCTTGTGTATGTTGATAGCTAGTCAATGTTGTACAGCTGCTTTCTTTGTGTGGTATTGACCTTGTTTGAATGGTACTTGTTTCCTTATATATACTTATCTGATTCAATCTTGGCATCTTCATGATTTGTACTGATTGATCTCTTTCTTTTCCTTTGACATAGCGTAAGATTTTATAATTTTACTTGATGATCTGATCCTTGTTCCAAAAATAAGCATGGGCTTATTTTCTTTGCACTTCATTGTAATTTCCCTTTGCAGCCGACTGAGCTTTATTAGGGCTATTTTTCCTTTGCAGCCGACTAAACTCCTCTTGTCCATTGGGCTTTGTATGTCCAATAGGCTTGATGGACCTTTGAGTTCCTTTGAGTATAGTACCTACAAAAATAGTTTGTCATCATTAAAATCATAGCACTAACAATCTCCCCCTTTTTGAATGACAAAAAAATACTCAAAGTAAGTATAGTCAACTTCCCTGTTCAGTAGTTGACTTTAGTCCATGAATAGTACTCCCCCTGAAGTGGAATAGTTGAGTGCTCCCCCTGAATAGTTGACTATCATCCAGTAGTTGAGTGCTCTTTTCTCCCCCTTTGGCATCAATCTAAGAAACAAACAACTAACAACGCAACAGACTAATAACATACTAATATAATTAGATCATATGGCTGGATGACCAGCCTAAAAATAGTCAAAAGGCTAAATAAACAGACACAAAATACTGTCTAGAACGAGCAACCAACAAAAAAACATAACATAGTCAAGATGGACTTAGGTCCAAAACAAAGAATTGTCTAGAACGAGCAAGCAAAATAACACAATTAATCCTGCTCCCTCTCAGAGTGCTGCTGCTGCTATTCCTGCTGCTGCTGCTGAGAAAAGGGCCTAAGGAAGTAAGCTAACGTGTTAACCAAAGCATCCTCCATGGCATCCAAAGTGGCAGTCATCTTAGCAGGATGACTATCAATAGTCCCTTGAAGTTTGGTAGCCAACTTACCTGCTTCCTTTAAACCACCATTAATCTTTATATGCAGGTGAGCAACACCAGCACTTGCCTCTTTGGAGACATCCTTGACTTTTTCCATTTGAAAGTGAGTGAACACAAGGAGATCTTTTAGGGAATCAAGCTTGTCATCCAGAGCTAACAGTTTAGCGAGAATGTCGGTAGAGTGGTCAAAAGAAGGGGGGTTCGAAAAGGAAGGTTTGGATTTTTGTGAAACAGTAGGACAAGGGATTTCAGGTTCCTTATCCATATCTTTCTTTAGAACCCAGACATCGTCAATGCAAACGAACCCCATGCTGACAAACGCTCTAGAGTCATAGCACTGCTTAACAGAAATAGGAGGGTAGTCATCAAGATTGACATGGTGGGCTTCCATGACTTGAGTAATTATCATACTATAGGGCAGGTTAGTGGGATCAGAGGCAGACCCTAACATATGGTTCATAACCAAAGAGGACAGATAAAGCTTGCATTTCTTAACCAAATAGTAGGTAAGAAGAGTGTCACGCTGAGTGAGAGTTGACAAGGAGCCTACACAAGGCATAAGGGTGGCGGCAACAATATGGGCAAGTACACGAGTTTCAAAGGACAGATTCTTAAGTCCTAAGTGGGTGGGGAGAGGGCCAGTAGTCTCAAGGGAAATAAACCGCTTGGCCTGTTCATAGGAAACCTCAAAGTCTGAGGAGGTAAAGCAGAAAAACCAGATCTTTTGATATTAAACATTTCATCAAAACCAGAATTGTCAAACAGAATACGGGTGCCAAAAATAAGGGTTTTTAGTTCATCATCCTTGGTAGCTCTAAGGTTGGCATAAAACATATGAATATGGTGTTCATACACCCGAGGAGGAGCATAAGATAAGAGGTTGACCCAGCCTTGGAAATCAAAAAAGTGTTGGATATGATAATGTAAAGAGGAAATAACATCAAAGTCCACAATTCGACCAAGAGCAAAAGATTTACCTTTAAGAGAGTGAAATAGGTTAGAATTTGGGGTACTCCAAAAGTTTTGATGGTCAAGGAAGGCATTTTCATAATTAAATTTGAATTTCTTGTAAGACTCACCACATTCTTCATCAGCATTTCCACATTTACTGTAGGAATGAAGAGATAATGAGTTGATAGGGTTTTGGGGAGAGGAATCGATGGAACCATCGAAATCTATCTTAACAGGGGACGAAGCTTTGCCTTTGTTTTTGTTTCTAGAGCTTTTGCGAGTGGAGATGGGAGAGTTTTTCTGTGTTTTAGCCATGGTGGAGAGAAGTATTGAGGAAAGAAAGAGGTTGAGTGAAAAGAATGGAGCATGTTGTCGATTTTAATGGCGGTTTTTGGGGTTGATGAAAGGTCAGAGAAGGTGAAAGGTATATGGGGAAGTGGAGAGATGTGGTGGAGTTATGAAAAGATGGTGAAGAGATGGGAAAGGTAATTATGACAATTATGAGAAGGCGTGTATGGAAGAAGATTTGGAGGCTGGTAATAAATGGTAAAAATTAAACCATCGAGAAAAAGGAAAATTCAACAAGTTACCAAAAAAATAATGCAACTATATAGGTTTAGTAATAATTCCTAAAGATTCTCTAAGCATACAAAATCTTTCCTCAAGTAAGGGTTTAGTAAAAATATCAGCAAGTTGATTTTCAGTGGAAACAAACTGTAATTCAATAGATCCTTTAAGAACATGATCTCTAATAAAATGATGTTTAATATCTATGTTATATCTCGTAATTTTGCACATTCGGATAAATTGAAATAAGTGTGACTAATAAGAGACGAGGCAACATTTTGGTCTTATTTAATATTTATGTTGTTCATGAAAAATATTAACGTGGAAATATGGAGGAAGGCTAAGCGCATAATCGGAAATTTGAAAAATGGTTTCACGAATTACAAAAATTAGCCACAAGAAAGTGGGCTTGGAAAAAAAAAATCAAAAAAAAAAAAAAAAGAGAAGGCCCAATTTAAAGGGGGTGGCCGGCCATGGCAACCAAGAAATGGCCCAAGCCCATGTAATTAAATCCATGTGACAAATAAATAAAGGGGCCATTAGTTATCTTCATTTAGAAGATTCAAGAAAACAAAAATTTGAGAGCACAAAAAAAAAAAAGGCCTATTCGGCCAAGAACAAGAAAAACAAATTCCAAGCCTTCCAACTTTGATCCAAAAATTAAATTTTTTTTGTATTCCTACTAAGCTCAAGATCCTCTTCAACGTGGTATAATTTTTGAGGCAAAAAAATCACTTTGGTGGCAAGTGAAGAATTTGAAGAAAAGGTAAGAATTCTATCCTTTTATGTTATGGAAGAAGTGTATATGTTATAATGATTAGAATTGAATGAAAATCATGGAATTGTGATGTGTGTGGTGTGAGCCATGTGGGTGTGTATAAGTGTAGGTGGCCGTGTGATGTTGCTATGGTGAAGGGAAGATGGATTAATTTTATTTAGCTTGTTAGTTGTGTCGTTGTGACCTTTGTGATGTAAATAAATGTTTAACGATTTAAGTCGGCATTTAAATTGGTTGTAAGTTGTTATAGGAAAGTATGTGATTTCAATGTAGTTTTTATGTAATTATGGAAGTGGAGTTTCTAAAGTGTGAATTGTTGTTGTTGTTGATGAATTTGGAAGAAGACAATGCGACTTTGTAGTTTTGTTACATTTGTAGAAGTTTCGGGTGGAATATGAGTTGGTGGGATCGTTTGAATATTTTGTAGATTGTTTAAAATGCTTTTAAATTGTGTTGAATGATCTTGGATTAGTACTTGAATGTGTGATCAAATATGAATTGAATATAATTGAGACGCCGTTGAAGTTGTAGAACGAAGTTGCTAATGTTAGTATGCGTTTGAATCGATGGTGGATATTATTAGAATAATTGTTGATATTGTGGCCGAGTTAAATTCTCGGATTTGTTGTTGTATTTCTGGCCGAGTTGAATTCTCGTGGATGGCGCATTTACAGGGGAAGTGCTGCCGAAATTTCTGTAGATTAAGTGTTGGTCTTGAATTGGACTCCTTAAGAGTTTATGGCTAATGTTTGGCATGTACGAATTTTTGTTGTAGATCTTACGAAGCCAAAGACTTAAGTTCGGATTAGCGTAGAAAGCGGGCAAGGTATGTAAGGCTTACCTTTCTTTCTTTTGGCATGATCTTTATGGAATGAACAAATGACGTACATGTATGATTTCAAAGAAATTCCCGTTCTTAGAGCCATTAGGGTGTCTAATGTCTTTGACCTCCATGAGCCGTTTCACATGGTTTCGATACGTATTCGTGATCCTGAAGCTCTATTTAATAAGTTCCGAGTTTGTCTACGATCCCTATTGGCCTATCGATACGATTATACGTAGAATGGTTAAGATTATTGCATAATTGGGTAATAAGCTAAATATAAGAATTCATGACCTTAAAATAATTCTGTAAGTATTAATGTTTTTAACTTTTGTATACAATCTCGGATCGGGCCGAACGTTCCTCGGCACTAATATGTTATATCTGTGGATCGGACTGCACGTTCCGCAGCAACACACTGTACGATATCCTATGAGTATGCATGTATGAATCTGTTATATACGTATATGATATATGATGTCGGTATATTGATATGACTAAAGTTTGATTATTAAATGCTAGCACGTTCGATTATTCCACTGAGCCTTTGACATACTTTGATACGTACGTATGATTCCAAGAGTTCTATTTGATTTGATCCATAACGATGTCCGAAAGGTACTTGACCTGATTACAGTTTTGATTTTCCAAAATGGCTTCTGAAACGCTTATAGAGCGTTCTGTACTTCAAACGCTCGTAACTTTCGTATACTAATTCCGATTGACCCAAAACTTGTTTCTGGACCTTCAGATGTCGATGAGTATGTTTGTATATAAGTATGTTTGTATCTCGGGTCTTGATTTACGTGTATATGGTTTCGCATTATTCTGTTCGTGCAAGCCTCCGTTTGGATTTCACTGAGCCCGGGCCAGGATATGTTCTCGTGCGTACCCCTCTGCATTGTTCACCGCGTCCCTCTCACTTGCGATCGGGGCACGTTATATTTATGATATGATGACGGGGCGGTGGCCAGGATGGCATGTGATGATTTTATTCACCGCGTTCCGCAAAAGAGGGTCGGGGCACGTTACATGCATACATGATATATGATATTGGCATCCATGACATATGATTCACCGCGTCCCTCACTGAGGGTCGGGGCACGTTATATGCATACATGATATATGATTCACCGCGTCCCTCACCAAGGGCCGGGGCACGTTACATGCCTATTTGATACACAATATTGACATATATGATTTCATCCACCGCGTCCCTCAATGGAGGGTCGGGGCACGTTATTTGATATATGCATATATGATACATGATTCTGACCTGCATGATCCGTGTTTTGAAAGTAAGTTCTTTTGGCACTCTGGATGATTCACTTATCTTCTGTACTTTCTTTGACATACGATAGAGGCATATATGGTTTATGTCTCGAAGGTAAACGTTTTGGTATTCTGGATAGTGTTCTCATTCTGGTGCTGGATATTCGATTATGGTTCTGTTTTCTATATTTCATGCCTTACATACTCAGTACATATTCCGTACTGACCCCTTTTTCTTTGGGGGCTGCGTTTCATGCCCACAGGTACAGACGTTTATAGAGGTGATCCGCCAGCCTAGGGTATACATTTTGCTATTTGAAGCGCTCCTTTGATCCGGAGCCCACACTTTTGGTACAGATCCTTCTGTTGTACATATCTTTATGTTTATGACTATTTTGGGTACGGAGGGGCCCTGTCCCGTCATATGATTCTGTTGTCTGTATTAGAGGCCTGTAGATATGTATGTGGGTCATGGGTCGTGTTTGTTCAGTGATGGTTATTTGGTTCGTGTTCGGCTTTCCCCTAAACTACGTTAACCTAATCGATTTATGTGCTATAATATAAGTAACGGTTTAAATAATGTGTATATGATTTTGCATGCACGGGATTCATAATATGCAAACGCAAGGGAAATTTGGTTAGTAAGTATGTACGGGTGTCCATGTCGGACACTAGTCGCGGCCTACGGGGTTGGGTCGTGACAAAAGTGGTATCAGAGCCAGTTTGTCCTCGGAATGTCTGCAGGCCGTGTCTAGTCGAGTCTTGTTTATCGGTGTGTTGTGCACCACATCTATAAACATGAGGCTACAAGACATTTAGGATGTTACCCTTTCTTTGGATCTTAGATCGTGCGATAGAGCGGTGCTATTAGGGTGACTCTTTTCTAACAGATTGTTATGTTTTCAGTGATGCCTCCGAAGAAGGCGACGGCTGCCCAGAAGGGCAAGGCAGTGGCAGGAGAGACCAGCCAGATACAGAGAGTCACTCGGGCTCGTGCTCAGACTATACCCGAGATTATGCCCCAGTCAGAGGACTCTGCTACACCACCCCTATCAGAAGAGCCTGGAGCAGCAGCCGCTGCCACTATGGATCGGGAGGCGGCTCCGCCATTAGCTCCAGAGGCTCCAGAGCCCGAGCCACCAGCTCCTCGGCCAGGAGCAGAGAACAGGGCGATGAGAGACGCTGTACAGTTATTGACGAGGATAGTAGCAGGGCAGGCTCGCGGACGCGGGCTAGGGGGTGACGATGCGGATAGGCGTGATACCCTAAGGGTTCGTGACTTTTTGACTTGTGATCCCCTAGAGTTTTACGGGTCTAAGCCCGAGGGGGACCCCCAGGACTTTATTCGACAGATGCAGCGTGCGCTGAGGTTAGTCAGGGCTTCTGAGCCTGAGTCTGTCGAGTTAGCTTCACACAGATTGCGAGATGTTGCGATTAATTGGTACGAGTCCTGGGAGCTGTCCAAAGGCGAGGGTGCCCCCCCAGCTGTATGGGACGAGTTTGTAGCCGCCTTTCTCGGCCATTTTCTGCCTCTCGAGATGAGGCGAGCGAGGGTTGACAGATTTTTGCAGCTGAGACAGAGGGGCAGGAGTGTCCGGGAGTATAGTCTAGAGTTTGACTCCCTGGCCCGATATGCACCTACCATCATAGCTGATATGGCTGACAGGATGCATCGGTACGTGATGGGGTTGGATGATTATCTAATTGACAGCTGTATGGCGGTGGCATCTCAGCCCGGGATGGATATTGCCCGGGTGCAGGCATATGCCAAGGGGATGGAGGATAGACGCAGAGAGCGTCAGTCCGATAGAGATTACGACCGGGGCCAGCCCAAGAGGGCTAGATCAGTTGGTTATTGTGGGGAGTCTCGAGGCGGGCAGCCTCAACAGCATATTAGGCAGTTTTCTCAGCCAGCACGAGGTACACCCCCACAGTTCACCGGCGAGGGACTCGATAGCACCGGATATTCAGGAACCGGTCAAGGCTCTAGGGCTTCGGGTTTGCAAACGAGTAGAGGGGTCAGCCAGACGAGGCCACTTATGCCTCAGTGCCCTCAGTGCGGCAGGTGCCATCTGGGGGAATGTCGTCGCGCCACCGGTGCTTGTTTTACTTGTGGCCGTCAGGGCCATGTTATGAGGGAGTGCCCCTTTAGGGGTGGTTCAGGTGGTTCAGCCCAGCTTACTGGGTCAGTTGCTGGCTCATCTTCCCCTTCTGTAGCCATGCACCCTACAGGCAGGGTGTGCCGATATCAGCAGGCCGTGGCAGAGGTCGTGGCGGAGCTCCCGGTTCTAGCGGTCCTTCAAACCGCATATATGCCTTGGCCAGCCGACAGGACCAGGAGGCGTCACCAGACATCGTTACAGGTACACTACTTATTTTCTTCCGAAATGTATATGCATTAATAGATATATATTTTTTTCTCCCCCCCCCCCCCCCCCGATTGCTAGCAGAATTGAGGAAAGACCCGAATCGATAGAACTGTTCGAAGTAGCCATACATACAGACGAAAGGTGAATATTGAGAATCTAAAGCGTTAATACAGTGATCGTATAATCAGAATAATAAAAGGCCCCCTCTCTGGATCGGAGTGGGACCCGCTACGAGAACCTTTTGAAAGTTGTTAAGACCCCGACCTGCCCTAGATTACGTGAAGAAGGTCGTGCGGGAAGTGGACGCGATTATACCAGCATTAACGCATTGAAATGCATTAAAGTTTCGAGGTTAAGGGTGCTAGGGCCAGAGCAATTTTGGGATGGGTGACCCCCTGGGAGGTACACCAAAATTTTCATAAATGCAGATATAAAAGACAGATGGGAAATCTGGTGTAACCTAAAGGAAATTAGAATGTACTGAACGGTGTTATATCCCGTGTTCTGTGCATTCGGAAAATTAGAAATGAGTTTGACTTGAAAGAAATAAGACTATGTTTATTTTATCTAACATATGTGTGTGATATTTATGAGAAATATTGTTACGGAAATACGGAGGAAGGCCAAGGGCAAAATTTGGAATTTTGAAAATTTGTTTCGGGAATTACAAATAAGATCTACTACTAATTGGGCTCAAAAAAAAATAATAAGGGAAAATGAGGACCAATTCCACTAGGGGTGGCCAGCCATGCTAGCCCAACCCATGGAAAAGATAAATTTGTCCATGTGATAAATTATATAAGGGACCTTATCTTTTAGAAACTTCAAGAAAAGTTAGATAAGGAGAAAACAAAAGATGAAGAGCAAGAGAAAGGGGCTATTCGGCCAAGACCCTTGGAAATTAGGTACTTTAAATCTTGTTCCAAAAATTATTTTCTTGTGGTATTTCCACTAATTCAAGGGTCCTCTTCAACGTGGTGTAATTATTTCGGAAGATAATTCATCCGTTTCATCATTTCCGCACTTTGGTCAAGTGAAGAAGTTGAAGAGAAAAGGTAAGAATTAATTCCTTTTTATCATGTTCTGAAGGTTTGTTTATGTTGTGGTATGTGGAAATGAGTAGAATTTATGGAAATATGGAAGTTTGCAAAATGGGTGTGCATGTGTCCATGTGGCCGTGTGTGTGTATTGTTGTGTAGTTAAGATGAGTTGAATTTTATGTATTATTCTAGTTGTGGTTGTTGTTGATGAGAATGGGATGAGAATCATGGAGTTGTGATGTGTGTGTGCATAGCTGTGTGTGTGTGTGAAGTAGTGTATGGCCGTGAGCCATAGTATGGTGAAGGGGAGGTGAAGTGAAGTTCAGTTAGTTGGTTAGTTGTGTCGTTGTGACATTTATGACGTAAATAAAGGTTTAACGATTTGAGTTAGCATTGAAATTGGTTGTATGTTATTATGGGAAATTATGTGATTTTTATATGATTTTTATATCATGGTGAGAGTGAGATTCTAAATGTGAATTATGGTTGTTGTTAATGAATTTGGAAGAAAACAATGCGAGTTGATAGTGTTGTTGCATTCGTTGAAGTTTCAGATAGAATATGGAATTGGCGGAATTGTTTAAATCCTTGGGTATTGATTGGAGTGTTATTTAATTATGTTTGAATAACCTTGAGTTAGTGAATGAATATGAGAATGTTGATATTAGCTTGATATTGTGAAGTTGGAATGGAAATTGTCGCCTTATGTAGAAAAGAGGACTATTTATGTTATAGTGCGTTTTGTGATGATTGTTGATGCTCTTGGTATTGTGGTGTTGTTGTTGTTGATATTTTGGGCCGAGATGATTCTCGGGGACGTTGAATTTATAGGGGGAATGCTGCCGAAATTTCGGTAGACAATATGAATTTAAGACTTGAAATTCTAAAAGCGTGAAACTCATATTTGGCAACTATGACCAATTGTAGATTTTGGACGAAACGGGGATTGAGTTTGGACGAGCGTAAGGCGCAAGCGAGGTATGTAAAGTTATCCCTTTTCTTCTCTTGGCATATCCTAGATGTACTAGGTTTGAGTTTGAACCTCGGGGATCATTCTATTCATAGAAATCCAAGTTTACTTTTAGCACTATTCTATTCAGTGAAATTGAATTAGAAACTTATGCTTTGTTGAAAAGAAACGTTCGAACATTCATAACTTTTGTAAACATGATCGAATCACCCCTAAGCATTCATGGTTGATTCCATAAGGTCAAATGTCTGTAAAATTTGTACGCCGCCTCGACTTGGACCGAGGTGGGCCCTCTAGCCCCGAGTCTCCTTCGTTGCCCTAATTGACTTAACTTTGTTCGATATCGAAAAGAGACTTCTGCTTATGACTTTAGCTATTAAAGAATAATGTTTGATTACTCTATGATATTCTGATTTACATTTTGAACTATGAATACGATTTCAGAAGTACTTTTGTGAGATAAACCCCGTATTGATCAGTTGACTATGCCCCTAATTATATACACAAAAGAATAAGTACCCAAAAGCTATGGCTCCGAGTGAAATGGAGCTCTGCTATGTAATCTCTGAGTAAGCAGCTATGCATCAAGCCTGTCTCCCTGTGCACCTGCGGGCATGACGCAGTGTCCACAACAAAAGGACGTCAGTACGAAGAATGTACTGAGTATGTAAAGCATGATCAATATCAATATAGAAGCATAGACAGCAACATAAGAAATATCATCGAATGGGAGATGGCAATATCATCGTCACATGCACTTGCTTGCCTTTCTTAAGAACCTTCCATTTCTAATACGTTTTTGTGTACATACCTCATTATCCGTATTCATAATAGTACCCGTACCATATTTGTGCTCGTATTCGTATACATGCCCCTTATTCACATTCATATACATAGTCATATCATATTCGTACTCATATCATATACATAGCATTTACATAGCATACCCGACCACGTAGGATCGGTGTTTCATACATACTTGGCCAACCAAGGCTCAAGGTTACTCATACCTGGCCCTACCAAGGCTTCAGGGTTACATCTACCTGGCCCTACCAAAGCGTTAGGGTTATCCGTACCATCTGCAGAGGTGTGCGCGCGTTACGTAATCATATACATACTTATTTACATATCATACCCGGCCTCATAAGCTCGGGGTTCCATATTAGTCATACATAGACACATATACATAATAGCTCATAAGCATCTTTATTAATGTACATCGTTATCACAGTCGTCATCAACATCATTATTACTACTCTCGTCAACCATCACATTTACCTTAATAGGCCTACTCGTCATACGAGGAACTTAGTACAATCGTAGCATATCGAGAATCATAAGCTTAGTAGCTTTGAAGATAGAAGCATTTGGAGAATATCATAAGCCCGTAGAAGATTTAGATGATTGGCCAAAGAACCATGCCTTATGAAAGAAGGGTTAGCCTTACATACCTTTTCGTTCGACTATCTACCACTTGCACGTTCTCTTTCAACGGTTGCGTTTATACCTTCATTAAAGTCATACTATCATTAGAATCGATAGCTAGCATATATGACTAAAGCTAGAGAAAATCGGACAACATCTCCTTTATTTATACGACATTCCTCCATAACGTATGTCAACTCCCAAACGTCAACAATACATTCACAATACCATAACAATGGCCATTGATCATTTACGTTAACCACATTATCTAGGTTTCTCAATTCGCTCCCAATTCACCCATATTCATGGTCATATCACCCGACTTCGTCCATTCATATACAATGCCCATTTTCATGATCTTAACATCATTTATAACACATTCATATCACAACACAACAAGAATCATGGTTCAAATCAAACTATCTCTCAAAATGTCACTATTCATCATTCATGACCCATTTTTCTATACTCATCTAATGTCCAAGCATTTTAACTCTCAACTACCTTGAACAACATATAAATACCATAAATCTTACCTTAGATGTTTTACGAACGAGCCTTAGTCGAAATACTTCACTTGAGCAAAAACCCTAGTTTTCCTTCAATAAGATTTTCTTGACTTGAATAATCTTAATGGGTTTCCTTACACTTGATTCACTTGATTTGTGTTGTTATGACTAATAATCCTTGAAATCTTGTGGAATAATTGTATAGAGATGTTTTAGATAGAGGGGATGAAATGAAATAATAAACTTGGATCTCTTATTTAATGACTTAAAATCTGGTTTGGAGTGAACAGCACAGTGGTCGGAAACTTGGTTTACGGTCCGTATTCCAGTTTACGGACCGTCTTTCGTGGTCGTATTTAATCATAACAGAACCAGAAACTCAGGCTGAGACGTGGTGATTTACGGACACAGTTTACGGGCCGTAAACCACTTTACGGTCCGTATTTTGGGTCGTATTTAACCATTTGATCATTTGGCAGAAAGTTGAAGTTTTGGAAGCCAAAATACGACATGGCAGTTTACGGGCCGTATACCACTTTACGGTCCGTATTTCATTTTACGTGCAACTGGCCCAAATGCAGATCTACAACTTTCCACATTTTTAGAACCTATAATTATTCATTATGGGGCATAACCTATCTCTTATTGCAATTGCCTTCGGAATCTTACTTAGGGTCGTCAAATGTTATTTCTTACTCATGAAAACATCGGATACTCGTACTCCTCGCGGGTCCATACACTTGGACAACAATGGAGGATAGGTGTAACATTCTTCCCCCCTTAAGAACATTCATCCTCGAATATTAAAGTCTTCGGGGATTCTATAAATATTTCGCCAGTCTCCCCTATAATATGGCACTACCATCCTGTCACAACAACCCAAAATTTCATCGCCTCACAGGGCTACGTCACAATATCAACATATCAATGGCCACACATGACCAAAAGCATGAAAAGGAAATCATACATACCTCATACCGCTGATGTTTCATCTTGAATCTCTCCCAAGGGCTGAAATAAATGAGGGTATCTGGATCGCATACTTTCTTCCGCTTCCCATGTCATTTCTTCTCGTTTACTGCTTCTCCATAAAACCTTAACTGAGGCCACTTCTTTTTTTCTAAGCCTCCGTACTTGCCTATCTAGTATGGCAATGGGCACTTCTTCATAAGTTAACTTTTCTGTCACTTGCACATCGCTTGTTGGAAAGATCCTAGTAGGATCTCCAACACATTTTTGAAGCATCGAGACATGGCAGACTGGGTGAACTGACTCCAAATTCGGAGGTAGATCTAATTCGTAGGCCACTTTTCCTACTTTGCGCACAATCTCATAAGGTCCAATGTACCGGGGACTAAGCTTCCCCTTTTTGCCAAATCTCATTACACCTTTCATTGGTGACACTTTCAAGAATACCCAATCTTTCACTTGGAACTCTAAGTCTCTTCGGCGATTATCCGTATAGGACTTCTGACGACTTTGGGCTGCTAATAACCGATCTTGTATGAGCTTGACTTTCTCTATGGCTTGCTGGACCAAGTTTGGCCCTATCAGTCTGGCCTCTCCTATTTCGAACCACCCAATTGGGGATCTACACTTTCGCCTATATAAAGCTTCATACGGTGCCATTTGGATGCTAGAATGATAACTGTTATTGTAAGAAAATTCAATAAGTGGAAAATGGTCATCCCAATTTCCTCCAAAATCTATCATACATGCCCGCAACATATCTTCAAGAGTCTGAATGGTACGCTCGGCTTGTCCATCAGTCTGTGGGTGAAATGCCGTACTAAGGCTCACTTGGGTTCCTAGACCCTCTTGGAAAGACTTCCAAAAATTGGCTGTAAACTGAGTTCCTCTGTCTGAGATAATAGATACTGAATACCATGGAGTCTCACTATCTCTTTGACATAAAGCCTCGCATATTCTTCTGCCACATAGGTCGTTCTGACCGGTAAGAAATGAGCTGACTTTGTGAGCCTATCTACAATTACCCATATAGAGTCATACTTGCGTCGAGAACGGGGTAAGCCTGTAATAAAGTCCATGTTAATCACTTCCCACTTCCAAGTTAGGATTTCTATAGCTTGCAACAATCCACCCGACTTTTGGTGCTCGATTTTCACTTGTTGACAATTGGGACATTGAGCTACGAATCCCGCTATGTCTTTCTTCATTCCATTCCACTAATATACAGACTTAAGGTCATGATACATCTTCGTCGCACCGGGGTGAACAGAGTAACGGGAATAATGAGCTTCTTTCAGTATCTGGTGGCGTAGACCTGCCACATTGGGAACACATAATCTGCCTCAACATCGGAGAACTCCGTCTCCTGAAAGCTCGAATGACGACTCCTCTTTCTGAGGGAGTGTATCTCTGTACTGCATTAGCATGGAATCTTCGTATTGTCGCTCTTTCACTTCTGCTACTAACGACGACACTGCTGAATTCTGAATAGTAGCTCCCTTGCTACCTGAGTCCACTACTCGAACTCCTAGGCTAGCTAACTGTTGGAGCTCACGAGCCATTTCTCTTCTCTCTGGTCGTACACCACATAAACTTCCCATAGATATGCGGCTAAGAGCATCAGCTACAATATTTGCCTTTCCAGGGTGATACAAAATATCGACATCATAATCTTTTAGCAATTCCAACCATCGTCGTTGCCGCAAATTCAACTCCTTCTGCTTGAAGATATACTGAAGGCTCTTATGATCTGTATAAATATCCACATGGACACCATATAAATAATGTCTCCATATCTTTAATGCATGAACCACTGCGGCCAATTCTAGATCATGGGTTGGATAATTCTGCTCATGTTTACGCAATTCCCTTGAAGCATATGCAATTACTTTACCATGTTGCATCAATACACAGCCTAGCCCAACACCTGAAGCATCACAATAGACAACATATCCTTCCAATCCCTCTAGAAGTGTCAATACTGGGGCGGAAGTCAGCCTACTTTTCAACTCTTGGAAGCTACGTTCACAAGCATCTGTCCATTGAAACTTTGCCGATTTCTGGGTCAGATTTGTGAGCGGTGCAGAAATAGAAGAAAAACCTTCAACGAATCTCTTGTAATAACCTGCTAAGCCAAGAAAGCTACGAACCTCCGTAGGAGTTATGGGCCTTGGCCAAGTTTTCACGGCCTCAATCTTTTGACTATCCACTCGAATACCATCGGCTGCAACAATATGCCCCAGAAATGCCACTCAGTTCAACCAAAACTCGCATTTGGAAAACTGTGCAAACAACTCTCGAGTTCGAAGAACTCCAAGGACAGTACGCAAATGATCCGCATGTTTTGCCTCGGATCTAGAATACACCAAGATATCGTCGATAAATACGATCACAAATGAATCCAGGAGGGGCCTGAACACATTATTCATCAGATCCATAAATACTGCTGGCGCATTTGCTAGCCCAAACGACATTACCCGGAACTCAAAATGACCATATCTTGTCCTGAAGGCCGTCTTAGGGATATCTTTCTCCCTAACTCTCACTTGGTGATACCCAGAACTCAAATCAATCTTTGAAAACCATTTGGCACATTGCAATTGATCAAATAAGTCATCAATCCTCGGAAGAGGATACTTTTTCTTAATTGTCACCTTATTCAATTGTCGGTAATCAATGCACATTCTCAAGGAGCCATCTTTCTTTCAAACGAACAATACGGGTGCTCCCCACGGGGATGAACTAGGCCTAATAAAGCCTTTTTCAAGCAAGTCTTTCAATTGTTCCTTCAACTCTTTCAATTCTGCGAGAGCCATTCTATAAGGAGGAATGGATATAGGCTTAGTGCCTGGCAACACATCAATGGCAAAATTAATCTCCCGCTCAGGAGGGAGGCTTGGAAGCTCTTCCGGGAACACATCCGGAAATTCATTTACTACGGGAACTGACTCAAGAGTCGGCGATTCAGCTACTATATCTGGAACCCGAACTAGATGATAGATACACCCTTCCATTCCATTCCAAAACTAGTATACATAGTCATATCATATTCGTACTCATATCATATACATATTCATATCATATACATAGCATTTACATAGCATACCCGACCACGTAGGATCGGTGTTTCATACATACTTGGCCAACCAAGTCTCAAGGTTACTCATACCTGGCCCTACCAAGGCTTCAGGGTTATATCTACCTGGCCCTACCAAAGCGTCAGGGTTATCCATACCATCTGCAGAGGTGTGCGCGCGTTACGTAATCATATACATACTTATTTACATATCTTACCCGGCCTCATAAGCTCGGGGTTCCATATTAGTCATACATAGACACATATACATAATAGCTCATAAGCATCTTTATTAATGTACATCGTTATCACAGTCGTCATCAACATCATTATTACTACTCTCGTCAACCATCACATTTACCTTAATAGGTCTACTCGTCATACGAGGAACTTAGTACAATCGTAGCATATCGAGAATCATAAGCTTAGTAGCTTTGAAGATAGAAGCATTTGGAGAATATCATAAGCCCGTAGAAGATTTAGATGATTGGCCAAAGAACCTTGCCTTATGAAAGAAGGGTTAGCCTTACATACCTTTTCGTTCGACTATCTACCACTTGCACGTTCTCTTTCAACGGTTGCGTTTATACCTTCAATAAAGTCATACTATCATTAGAATCGATAGCTAGCATATATGACTAAAGCTAGAGAAAATCGGACAACATCTCCTTTATTTATACGACATTCCTCTATAACGTATGTCAACTCCCAAACGTCAACAATACATTCACAATACCATAACAATGGCCATTGATCTTTACGTTAACCACATTATCTAGGTTTCTCAATTCGCTCCCAATTCACCCATATTCATGGTCATATCACCCGACTTCGTCCATTCATATACAATGCCCATTTTCATGATCTTAACATCATTTATAACACATTCATATCACAACACAACAAGAATCATGGTTCAATTCAAACTATCTCTCAAAATGTCACTATTCATCATTCATGACCCATTTTTCTATACTCCTCTAATGTCCAAGCATTTTAACTCTCAACTACCTTGAACAACGTATAAATACCATAAATCTTACCTTAGATGTTGTACGAACGAGCCTTGGTCAAAATACTTCACTTGAGCAAAAACCTTAGTTTTCCTTCAATAAGATTTTCTTGACTTGAATAATCTTAATGGGTTTCCTTACACTTGATTCACTTGATTTGTGTTGTTATGACTAATAATCCTTGAAATCTTGTGGAATAATTGTAGAGAGATGTTTTAGAGAGAGGGGATGAAATGTGGAAATGAAATAATAAACTTGGATCTCTTATTTAATGACTTAAAATCTGGTCTGGAGTGAACAACACAGTGGTCGTAAACTTGGTTTACGGTCCGTATTCCAGTTTACGGACCGTCTTTCGTGGTCGTATTTAATCATAACAGAACCAGAAACTCAGGCTGAGACGTGGTGATTTACGGACACAGTTTACGGGCCGTAAACCACTTTACGGTCCGTATTTTGGGTCGTATTTAACCATTTGATCATTTGGCAAAAATTTGAAGTTTTGGAAGCCAAAATACGACATGGCAGTTTACGGGCCGTATACCACTTTACGGTCCGTATTTCATTTTACGTGCAACTGGCCAAAATGCAGATCTGCAAGTTTCCACATTTTTAGAACCTATAATTATTCATTATGGAGCATAACCTATCTCTTATTGCAATCGCCTTCGGAATCTTACTTAGGGTCGTCAAATGTTATTTCTTAGTCATGAAAACATCGGATACTCGTACTCCTCGCGGGTCCATTCACTTGGACAACAATAGAGGATTTTTCTGAGGTGTAACACTGAAGACCCATTTTGTTCCTATTACTGATCCTTTTTTAGGCTTGGGAACTAGATTCCATACTTTGTTTTTGTCGAACTGATCTACTTCTTCTTTCATTTCTGTAATCCAATGATTATCCTTTAAAGCATCATCTACTTTCTTTGGCTCAAGTTGATATATAAGAGCGAAATTTGCATTATTCTTGCAGGATGCTCGAGTTTTCATTCCTTCATTCATTTCTCCAATAACAAACTTCTTGGGATAATCAGACTCACTCCTCCATTCGTTTGGAATAGGCCCAACTATAAGATTAGTCGACTCATCAGCAGAAGTCGTTTCCTTTGGAGAACTACTTTGGTCAGTTGAAGGAGTAATCATAGTGACTGAAGGTTGACAGTTATCTTCATTTGCAAATTTTTCTTTCTCGACCAAGCGATTAGTGTCACGACCCGACTAGGGGGCCGCGACAAGCACCCGGTGCTAGCCCACCCGGGCACCCCTTAGCCTACCCTTATGCATACATTTAGGTGAGCCACATAATTAGACATACACTTCCTTTCATCCATTCATCTAGTTCCATTTGGACGACAACATCTTTATATCATCATAGGCATTTATGCCACATCATTGTATATAGGCTGACAAGGCCAACAAAATGGCATACAAAAATATAGGCCGACAAGGCCGAACACATCTAACCACATACACATGTCTACGAGCCTCTAAGAAGGTTATAACATATCACATGAGCGGGACAGGACCCCGCTATGCCCATAATTATATACACAAAATAATAAATACCCAAAAGCTATGGCTCCGAAGAAAATGAAGCTCTTCTATGAAATCTTTGAATAAGCAGCTATGGATCAGGCCTGTCTCCCTGTGCACCTGCGGGCATGACGCAGCGTCCACAAACAAAAGGACGTCAGTACGAAGAATGTACTGAGTATGTAAAGAATGATCAACATCGATATAGAAGCATAATGAATAACATGTGAAGTTGCATAGGAGAGGAGACAATAATATCATCATTATGGATCTTACTTACTTTCCATAGAGACATTCCATTTCTATTAGGTATCCGCATACATATACCCATATCTGTACTTGGTTATCCTCATGATCATTTACATCTCATGTTCATAACATATTCGTACTCCTAATGATGTCATATACATAGCATACACATACATATATATATAGGCATACATAGCGTACCCGACCATAGAGGTTCGGTGTTTCATACATACTTAGCCAACCAAGGCTCAAGGTTATATCTACCTGGCCCTACTAAGGCTTCAGGGTTATCCGTACCATCTGCAGATGTGTGCGCGCGTTACGTAATCATATACATACATATATATAAACATATACTCTACCCGGCACCATAGGCTCGGGGTTTCATTATAGCTCTTCATAGGCACACATACATCTAATAGCCCATAGGCACCTTTAGCATCATTATTATTATCATCATCATCATCGTCATGTCTATATTATAGGCTTACTCGTTATATGGGGAGCGTAGTACAAACGCAGTACATATCGAGGATCGTGAGCTTATGAGCTCGGAAGATCAATCATTTGGAGACAACATACTGGTATAGAGGATTTAGAATTTTGGCCAAAAAACCATGCCTTATGAAAGAAGGGTTAGCCTTACATACCTTCCCGTTGGGATATTCTACACTTGTACGTTCCCTTCCAACGTTAGCGTTTCTACCTTCATTAATATCATAACCATGGTCATTAGTCATTCACATTATCCACATTCCTTAATTTACTCCTAGTTCACCCATATTCATGGTTATAACCTTCGACCTCGTCCACTCATATACAATGTCTATTCCATGATCTTAACGTCATTTATAACACATTTATATCACAACTCAACAACAATCATAATTCAATTCAAACTATTTCTCAAAATGTCACTATTCATTATTCATGACCCATTTTACCATATTTTCTACAATCCATGTATTTCAACTCTTCAATACCTTAAACATCATATAAATATCATGAATCTTACCTTAGATGTTGTAGGAACAAGCTTTAGTTGATAATACTCCACTTTGAGCAAAACCCTAGTTTTCCTCCATTTGGATTTCTTGGCCTTAGATGATCTTTGATGGTTTCCTTACTCTTGATTCACTTGTTTTTATGTTGTTGAACACTAAATATCTTTGAACTCTTGTGAAATAAATGTAGAGAGATGTTTTAGAGATAAGGGGTATGATGTTGAAGTGAAATAAAATAAGCCTTGGTCCCCTTATTTAACAACTTGAAAATCTGTGTTGAAGTGTACAGTGGTCGTAAACATGGTTTACGACCCGTCCTCCAGCTTACGGACCGTCCTTCATGGGTGTATTTAACCATATCAGAACCAGAAACTCAGACTACAACCATGGTGATTTACGACCATGGTTTACGGGCCGTAAATCACTTTACGGTCCGTATTCTAGGTCGTATTTTACCATTTCCTCGACTGGCAGAAAGTTGAAGTCTTGCATGCCAATTTACGACCTGCTTGTTTACGGACCGTATACCATTTTACGGTCCGTATTTGCACTTTACGACCACTGGGCAGATTGCAAATCTGCAACTTTTCATATTTCTTAGGCTTTTCATTCCAATCATCCATATCCATTTGCATGCATTGCTCACCTCATACCTTGCCTTATCTTAGCCAACTTTCTCATCTTACCTCAGATACCTTTGAAATCTCACCTAAGGTCATCAAACGTCGTCTCTTACTCATGGGACATCATGCACTCGCACGCCTCACTAGTTCATTTACTTGCGTTCCAACGGGAAATTTTCCGAGGTGTAACAATTAGTATCATTAAAAATAACATGAACTGACTCTTTAACAAACATAATGCCTTTATTAAATACTCTATAGGATCTACTAGTATTTGAATAGCCAACAAAAATACCTTCATCACTTCTAGGGTCAAACTTACCGATGTTGTCTTTTCCATTATTGTGCACAAAACATGTGCATCCAAATGGATAAAAATAACTAATATTAGGTTTCTTACCGTTTCATAGCTCATAAGGGGTTTTCTTAAGAATTGGTCGAATCAAGCACCTGTTTAATACATGACATGCTGTGCTTATAGCTTCTGCCCAAAAGTGATGTGACAGGCTGTGTTCTAAAATCATAGTTCTTGCCATGTCTTGTAAGGTTATGTTCTTCCTTTCAACAACATCATTTTTCTGAGGAGATCTTAGTGAGGAGAAGTTATATGCATAATCCTATTCGTTGCAAAATCCTCAAAAGCTTTATTTTCGAATTCTCCTCCATGATCACTTCTTATAGAAGTAATGTAGTATCCTTTGTCATGTTGAACTTTCTTACAAAAAACTTAAAACTCTTTAGAGAATCATCTTTATGAGCAAGAAATATAACCCAAGTAAAACGAGAGAAATCATCAACGATAACAAAAGCATACCTTTTTGTCATGACTTGATGCCGACAAGTTGTGACGAGTGCCTGACCTCGGATGACCAACACCCATCTTCTAGTACCTGGGCTTACTGAACCATAGGGTGGCCCATATCTGAGCTATACCAACTCAAGGAATGATATCATAACTATATATATATATATATATATATATGTACATGCACTGAAAATAATAATGCGAGTTATATAGATCGCTATACATGCTATACAACAAACAGGACCTTCATGGCTACATAACATCAAAACTACATACATTTGTCTATAGACCTCTAACGGAGTACAAGCTATAAAGAAGACGGAACAGGGCGTCTGTCATACCCATACGTCTACAAATCCAAAAGGCATACCAAAAGCGAACTGCAGCCCTGGATTAAATGGGCGCACTAACTACTGTGGGGAAGTCCTATCGAGCTAGACTGTCTCTCTGCTTATCTAAACCTACGGGCATGAACGCAGCCCCCCAAGCAATAAGGGATTCAATACGAATAGTGTACTTATTATGTAAGTCATGAGATTAAGATGTACATAAAATCATGGAAGACATTTGAGACATGTCAATGAATATGCCGGATAAATGAATCAATATGGCTATATCAAGAAAACACATATATCTATAAAAATGCCACAGCATAGTCCACATCGTCACCTCTAAAACATCACCACATAGGCCACAGCGTCACCCCATGTTAATTGTGCCTCTTGTAGATAAGCATCACATCATAGGTCACAACATCACCTCCTGTCAATTGTGCCTTATATATATACACCATAAAAAAAAAGGTCACAGCGTCAATATATATATATATACACACACACACACACACATCAAGAATGAGAAAGAGTGCAATGCTAAAGCAAAGCGAAATAATAAAACTCGGTAATATCACAAAATAACTATGTACATATATTCTACTCATAGCATGCATGAGAGTTCAAATAAAAGTTGCTACTTTGGCGGGGTGACATAAGGTCGGAAATCTCCAATTTATACTATGGAACAACCATCGTTGTTGTATCTCACCTTGAAGGAACTAGTAACGTGAGGTGAGATCAATCAACAAGGAGTGACATCAAGAAAATCATGAAATAACGCAATAATCTCATAATATCATCGTAATCATGAACTTTGGAACTTCTAAAATAGGATCATCATCGTTTGTATCATCATAAAAGTATACTCATCCTTAGCGTCATAAGAAACTTTCAGAATCATGAATCTCTAGCTTATGAGGGTACGGACATTTTGGAAAACAAGTATGGGTTCACAAGACACGGATCATGCCTTTGGAAAGAAAGGGATTGGCTTAACATACCTGTTCGGCCTCCTAATACCTACGCCTATCCCTCCGAGTTCGTAATTCTACATTCAAAGGAATTCATACTATCGTTAGACTTATCGTCGTATACTTGTACTGAGCTTTCGAATTAAACTACTTTATATCTTGTCAATAATCGGGAAGCATCTCCCCTGTTTATATGCCTAGCCCGAAATTATAGTCCAGCAACCAACAACAATACCAACATCAACCACAATAGTATCAACACCAATAGGCTCCATAAAACATCCCATTCGATGTTTTCCAAATTTCTCAACTAACCATAACCATATGTCACAATACCATAATCAAAGAATTATGTTCAATTTAATCTTACATTAGTCCAAAATCTCTTTTCACATTCACCTCATGGCCATCAACTTCAATTCAACACTTTATGATTTTTCTCCTATGATTCTTTCCTCTCTAAGACTTGCTAAACCTATACATCATCTCAATCATGTAAATAATAGAAAGAACATACCTTATAGTAGAAGAACTTCACTCTATTCACCCCTTTCCAAAATCAAGTTCATCACCACCTTGAAAAGAAACGAGAACAATTATCTTCCATAGATTTTATTTGAGGTTTTGATGTTGGTGTTCACTCTTAGTAATTTGGAAAGGTTATGGAAGATTATAGAAGGTTATGAAGGATTATGGAGGATTATGGAATGTTATGGAAGATGATGGAAAGTGATGGAAAATTATAGAACTCTCAAGAAGTATTGGGGATGAGAAAATAATTAAAAAAAAATGATGAAAATTAATGGGTTAGAGGGGGTATTTATAGGTGTGTGTTGGGTCGGGTACTGTAGCACCATGCTCCGTCCGCCTAACTTGTAACGTCCATAATTCTCTACTCCGATGTCGCATCGATGAGCGGTTTGTTGTGTTTGGAAACTAGACTTGACGAACTTCATTTTAGGATTTTGAAACACCTTAAAACTCCTAATATACTAGAATATATACCCCTCCCAAGTTGACTAAAAATTTGCACAAAATTCTGTCAACTTTTTTTTTCCAAATTTTCGACAAATTTATTTTCTTCGATTTGCTTGGTACCAGAACCTTTTGACACTTTCTTAAAACTTGTTAAGAGTATTAATTAGCCTTATAAAGGTTTCATGACCTCTCCGAGCTTACTTTAGTTTACCTACAATGTAAACGACGTGAAGATATTTTGAGGTGTAACACTTTTTCCTCCAATGCAAGCAGTTCTAGTAGGACCAACAAGGTCCATATGTAAAAGCTGCAGGGGATTAGAGGTAGATACAATATCTTTGGAATTGAAAGAACTACTTGTTTGCTTACCGTTTTGACAAGCATCGCATATATGATCTTTTGAATAATTTATTTTAGGCAAGCCTAAAGCCAGATCATGTTTAGCCAATTTCTCAATTAGTCGCATGCTAGCATGCCCAAGTCTCTTGTGCCAAATCCAAGGATTTTCTCCTATTGAAGCCAAACAGTGTCCAGCTGGACTTTTAACAGAGTCTAGCACATAAACATTCTTTGTTCTGCTTCCAGGAAGGACTTCTTTTCCTATTTTGTCTTCTATGACACAGCCTGTCTTTCTAAACCTCACCTCTAGATCAGAATCACATAGTTGACTGATGTTTAGGAGGTTGTATTTGAGTCCGTTGACAAAATAAACATTATTGATATCACAAGAATTATTGAAAGAAATAATTCTTGTACCAATTACTGTTCCTGTTGAGTTGTCACCAAAAGTTACTAGTCTTTCGTCAAAATCTGCGACTGATTTGAACAAACTTTTGTCGTCTGTCATGTGACTGGAACACACACTATCTAGATACCATTTCCCTTTTGATTTCTTTTTGTGGTGTTCCTGCAAAACAGAGTAGTTACTTTCTTTTAGGTACCCAAGCTTCCTTGGGTCCTTGAGGGTTTCCATATCCAACTTGGAGATGATGCGTAACGAAATCTACATTGAAAAATGTGACCCATTTTTCCACAACAAAAACATTTTTGAAAAGAGTGTTGTTCAGTGATTGACTGAGTAGTCGACTTATTAGCGGAACGAATGTTTCTTTGAGACATCCTTTCAGTGAATTTAAAAGGTTTAGTAGACTGATCTGTCTCTTCATAATAGGTCGACACACCCTTAGATTTTTCAGAAGTACTATCATCACTGATAGGCCTTTTCCCAGTTGACTTGTTGTTACGAGTCGACTGGTTGGACCTGACTGAGCTATGACTGGTGGACTTGCGCAACCCATTTAGTTGCAATTTTAAGTCCTCAACTTCTTCTTGAAGAAGATCCCTTTCTATTTCAACTACTTCTAGTTTAAGTTCCCAGTCTCTTTTTTCTCTTTTAAGTTTCCTATACTAATCAAAAACTTTATTTAAATCTTCTAGAGTTTGATCAAGCAATTCTTGAGTTTCACTACAGTTAGAACAGTGATAGGGTCTTACCTCGCTTGTCTTACCAATTCCCATGAAGCAAATGTTCTCTATTCCTTCTTCATTATCTTCAGAGGCCTTATCTTCACTCCAACTGCTGAAAGCTTTTTGCTTTTGATAGTTTTTGGATGGTTTTCTTTTTGCCTCAGTACACTCAGATGCGATATGACCATATTTTCCACATTCATAGCATTTTCCATCATTCCTTTAACTAGTAGAAGTTTTACCTTTTCTGAAATTTGAACTTCCTTATATACTATTTCTTGATCTTCTCATGGCTTCAATCACATGCCTAGAGATCATGGCCACTTCCTCTTCTTTAAACTCATCATCAGATTCTTTAGCTTGAGATTTGAAAGCAACCACTTTTTTCTTTTCATCCTTCTGATATCTTTGAATATGATTCTTTTCAAAGGCCATCGGATTTCCTCTCAGTTTGTCATAAGTGAAGTTGTCCAGATTTCCATCTTCCAAGCCAATTGCCTTGGTTTCCCAAGTCTTTGGTAAACTTGTGACAAGGTTTCTCACTTGTTGAGAGTTCGTACAAGTTACTCCAAGAGATTTGAGTTCTCTAATGATTTTGCTGAATCTAGTGAGCATTGATTCAATGTTCTCATCATCCTTCATATTAAAGGCTTCATAATCATGCCTCAGTGCATCAATTTTGGCTTCCCTTAATTTTGATGTTTCGTCATAGGTGACTTCAAGTTATCCCACATTTCTTTTGCAATCTCACAGTTGGATATTTTAGCATACTCTTCTCCACCAACTGCATAGTACAACAAAGCTATTTCTCTAGCATTTGTTGACAATGTTTCCTGTTGTTCTTTAGTCACATCATGTGACTCCAAATCAATCTTCGTATCTGCATCCTTTGTATCCACATTTGGAATAGGCCGAGGTCCTTTCTTGGTCACGTTACATGCTTGAGAGTCTGTTGATTGCACAAAGATCTTGAATCTTGCCTTCCAGTGACAGTAGTGTTCACCATTGAAGTACGGTTGTCTTGTTGTGGAGTGGCCATCTTAGAAGATTGCTCCAGGAATTAGATATCCAGCCATTTGATCTTTTCTCACTTACGGTTAAGCAACGAAATGTGAGACCTTGCTCTGATACCAATTGAAAGTGCAAGAGGGGAGGGGGGTGAATTGTAACCTTTTCGCTCAGACAGTCCACTATCTGAACAAACTAGTCGACTATAATGTAATGCAAAAAAAAATGTGCAGAAATTAAACGACACCAGATATTTTATACTGGTTCAAATTCAATGTGAATCCTAGTCTAGTCCCCTTGGTTGCAATGGTGTTCTCTACAACTCTTTGTAAATGGTTTTGGTTCAATGGTTGTTTGAATGGAGCTCCTATGCCTACACTCAAAGCACTCGTAATCTTTTTGATACAATACCTCACAAACTATACTATATCTAACCTTTCTTTTTTGTTTAACTATATCACTCAGGAATACAATGTTTATGAAAAGTAAAGCAGAGAACATGAGAGAATGAGACAAAGGTATGTTTTTCTTCGTCTCCAGAGTCTTGTATTTATATTCTTTAATTTGTGTAGCCGTTAGACTCTTTTCAGCAGAGATGTCAACCCAAGAGAATTGATCCTTGTAAATTAGGAATATTGAGGATCCTAATTTCCAAGAATAAAGCAAGAGCTTATTTAATGTTGTACCGCTTCTTTCCTTCTGTAGTAGTAGCCTTATTTGATTGATACTTGTTTCCTTGTGTATGCTGATAGCTAGTCAATGTTGTACAACTGCTTTCCTTGTGCGGTATTAATCTTGTTTGAATGGTACTTGTTTCTTGTATATGATCTGATTTAATCTTGGAATCTTCATGATTTGCACTGATTGATCTCTTTCTTTTCCTTTGACATAGCGTAAGAGTTTACAATCTTACTTGTTGATCTGATCCTTGTTCCAAAGATAAGCATGGGCTTATTTCTTTGCACTTCATGGTAATGTCCCTTTGCAGCCGACTGAGCTTTATTTGGGCTATATTTCCTTTGCAGCCGACTAAACTCCTCTTGTCCATTGGGCTTTGTATGTCCAATGGGCTTGGTGGACCTTTGAGTTCCTTTGAGTATAGTACGTGCAAAAATAGTTTGTCATCATTAATATCATAGCACTAAAAGAAGTTAACCTGAAACCAAAGATAAATGGCAAAAGAACAAGTGAAAGTCGAATTGCGAACAAATCACCGCTATTATCCGTAGCCCCACGGTGGGCACCAAACTGTTTACCCCTTAAAAAGGTAACAATTGAATTTATAAGTGGTTTAAAGGATATGCGATTTGATTTGCTATGGAACGAAAAAAATAACAATAACGAAATATAGATTGCGAATAAATGAGTAAGAATAGCCTTGGAATTGGATGCAATGAATAGCTCGGTTTGAGGTCTGTGTTACTCGGACCAAACTGTGGGTATTCTTATTACTTTGATGTTTGACAGAACTTTTAGAACAAATTAGTGGTACAAACGTGTAGAAGATGGTGAAATCAGATGATCCTTTGAGGATTTACTCCCCCCTTATTTATAGTACAAGAATTTACATTCAACAAGGTAACTAAATCAATTAGAGATAAGGATCCCCGAAATCTCGAGTTAGACAACTGTTGATTGCACTGTGCGGAGTGAAATTCACAACGGGCCGGATTTCTCGCACTATCGCCAATTGTGGGTGCACTCTTCGGGAATTGTCGGGTCCGAGTGCTTTTGTCCGATTTAGCCGAGCTCTACTATCCACTGCCCCTTATCCTTAGTTCGGATCATTGGACCTCGGGTCGGGGTTGCCTGCCTCGATTTTTACCGCATACATGACTATTTTGGTAAATAAAAAATCCACAGGTGAAAATAGAGTCTTAAGAAAATTCAACTTCCGAATTTCAGTTCAAATCAAATTAATTAAAGATCTTTAATATCACGTTCAAATAAGGACACACAACCAATGGCCTTATTTACCTAGGAGTACTTCTGTGATTGATGAAAGTTGCTTTGTCCTTGTTAAATTTTTTATTCCTGCATAAAAATAATTAGATAATTATTAAACCATATTTTAATAGGCTTAGGTATTTTTAAATTAAAGTAAAGTGTTTATTACAAGATAATGAATATATTAAATGTTGGATAAAATGATGATTTTATTCAATATCTAGGACTTTGAATATCTACTTAATTATTAATAAGATATTACTAAATTTATATAAAATAGTTGCTGCATTAATATTTATAGATAACAAATGAATTTCTTACGTAAAATTGTCTATTTGTTTGACAAAATATAATATTCAAATACATGTGCAAGATTCAATGGACAGTTAATGATAATTAATCATGGTCAAAAATAAGCTTGCAAGACTATATAGCAAAAGTAAACTTTGGGTGAAGTATGATAGTTATACATCGATAGACTTGGATAACTAGAAACACGTTCATGTATCAAACACTACTTGCAAATGTTTGACCAAGAATCATGATAGTGTTAGCAACAATAAGTTGTATATATAGCAGCATCAATTTTCCTAAGGGGACGCACGATTCGGACCACGACATACAGTTAATAAATTACAGCCTTCCAAATATGAACTGATCAATCTATGGGTATACCATAACGTTACAAAGATTGTAAATTAAGATAACCTTTACAAATATGTTAAAATAGAATAGTGGTGCTAAACTAATAAGAAAAGAAAATTTGATAAAATGGGGAGCACATTCGGCGAAGCTCTAAATAATCGAACCAATTGTGTGGTTATTATTGTTATTATTATTATTATTATTATTATTATTATTACTATTATTAATATTATTATTATTATTACTATTATTATTACTATTATTATTACTATTATTATTATTACTATTATTATTATTATTAAGGAACATAGATGGTTATAGTGAAAGACAGATTTATTGTACCATACATAGAATCAGTAGTCTTAAAATTGATTAAGATAATTTGTCTGTGGTATTCAAGACACGGAATTGAAGGAACATAGATGGTTATAGTGAAAGACAGATTTATTGTACCATACATAGAATCAGTAGTCTTAAAATTGATTAAGATAATATGTCTGTGGTATTCAAGACACGGAATTGACCGAGTCAGACATGGATTTTCGAACCATTTAATGGATCAAGACCACACAATTGATTTTAGTCGGGGATCACCCGCAAGAAAAAAGATTAGCGAAGAATTTTTCAAACCCAGATGCGAACCATTTAGAAAGTGGTTTTTTGAAAATTTTAATGATGATGAGAAAACATTTTTTCAAGAAGACTTTTATAAAGATCTTTCCAAAGTCAACAAGATAATATATTTTGTTCCTTGGTTTATGGCTAAATACGTAGGAAATTATATTTCTGTTTTAGAACATGAATATAGATTGACTAATGGAGAGATTATTAATACTATATTTCCTCCACAACAATCTTTTCAAATTGGAAAGGATGATAAAGTTCTTTATTTTGCAGCTTTTTCAAAATTATTGGAAAATGATACTTTACAAGTTACTGCTAAGCATATTAATAATATGCTGAAACAACAAAATTATGCCTGTATTTACATGAATATTTTGGGTGAACAAATTATTTCATTACCTGATAGAATTGACAAACTATCTTCTCAAATAGAAAAATCATATGGTTCTACCCTTAATAAGGGAAAAAAGCAGGAAGTTGCTACTTCAAGTATACAGCCTCCACCTGAAATAAAAAAATTTAAATTAAACCTTTTTCAGAATTAGAGCAAATGCTTGATGAAAAATTCAAAGGTTTACATAATCGTCCTTTAATAGCAGAGGATGATGGTGATTTTCCTTATATGGATTACAAGGTCAAAGTAGCAGCAGATATTAATAAAATTGATGAATATTATGTTGATAAACCGATGCAAAGGATTTATTACTATCCTAGACCTGCTCCTCAAGATATCTTATTAGGGGAGCATGAGCATGTTATTACCAATAGTTATAGTGGTAAAGAAATCTATGAATGAAACATAGATGGTTATAGTAAAAGACAGATTTATTGTACCATACATAGAATGTTGATGTATA
This sequence comes from Lycium barbarum, assembly GCF_019175385.1. NCBI lineage: Eukaryota > Viridiplantae > Streptophyta > Magnoliopsida > Solanales > Solanaceae > Lycium > Lycium barbarum. The sequence goes on from NC_083345.1 coordinate 41,698,214, forward strand.
GTACGATTTGTAAGGATAATAAGAATAATGAGCGAAATATCGCAGATATGATTATTGCTGGTTTTACTGGCCAATTAAAAGGTTGGTGGGATAATTATCTAACCGCAGAACAGCATGGTAATATCCCGAATGCTGTAAAAAGGGAGCAAGGAACTTCTCAAGAATCAGTTATAGTTTCAAATGTTTTTTATTTATTGGTTATTAATATTATAGAGCATTTTTCAGGAAGATGGTCAGATAATAATGAAATCATTAGGACCATGCTTCAAACTTTAAGATGTAAAACCCTTACCTCATTTAGGTGGTATAAGGATGTATTTCTTTGTCGGGTTATGGAATTACCTGAGTGCAATGGCACTCATTGGAAATCCAAATTTATAGCTGGATTACCCGCCTTTTTTGCAGAAAGAGTTAGAAAAGCGCTTAGAAAAGGAGAAGCTAGCATCAATTATGATAGCTACACTTATGGTAAGTTAATAGGAACATGTATGCAGGAAGGTTTAGCCTTACACAATGAGATCAAGCTAAATCAGCAGATTAAGAGACGTGGTCGAATGAAAGACAACAATTAGGAGAATTCTGTGGACAATTTGGTATGGATATTCCACAAATCAAAGCGCCTCATAGGCACAAGAAAAAGAAGAAAGATTTCCAAGCATGGAAAGAGAAACGCTTGCAAAAGAAAGCAAGGCGGAAAAAAGAATTCAAGAAGAGAAAGGATTATGTTAAATCCAAAAATCCAAAAGCCTGTTATAAATGTGGCAGAGTTGGTCATTATTACAAAAATGGTAAAGTCAAGGAAAAAATTAAGAACCTTGATATTGATGATGACCTAAAAGAATCGTTATACAAACTTTTATTAAATTTAGAACCAGAAGATTTAGGTTTTGAGTCTGACAAATCGGAGGACTCTTCATCAAATGAAGATCTGAGAATTCTTTAAAATGAAAGTTATACCTCTACAAGCTTAGATGAGGAATGTGCACCATGTCAAATGGGACAGCCCTGTACTAGTAAGCAGAGGCGGATCTAGGATTTAAACTCTTGGAGTTCAACCTTTTAAATTTTTTACCATTGAACCATTATATTTCTAAAGTTATGGGTTCATATCTACTATTTATTGTAAATTTAGTAAATTTCCACATATAAATTTGTACATCGCATCGAAAGTTTGGGGTTCAATTGAACCCCAAATTATAATGCTCCATCCGCCCCTGCTAGTAAGGGTAATAAAGAAGAAGATGAATTTTATAATCTCTTCTCCCAATTCCAAGACACCAATATCAATGTTTTACATGGTAATAACTTTGTGGATTTATTAAAAATTATTAAACATCCATAGCTTAGGTCTCAAATCATTGATAAGGTGAATGAAGCACCCAAGAAACCAGAAATTCAAGCTGGTATTCAAATACAGGAATCAACAAGTCCATACACCATGTCAGAAGTTAAAAAACTTCTTCAAGAAAGGAGGAATATCATAACTACTCCAGCCACAACCCAAGATTCGGAAAAAGAGATTGATAATCTCAAACAGGAGATCTCTACCCTCAAAAACCATAATATGATTCTAGATGAAAAAATTTCTAGAATTGAGGGTAGAGGAAAACAAATTATGAAAACTCCGGTTGTTAACACCATACAAGATACATTTGTGGACGGAGGTACCAGTAAAGAAGGATAATTTCTTAAAACTCTGGAAATTATTACTTCTCAAAAGTTTTTTTTTTTTTAATAAAAATTACTCTTTTAATTGATTATAATTTCAAAAAAAATAAAAATATGTTGCTCTCGTTGATAGTGGAGCTGATTTAAATTGTATACAAGAAGGATTAATTCTTTCAAAATATTTTCATAAAACTACCCATAGTCTTAGATCTGCTAATGGGCAGAAAATGAGAATTACTTTTAAATTACCCAAAGCTTATATTTACTAAGACAAAGTTTGTATACCAGAAAGTTTTGTGTTGGTAAAAGATATTTCCAATCAAATAATATTGGGAACCCCATTATTTCAAAAAATATTTCCTATTCAGAAATGGGATACCCAAGGTATTATAGGAACCTTTGAAGGGAAAACAATAGAATTTCAGTTTATAACTGAACCTTTTTCAAGGATTTTGAATGAAATCAAAGATAGGTTGATGAATAAACATCAACAAGTCAATTTTTTGAAACAAGAAATTTATACTCTTAATATTTAAGAGATTCTACAAAATCCCAAATTACAGCAAAAAATAGATTTTCTAAAAAATCACTTTTCATTACAAATTGGGAAAATACATAAAAAAAAAAAAAAAACCCCCAACGTATAGCCAGATTAATTATGACGCACCCAACCTTTGCGGGCGACCTATTACCCCCCAGCCTTAATTTTTCTGTATTTTTGTACCATTTTTTGACTGACGTGGCAAAAGAAATTGAAGCCCAGTTGCACAGTGGAGAGTGTTGCACACTCTCCCCCACATTGGTGCCACGCTGCTGCCACGTCACTGCCACATTTTTTTTCATTTGATTTTTCTTTTATTAATTATATTTACACTAATTAACCTCTAATTAACCATTAAACCATTAATTTTATCTTCTTCATCACTAAACTCTTCTTTTTCATCACTAAACCCTTCTTCTTCTTCTTCTTCTTCTTCTTCTTCTTCATTTCAAGAAATCCATCAACCCATTTTCTTCCTCCATTAGCACGCACACATTCAACCCATTTTCTTCCTCCATTAGCACACACACATTCAACTCATTTTCTTCCTCCATTAACACACACACACACATTCAACCTATTTTCTTCCTCCATTAACAACACACATTCAACCCATTTTGTTCAACCCATTTTCTTCCTCCATTAACACACACACATTCAATCCATTTTCTTCAACCCATTTTCTTCCTCCATTAACACACACACATTCAATCCATTTTCGTCAACCCATTTTCTTCCTCCATTAACACACACACATTCAACCTATTTTCTTCTTCCATTAACACACACATTCATTTGAAGGCAAATCAAACACCAAAATATCTTCTCCACCGAAATGGCATTATGTTTTAATGGGTCGGACACATTTTCATATTGGTGTTGTTGCTACTGTTGCTCCTATTGCTGTTGTTGCTGCGATGTTGCTGCTGCTATTGCTGCGTTGTTGTTGCTGCTGCGGTGTTGCTGCTGCTGCTGCGGTGTGGCGGTGGCGGCGGCGGTGTGGAAACGGCGGCGGCGGCGGTGGTTGAGGAGAAAGAAGAAGAAAGAGAAAAAAGGAAAAAGAAGAAGAAAGAGAAAAACAAATTGCATTTAACAATTGAAATGTGGAAGAGAGGGAAGGTGGGGGTGGGTGAGAGGATAAAATATAAATAATTTTTAAAAAAATAATTTTTATTAAAATATAAAAAATATTTTTACTGCTTTCACTCGCCATAATTTTTTTTTTGCCACGTCAGTCAAAAATGGCACTAAAATACTGAAAAACTAAGACTGGGGGAGGGGGGGGGGGGGTAATAGGTCGCCCGCAAAGGTTGGGTGCATCATAATTAATCTGGCTATACGTTGGGCGGGGGGGGGGGGGGGGTTATGTATTTTCCCTTATAAATATGTAGTGATCATCCTATTGCTTTTTGGGATAGAAAAAAAACATATTGTTTCTCTTCCATATGAAGAAACTTTTTTAGAAGAAAATATTCCTACTAAATCAAGACCATGTCAAATGAATTCTGAATATTTAGAATTATGTAAAAATGAAATTTCTTATCTTTTACTAAAGGGTCTTATAAGATCTTCAAAATCTCCATGGTCATGCATAGCTTTATATGTTAATAAACATGCTGAACAGGAACGCGGAGTTCCTAGATTAGTTATTAATTATAAACCTCTTAATAAGGTTTTGAAATGGATTCGATATTCGATTCCTAATAAAAAGGATTTATTGGATCATCTCCATAATGATATTATTTTTCTAAATTTGATTTAAAATTGGGATATTGGCAAATTCAAATTGTCGAAGCAGGCAAATACAAGACTGCTTTTAATGTCCCTATTAGGAAATTCGAATGGAATGTTATGCCATTTGGATTTTAAAATGCCCCTTCAGAATTTCAAACAATTATGAATGATATTTTTATGTCTTATAGAAATTTTATCATTGTTTATATAGATGATATTTTAGTATTTTCAAATACTATAGAAATGCACTTTAAACATCTTGATATATTCAAGAAAATTATTATTCAAAATGGTCTGGTTATATCCAAACCAAAAATGTCTCTTTTTCAAACAAAAATCAGATTTTTGGGTCATAACATTGAAAAGGGAAGAATTATTCCCATTAATAGAAGTATTGAATTTTCTTCAAAATTTCCTGATATTATTACTGATAAAACTCAGCTTCAAAGATTTCTTGGAAGCTTAAATTATATTTCACCATTTTATAAAGATTTGGCGAAATATATATCTATTCTATATGATAGATTAAAAACGATTCCAAAACCATGGACTGATGGTCATATCAAGCAATTCGCAAAATTAAGGAAAAGGTTAATAACCTTCCTTGTCTCACTTTATCCAATCCTAATTGGCAAAAGATTATCGGAACGGATGCTTCTGATATTGAATATGGAGGGATTTTAAAACAATATTCTCCTGATGATAAACAAGAATATTTGGTACAATTTGTTTTTTTTTTTTTTTTTTATTATTATTATTATTATTATTATTATTATTATTATTAAAGCATGAATCTAAAGGGCACTTTACTTAATGCCTATATATGTACGTGCAGTTATTAATCGACTGAACATTAATGTGGAATTATTAACGTATAACGTACGTTCGTACAGACTAGTTTATACTATATTAAAAGCACGAAGGGCCTTAGAAATGTTGATTGAACTTTTTGCCCTTCATTAAAAAAATTATAATAGACAAACTTGTCATTTACTATTTTTCTCAAATTATTAATTATTATTTTAATTAAATAATGAGTAAACCAATTTGAAATTGGTTTCACGTCTAAGTCCATATGGACTACGCAACAGTTCTCATAAAAGGAATTGAATTCTATTCTTTTCAATAAAATATTATGGAATTTACTATTTTCCTAACAAACATTAAATTGTCATCACAATTAGTACTTCTTACCAATTCTGCTTCATCTAAAATTCTTCACCGACTATATTTTTTAATAAACTATAAAGGTTACGGTACCTACATGCTCGGTAAAGCCGAAAAAGACCTAAGATCAAATAGAAGATCGACAATTACTTGCTTCTCCTTTCCTAGGTAATGTTAATGCATCTTTCTAATTTTGTCTGATTTTGTTCCTTCAGTTCACACTTCTGTTGCTACTTTTCTATTGTCCATCTTTGTTTTATTTTGATTGTATGTAATACCTTTCGTATCATCAGTTGCTTTACTTGGACAGTTCTCCCGAGGAGAATTATGAAGCCAGATCTTTTCTGTATTGCTTTATCTTGCAAGTCAAATCTCCTTTAACTTGCTTATTTGTTTTGTCATGTTTTAATTAATTCATTTATAAAGATATATTCTAAAATCGTGACATGAATTCAGATTAGTGGGACTCTAAAGCAGTACGGAACACAGGGTAGAAGCTGAAAAATAATAATTAACATGCATATATATGAAAGATATATTCTAACATCGTGATTGTACGTTGCACATACCATTTATGTACTAATAAAACCCATCCACGATTTCAAATATTTTGTATGAGTTAAATTGTTCTTTTTATCTTTTAGTACATTGTATGTCCTCTCCATATACCTTGGGTTTATTCTAATTTTTTTTAGGCGCACATTAATCTGCATATGCCGTTAGTTTTATTTCTTTTCCTCTCTTTTTAATGAACTATTTATTGTTCTTCCAAGCCAATACTACCAATGTTTTATTATTTTTTGTAAAAATTCTACACAGAAAGATGAGCTTGAATTGATCAAGTAGCACATACGAATTGGAAGATGAGTATTTCATGCTTTTATATACAATTCTCACTGAATTTGAATTGTTCTCTTGAGTTAAAAATGTTCACCTGAAATGAATTATTCAAACATCACGAAAATAAATAAGTTTAATCAAGATAATTTTAATTAATTTTGACTTTGTATACGGTAGAAACCGGATATGAGGCGAACCGGTGGAACGAGGAACCAGAGGAAGGAATGAGAATGTGAGGGATACTATTCGCCCTTGACCGGGCAATGCTTGGGCCGGTGTTGGGCAAGGGCACCGACAGGTCTGCCTTCGACGTTATCGTAGTGGCCAAGCCCGGTGACCCGAGCATCCAAGCCCGATGACCCGAGCATTCATGGCCGTTTGTGCGAGTAGCCGTTGGTTCGTGTGGCCGTTGCATGCGTGCCACGCGCCATTAGCGTCCTGCCACAGTCAACTACCAACCATGCGTGTGTCAAACGGCGCCGTCAGTCTAATCCCACCAAATCCGTGCAGAGCTGTCCTTGCTATTATTATTTTATTGTTTCCCATTGTATGAGACCCATGGAGGTGACACTATAAATAGGGCATATCTTCCTCCTTTGTGGGGGTTGGTTCCTTTTACTTTCCAAGAACACTTATAATAGAAGAATTCACATATCCAATCTCTCTCTCAATATTTGATTCGGCCAAGGCCGTTTGTTTCCATTACTATTGTGTTTCTTACATCAAGTGTTTCCCATTGCTATCATAACAAATTGTCATCAGTAGCCGTTTCATTAAAGAGCTTTCACATACACATTTTCTCTATCTAACATACATCAAGATCCAAGCACATATCCTATACCCGCATACAAATTTAATTGATTATCCGATTCCGGGGTAAACAGTTTGGCGCCCACTGTGGGGCTAGGATAATAGTGGTCTTTGGCCTTGATTTCTATTATATTCATCAAAATAAAAAACATCCCTGCCCGTCTCTGCGAAAACGGACTAAATGGCTGACATCGAACAATCCGGTCATGTCAATAACACCGAGATTGTGGCGAAAAACGAAGGAAGCGGACTACGGGCATTGCCGAACCCCGCTGACCCGAACCCCGTCAATTCAAGGGAGGGACTCAACCGGCAAAATATTATGGATCAAGAGAATGCCGCCCTACCGGCCACTGATCCTCTAAATACACACAATTTCGTTACACTGTCCCGGGATCGGGGCCGGAGAGAACCGGACGCGCCAAACGACGGTATTAACTTACGTTTAATTTTTGAAATGTTGCAGGAACAAAGAGCGGCAATCGCCGAGCAAGGAATAGCAATTGCCCGGCTGCAGAACAGAAAGGGTGAAGCAGGGCCGGAAAAGGCAAGGGGTGCTGCCGACAACGGAAGAAACGAGGCACGAATGGTCGAGAGCGACGGCTCTGGAGCTGGATCCTCTACCGAGGTTCTAAAGATGCTCGAAACTTTGGCGAAACGGGTAGATTCAACCGAAAAGAGGGTCGAGACATACAATTCTCGGGTGGACCAGATACCGGGGGCTCCACCTTTGCTGAAGGGGCCCAATTCGAAAAGGTACATTCAAAGGCCTTTTCCACTGAGTGTGGCCCAGAAACTGATCCCGAAGAGGTTCAAAATGCCCGATATACAGAAGTATGACGGCACAACGGACCCGCACGAGCATGTGACCTCATATACCTGTGCCATAAGGGTAATGATATGGAGGAAGATGAGATCGAGTCAGTGTTGCTGAAAAAATTTGGGGAAACTCTATCGAAGGGAGCGTTGACGTGGTATGACCACCTACCCGAGCATTCTTTCGAAATGCTCGCCGATGCCTTCGTAAAGGCACATGCCGGTGCCATCAAGGTGCAGGCCCGTAAGGCCGATATCTTCCGGATAACCCAAAGGGACGATGAGCTATTGCGGGAGTTCGTCAACCGGTTCCAGAGGGAACGGATGGAACTCCCCCCGGTGCCAGAAGAATGGGCCGAACAAGCTTTCACAAAGGGGCTCAACATGCTAAGTTCAGCTGCTTCGGCCAAATTGAAAGAAAATTTGCTGGAATACGAGGCCGTGACATGGGCCGATATCCACAATCGGTATGAGTCGAAGATTCGGGTGGAGGATGATCAGCTCGAGCTCTCTTCGGTAAAGTTAAAAGTGAATAGAGTTACGAAACGAAGTCCGAATCATCAAAAGAAAGGTTTCAGCCCTACTCCCACTCGGAAAGGCCAAATTTCAGGTCGGAAAAGTCAAGGGAAAGCCCGAGCCACTTCTCAGGTCGAGGTAGCAAGCGGATCGAGCGCCCGTCAAACAGCCGGGGGCTCTCGTTCAGGAGTGATGCCGGAAGTTCCGCCAGCAATAAGGGTCCACCGAAGATTTCGGAGTACAACTTCAACGTCAGTACTTCGGATCTTGTCTCGGCCATCGGCCGCGTCCCAGATGTGCGATAGCCGAAACCACTAAGGTCAGATCCGGGACAACGGGATCCGAACATGGTGTGTGAATATCACGGAACCCATGGTCACAAAACTGAGGATTGCCGCCAGTTGAGAGAGGAGGTAGCCCGGTTATTGAAAAACGGCCACCTCCGAGATCTATTGAGCGAGCGAGCCAAAAATCACTACAAGGAAAGGGAAGCTCATTGGAGGGTCGAACCGGTTGAACACCAGCATACAATCAACATGATATTTGGGGGTTTCGACGTCCCTCGGGGGCCGATAATGAAACGGACCAAGGTCTCTATTGTTCGTGAAAAACGCATCCGAGACCATTCAATCGGGGGCTCTATTTCCTTCGATGACGAAGACGCGGAAGGCATCATTCAACCACACAATCATGCACTGGTAATTTCTATACTCATCTTGAAAACTAAGGTTAAACGTATTTTGGTTGACCCAGGTAGCTCGGCCAACATCATCCGATGGAGAGTGGTCGAACAGCTAGGGCTGCTAGATCGGATCGTATCGGTGGCTCGGGTACTCAGTGGGTTCAATATGGCCACCGAGACTACGAAGGGAGAGATCTTGTTGCCCGTGAACGCGGATGGAACCATTCAGCAAACGGTGTTCTATGTGATCGAGGGCGACATGAAGTATAATGCGTTATTGGACAGACCTTGGATACATAACATGAGGGCAGTTCCCTCAACACTGCATCAGTTGCTAGAGTTCCCCACCCCGGAGGGGGTGAAGACCATCCGAGGTGAGCAGCCCGCGGCAAAGGAAATGTTCGCAGTAGAGGAGGCAGCGCTCCAGCCCAAGGAGCCAGCTCAGAAAAAGAAGGGTGTAACCGGTGGGGAGGTCCCCCAATAGCAACCAAAGTATACCGGGCCAGATCCAATGCATGAAGAAGATGACTTCGGGATACCCAGATCCTTTGTCATGCCGGATGACTCGGACGCGACCAAATCTACCGTATAGGAGCTGGAGCAGATCATCCTGTTCGAGTTCTTACCGGACAGAAAGGTATACCTGGGCACGGGTCTTACCCCGGAGCTCAGGCGCAAATTAATTGAGTTTCTTCGAGCTAACGCTGATTGCTTTGCATGGTCGCATATAGATATGACAGGTATATCACCAGAAATAGCATCACACAAACTCAGCTTGGACAGGAAGTTTCCCTCGGTGAAGCAAAAAAGAAGGCCCATGGCGGAACCAAAACACGGCTTCGTGAAAGACGAGGTAACAAAGCTTTTAAAAATAGGTTCCATCCGGGAGGTGAAATACCCGGATTGGCTTGCTAACGTGGTGGTGGTGCCCAAAAAAGGTAAAAAATTTCGAATGTGTGTCGATTATAAGGATTTAAACAAGGCATGCCCGAAGGATTCATTTCCATTACCTCACATCGATAGAATGATCGATGCGACGACCGGACATGAAATGTTAAGTTTTCTCGATGCTTACTCCGGGTACAACCAAATCCGGATGCACCCGGAGGATCAAGAGAAAACGTCCTTCATCACCCGTTATGGGACTTACTGTTATAACGTCATGCCTTTCGGACTAAAAAATACCGGTGCAACTTACCAACGCCTAGTTAATGGAATGTTCGAAGAACAAATAGGGAAAATAATGGAAGTTTATGTTGACGATATGGTTGTTAAGTCCCTGGAAACAGAGGACCATTTGAAGCATTTGCAGGAAACCTTCGATGTACTCCGCAGATACAACATGAAACTCAACCCGGAGAAATGTGCCTTCGGCGTAAGGTCTGGTAAATTTCTGGGGTTCATGGTGTCAAACCGGGGAATTGAAATCAACCCGGACAAGATCAAGGCCATCGAGGACATCGAGGTCGTGAACAACATAAAGGGGGTACAGAAGCTCACCGGGGGGATAGCAGCGCTGAGTCGCTTCATATCGAGGTCCTCGAATAAGAGTCATCGTTTCTTCTCTTTGCTCAGAAAGAAGAACGACTTCGTTTGGACACCGGAGTGCCAAGAAGCCCTACGAGAGTTGAAGAGGTACTTGTCTAGCCCTCCGTTGCTGCACACACCAAAGGCCGATGAGCCACTTTTCCTCTACCTAGCTGTCTCCGAAATGGCGGTAAGTGGCGTTTTGGTCTGAGAAGAATCAGGTACGCAATTCCCTATCTATTATGTAAGTAGAACTTTGGGGGATGCAGAGACCCGTTACCCCCATTTGGAAAAGTTGGCATTAGCACTGGTAAGCGCTTTCATAAAGCTCAAACCTTATTTCCAATGCCACCCCATATGTGTAGTAACCACTTACCCTTTAAAAAACATCATGCATAAACCTGAGTTGTCAGGTAGATTAACAAAATGGGTTGTAGAGATTAGCGGTTACGATATCGAGTATAAACCTCGAACGGCCATCAAATCCCAAATCTTGGCCGATTTTGTAGCAGACTTTACCCCGGCTATGGTCCCCGAGGTCGAAAAGGAACTTTTCCTGACCTCGGGAAAGACCACGGGCATTTGGTCTCTACACACGGACGGGGCCTCGAACCTTAGAGGTTTCAGACTAGGGATTGTCCTTAGGACCCTGGCCGGGGATGTCATTCGACAATCCGTTAAAACTGCTAAATTGACTAACAATGAAGCCGAGTATGAGGCTATGATTGCAGGTATGGAATTGGCTCGAAGCATGGGGGCCGCTATAATCGAGGCAAAGTGCGATTCGCTTTTGGTCGCAAACCAGGTGAACGGCGTGTTCGAAGTAAAGGACGAACGGATGCAGACGTACCTCAAAAAAACCCAAGTGGTGCTTCATCAGTTTAAAGAATGGACCTTGCAGCACATACCGAGGGAGCAGAACAGTGAGGCTGACGCATTGGCAAATTTGGGATCCTCGGTCGAGGGGGAGGAAATTGACCCCGGGGCAACGGTGCACTTATCAAACACGGCCATAGAAAGCAGACACGCCGAAATATACACAATGGGCTTAACATGGGATTGGCGCAATAAGTACATCGACTACTTGCGTGATGGAAAGCTCCTGAATGACCTGAAGGAATCACGGTCACTACGGACCAAGGCCGCCCATTTTTGCTTAGTGGACGGCCAATTGTATCGACGCTCTTTCCTCGGCCCCCTGGCTAAGTGTTTGGGCCCCGGAGAAACGGAATACGTGATGAGAGAGGTCACAAAGGAACCTGTGGCAACCACTCCGGTGCGGAAGCTCTGGTTCGAAAAATCATCAGGGCCGGTTATTACTGGAATCGGATGGACGAAGACGCTAAACGTTTTGTCCGAAAATGCGGCGGATGTCAGAAGCATGCTCCGATGATTCACCAGCCCGGGGAGTTGCTGCATTCGGTGATCTCACCTTGGCCTTTCATGAAGTGGGGAATGGACATTGTGGGTCTGTTACCTCAGGCACCAGGTAAGGCCCGTTTCATTTTGTTTATGACTAACTATTTTTCTAAATGGGTTGAAGCACAGGCCTTCGAAAAGATAAGAGAGAAGGAAGTCATCGACTTCATATGGGATCACATCATCTACCGTTTCGGCATCCCCTCCGAGATAACGTGTGATAATGGTCCTCAGTTCGTGGGTGGCAAGGTCAACAATTTCCTCGAGGGATTGAAGATCAAGAAAATCGTGTCAACCCCGTATCACCCATGCGCGAACGGACAGGCAGAATCCACGAACAAAACGATAATCCAAAATCTGAGGAAAAGGCTTGAAGCATCGAAGCACCATTGGAGGGAGATATTGCCGGAGGTGTTGTGGGCTTACAGAACCACATCCAGATCGAGCACGGGGGAAACCCCGTTCTCATTGGTTTACGGAGCCGAAGCCCTTATCCCCGTGGAAGTCGGTGAACCGACCCTCCGCTTCAGGTATACCACCGGAGAGTCAAACGGGGAGGCCATGGCCGTGAAGCTCGACCTCGCAGATGAACTACGCGAAAGCGCGTCGGTTCGCATAGTGGCCCAAAAACAGAGGATGGAAAGATACTACAACCGAAGAGCCAACTTTCGGCATTTCCAAGTTGGGGATTTAGTGCTTCGAAAAGTTACCTTGCACACCAAGAACCCCAACGAGGGAAAGCTGGGTCCGAACTGGGAAGGTCCGTACAAGGTAACCGGTATAACGGGCAAAGGATCGTATCAATTGGAGTCCATGGGCGGCAACATCTGCGTAATAACTGGAACATGGCCCATCTAAAGATATACTACTGCTAAGGTATGGTCTCCCCGTATCCTCTTATTAACTTTTCTCTTTTGCAGGAAGTCAAGAGCGGGACAAAATTAGAACCTAGATCTGAAAACACGTGTTGCACTCTTTTCCTTAGTACGGTTTTGTCCCAAAATGGATTTTCCGACAAGGTTTTTAATGAGGCAACGAGTACAACGTGTTACTTAACAAATATGAAGGGAGAGTACCCGGATACCCGGTGTCGCATCCTCCGATTGGGGACATAATAGCACTCACCCGACCTTAGAGATCGAATGAGTGCCAGGGGAGTACTATGCCACACCGAAGATGACCCCGATTAAAGCAGATGGAGAAGCTCAACATTTGCTACGGCAAAACTAAGGGCCAGCCACCGGCCATAGCCTCCGATGTAAGGACCAAACGATCATAATGAATCGTGTCCCATTTAGCATTTTGCTACGGCAAAACTAAGGCCCGGCCACCGGCCATAGCCTCCGATGTAAGGACCAAACGATCATAACGAATCGTGTCCCATTTTACATTTGATACGGCTAAGGAAGAAAGGGTTAAAATTCTCATATGTACAAACATTTTGCAAACACAAAGTTATCAAAAATTGGGATAACAGCTTTCTGTTAAATACACTTTGCCCAGTTGATAACCACAGTATTTCGATACTGTCTCATTCGCATACCCTACGCCGGGTACCATGGTCGAAATTCGGCAAAGGCAATGAGATCACAATGATCCAAGCCAAAATTTGATAAGCCACTGGCCCCAAAATATCGGATAAGACCTACGGGCACGATGTATTAACGACTACGAGTCGACTTGTCCTAAAACGGACCAACGATCATGGAAAAAATAATAGCAAACATCCAAAAACGAAGAAACAAGGAAAAGACATTCTTTATATATATATATACAAGAGATGCTCTTTACATCAAAAACCAAAATCTTACAAAGGCAAAAAACAAAAACAAAGGATGAAGCACAGGCCCTATGCTATCCGGCATGGCTAGAGGAGAATGAGTGTTCGAACTCGGTCCGCTCGGAGTCGTCTGACTCGGACCCAAGGGCACGGTTGGCCTCCTCCTCCATCCTTTTTGCTTCAAGTATCAGGGCCGGAAGATCCGAAAGGCCGTGCTCAGCTTGCTCGAGGGTGATTCGCCGAGACTTCCACTTCTCATACTCGGCGACAATAGCAGTATGAGCCTCGGCTGCCTCAACACTTCTCCAGGTTTCTTCCAAGTCGGCCTCAGCCTTGGCAAGTTTTGCTTCCAGATCATCCCGGTTCTTCTCAAGGACACTTATCCTACCATTGGCTGCCTCTAGCTCGGCCTTAAGGCCGTCATTGGCAATAACCGCCCCTCGAGCTCAGCTCTTAGACCTTCACATATCCGAGACCACTCCTCGGCTTTTTCCTCGGACACCCTCTTGCGCTCGTTGAGCAAAGAAACCTCGGACTCTAGCTGTCGGTTCCTCTCGGCCAAGCCCGTAGCATCAGCCTTCACCGAGTCCAGTTCCCCCGGAGTTGGGAAACCGTGGTCTCGAGCTCATCCAGCCTCAAGGAAAACTGGGCTTTATCCTGGCTAAGGCCGATTTTGTCAACCTCAAGGCTCCGGTTATAATCGGTCATGGCAGCTAGCTCACTCTTCAAACGACGGTTTTCGCCCTTAGCCGCATCAAGCTCAGGCTGAAAGTTGGCCAGCACGGCCGCCCGGTTCAACTCTCCCTCTTTCTCCCGAAGAAGATGTTGGTATTTCTCCGTTTCTCGGCCCTGGGCGTCCAGTTGCCCTCGAAGATCGTCTATCTCGTGTTGGGCACGGATGAAAGCTTCATTGACCAGAACCACACTCTGCAGGTGAAACAAGTAAGAAGGCTTAGGCGAAGTAAGGATAAAATCCACAGATAAACTATACAAGGATGACATAAGAGCTTACCCGGTTGCTTGCATGCATACCCTCGTTAATGAGGCACTGCCATGTGAGCCCGGTCATTTTGCGCCTGTCCGAGTCAGAAATAAGGGGTCGCAAATAGCTCGCTACGCCCACCGGACGCGATAGAAAGCTGCAGTCCTCGGGGACGGTGACTACGGCCGATCTGGTTCTCCTTGGTTCCATGCTCGGGCCGGGAAGATATTTACCAAGATGTCCCTGGCGCCCGATTCGGAGATCCGGTTGGCCGGCCTCGTGGCTCGAGGAATAGGGAGATGACCAAAGCCCGCTGCTTCGCTGGTAGCGGGGGGGGGGGGGGGGTGTGCTCAAGAACATATAGTCAAAATTATCCACCCGCAGAACCGGAGTAGATGAACTTGGAGCAGCCTCAATATTTTCGGCAAAGGCCGGGGGCTCCGCAGTTGCGGCAAGCTCATGCTCGGGAGACGGACGAGAGCCTGTGAGGGCTTCGCTCTCCGGTACTGGATCGGTCCTTTTGTCGGCTTCAGCAACAGCCGCTTCCCCGGATCTTCTCCTTTGCAGGGGAGCGTCTTCCGAAGAAGTTTCACCTAAAATGTCGACAAAGTCAATCGACCGAAGAGGAGCCGGTAAAAGTATTTCTTCCGCACCCGGACGTGGAGCTGGAACCAAGAGACCTTCGCCGATAGAAGGAAGAGGTGAAGCGGAGACTGTCTCCTCCGGTATGGGAGCCACGGAGGGAACTAAGGCCACTCTCCGAACAATAATGTCGGGCTCAGTCTCTTCCCTTGAAGACCGAGCAACGCTTCTTGCCTTCTTCCTTTTTGGCGTCTGCCCCCTTTCGGAAGGCCGATTCCTTTTTGCAGCATCGACAAGAACACGGGAAGAACCCGCCGTGTCAAAATCGGACACCGGTGCAGGGGGAGCGGTCCCCGATTCCGGTCTAGGGGCCACCGAGCCCTTGGGCAAACCTGAAAAACAAAGACAATAGCAAGGGTTGAGAGGGCAAAAAGCCATGAACAGTGGGAAATACAACGAGCATGAAGGGAAACAAAATGTTACCATGATTTTGGGCGATCCACCGGCCGCGTGACAGGTGGGCCCATGTCCGATCGTCGTAAGGATACAGGTCGAGAAGTACAGTGACCTAGTCACTCAGATTCCGAATGACCGGAGAAACGTACCCATTGGCTGACAAAAATAAGGAAGAAACAGTGATAAAGCGGGATCGAAATTTGACGAAGCAACGCTAAGTCAACTATTCGAGACTTCAAACTTACGCTTGTTATTCCACTTCTACGGGAAAGGCATATGGTCGGCTGGGATAATGTCCTCGGTCTTCACCCGGACGTATCGCTCCAACCATCCCCGGTCTCTGTCTTCATCCATTTTTGAGAAGAATGGATTCCAGCTACGCTTAGCCAGTTTCATTACGCCACCCCGGAACAGCCTCAGGGAGTATAGGCGTATCAGGTGGGCTAGTGTGAACTCCTTCTCGGCATTATTGGCCAACGACCGGAGACACGCTACGACCCTCCAAACATTTGGGCCGATCTGAGCCAATGTAACACCGTAAGTCCGACACATGTCGAGGATGACCGGATCCACCAGAGGGTCGAGTTTGAGCGTGAAGGGTTATGTGTAAACGTATAGAAACCCTTCACGGTGGTCAGTAACGGATTCATCTGGTCCAGGGGCGAAAACCCGAACTGGACGGGTGTCCCACCCGCAATCGGCCTGGACTGTATCGAGCTTCTCCTCGGTAATAGATGAGGGATACCACCTCACGTCGAATCCTCTGTCCGAAACGGAGGAAGGCTTTTCGACCTCAAGGTCTTTGTTGAAGTTGAATTTAGCCGGTATGACATCCGAAGCCGTGGGCTCGAATTTAGCTGGAGACGCAGTCTCGGCCCCCGGGGACGACACCGGTGGAGCATCGTGGGAAGTGGATTCGGACATCTTGGAAATATGAGAGAAAGAAGGTCCGAGAGAGGAATTTAAGAAAAACGAAGGAACTGGTGGTTCGAGGAGGAGTGAAGTATAAAACAGCAACACTCGAGCAGAGAATATTCGGCAGCAGTGGTGACCAAGTCGGTTCTTTTGCACACACTATGAAAAAATGAATCAATAAGCAGATCAAGTTTGAAGTTAATTGAGTATGGTACAAATGGGAAAAACGCAGAAATGAAGTGAAGTTGGAGAGGATGCAGAGCGTGAAAATGGTAAAATGAAGTGGTGAAGGGCCTTATATAGGCATGGGAGAGGAACGGTTACCGAGGACGACCAATCAGACGGCGCCACGTATCCCCATCATTAATACGAAGCGACTCGAAACGACGTGAAAAAGGCGATTGACAGAAGTGGACCACCAGGGGCGAGACACGTGGCCGATAAAAGGGGATGCGTTAAGCAACCGTTCCCTCCAAAATACGAAGATAACGCCGGGATGATAGAACCACCGGTTTGGGAGTTTAACCACTCCCCGTTACTCCGACAGATCGGAGATCCGGGAAGTGTGGGGGCTATCTGTATACGGTAGAAACCGGATATGAGGCGAACCAGTGGAACGAGGAACCAGAGGAAGGAATGAGAATGTGAGGGATACTATTCGCCCTTGACCGGGGCAATGCTTGGGCCGGTGCTGGGCAGGGGCACCGATAGGTCTGCCTTCGACGTTGTCGTAGTGGCCAAGCCCGGTGACCCGAGCATCCAAGCCTGATGACCCGAGCATTCATGGTCGTTTGTCCGAGTAGCCGTTGGTCCGTGTGGCCGTTGCATGCGGGCCACGCGCCAGTAGCGTCCTGCCACAGTCAACGACCTACCATGCGTGTGTCAGACGGCGCCGTCAGTCTAATCCCACCGAATCCGTGCAGAGCTGTCCTTGCTATTATTATTTTATTGTTTCCCATTGTATGAGACCCATGGAGGTGACACTATAAATAGGGCATATCTTCCTCCTTTGTGGGGGTTGGTTCCTTTTACTTTCCAAGAACACTTATAATAGAAGAATTCACATATCCAATCTCTCTCTCAATATTTGATTCGGCCAAGGCCATTTGTTTCCATTATTATTGTGTTTCTTACATCAAGTGTTTCCCATTGCTATCATAACAAATTATCATCAGTAGCTGTTTCATTAAAGAGCTTTCACATACACATTTTCTCTATCTAACATACATCAAGATCCAAGCACATATCTTATACCCGCATACAAATTTAATTGATTATCCGATTCCGGGGTAAACAGACTTGTGGAATTATTTGATAAGCCCTACGGAACACGTTCAATTTATTTATGATATGAAAGCAGGAGGCTCTATATAATTACAGAGGCTGGACAGTGATACAGTCTAAATTAATGATGTTATTTTACTAATTTTTAAAATTTTAAATCATTATTAAAAAGGAGATAAAATGTCACTAGAATCTTTAAAAATTAAATTTCATTGAGCACTTTGTCTATTATAATGTTTACAGTATTAATACTTTACAGTTTTCGATGTGTAGATTATAAAAAATAAATTAGATGATGGAGTATAATATATTTTATATCATATTTGTACTTTGTGTTATTTGAAAATTATTTGAAGAATCGTGATGAAAGAATTTACGTTGACTGTTTGTTTTTAATATTAAGTCACAAAAATAATGGAGTAATAACTTTCATAAGATATATCCTCGCAAAAGTTCTTTGCCATAATAAGGCATATGAGGACTTATGTGTGGTTCGATTTCTTAGTTATAGCTATATGAGATCAATGTTCACATTTTGTCAGGACCCGACCCAAGGGTCGTGCGGGCACCTAACATATTACTAAACTAGTAGGCGAACCCTTACCAACTAAACCCAACATTAAACAGTTCCGACAACAATGTTTTAATAATCACAAAATTAAAGTAAAAGCTTTGTGCAGACTCTGTTTTAAAATACAATAAAACTGAAGAAATTCCCAGGATCTAGTCTAGACCGGTAAAAGAGCTCGTATAGTACAAGAAGACAAAATAAATGACACAGCCTCTGCCAGGAGTGAGATGAGCGAGGCTATAGGAGAATGCCTAATAAATCCACACGACGAAACTTCAACTAAAACCTGCAACATATCTACACCCAAGAAGGGTGTAGCAAGAGTAGTATCAGTACACCACACGTACTGGTAAGCATCATAGGTCGACTAAGATTAGTTTACGCAATACAATAATAAAGTCAATAAGATAAGCAAATAAGTCAATGAACCTCAAGATTCTCAAATAAGATTATTACACCCTCACCACTTACCTTTCCTCTCTAACTGCTCGCTTCTTTTATTTCCAAGGATTTCAGGTGCTCTGCTTAATCACAGCAGTTCTCTTCCTTCCATTCAACCTATTAACTCTCGTCTCCACGCTTATTATACCGTTTGATTTCTACCTTTTTTGTCCGTAAACTTCACCTACTCAATTTTACTTACTACAATGCGATGCACCTAGGGAATGGCTCACTATTTGAAACTCCGCTACTACTTTTATCTTACATTAATCATCCCTCCACACGTGACCTCAACGAAATCATAAGCTAAATAAGAAATACCAATGACGGTAGTCCACATGTGCATAACATAGAAATATGAGATGTAATGCAATGCAGTATGCGATGCAAGGGCCCAAACACACTGTACATACATGTTAACTAATGTCATTGCTCAGTAGTCATGACCTGCAGGGGACCCATGGTGTCCATGTACCACTCATTCCGAATCCACTCCTCGGACCCGAGCCACAAATCCTCCGCTCCAGAAAGAACCTCGGACGCGGATCCATATCATATAAAATACTCGTATCCAACTCAACAGCCAAAAGACCAGATAACGAAATTGCCCATATTAAGCCTTTCTTGCTACCTGTATTTCCTCAGAACCCGTGCAATGCAATGCGATGATGCAATAAATCAAAAAAGTCATAAATCATGCCCTTGATGGGCGTTGATCTAGTCCGACTTACTCGGTCCTCTCAATACAAATTTCTTATTTACAAGAAAGACAGCCATGTGAAATATTTCGATAAAACCAGAAGTAAAGACGGAAATCACCTACTCCTAGGGATGCATAAATTAAACATGAAATACCTCTCAGTGGTACTAATACTCACATTAATAACTATTCATTTTTACCCTAGCTACTATTTACTCAAGATTTTAGTTACATTACAGGATATGTCCAACCCAACTCCACGTCTGAAGACCTAATCATGCAGTCTCCCGTCAATTCTAAAAGTATATACGATTCGCTAATCAAAGTCTAACTCAAGTAAACCATAACCTACCTTGTTGACGAACAACTAATTGAATCTCCATGAATTGCTCGTCTTCCTAGGATTCATCCGAATCCATGAGCGGTAATATTCAAAGGGAATGGTGGGGAGAAAATTAGAAAGGTTTCTTTTTTTTAGTGTCAAGGGTTTTTCTTTCATATGGAACCCTAGGAGCAGCCTTTGGGAGTCTTTTATTGAAAAAGGAGAGAAAAATAAACTAAGTAACCAAAAACGAGGTCACTGCCTCGCGTGGACCGCTACGGCAGTGGAATGGCCGCTATAGCGGTACCGCTATGGCGGTCCCTTGACCGCTATAACGGTCCGCTCCCTTCCCTAGCCCACACTTTTCTAATTCCTTCCGAAATTGATTTTTCCCACCCTTAACCCTTAAAACACACCATAGAACTTATTATTTACGATCCTTGACCTAGATTGGCCATGGACTCGTGGAATATTAAATAACGACCGGACGGGTCATTACACCAGATACCAATTAAACCACCATTCATATCCGAACGGGGTGGGGTGAGGTAAGGGTCACCTTCCTAAGCCCTACACCATAGGAGATAGGATTTTGAGCTACCAACATAGGGACAAGGAAATTTTCAACACAGAACAAAAATTTTCCAAGGCCACCGCTATAGCTGCCAGAGAACCGCTATAGCGATACCGGTGCAGCGGTCGAATTGCTTCCCGCATCGGTCATCAGCCAAAAGAAAAATTAAATGGGGTGAACTCAGTTCACCCCTCCTACTTCCCACTCATCCCCTATAACCGAAAACTTCTCCTCTCCCCACGAAAATCATCCCCCCTTATACACTACTCAGTCCCCTCATCTCTCTCCCCACTCCCTTATAACTACCCTAACCCCTTCCATTTTCCCAAACACTCCACAAAATCAGATAAGAAAATAAAGGGTTTTCTCTACACCCCAAGGTTCACTTTTCTTGACAAGCTTGCAGATCTCTAGCCATTTCAAGGTATGTGCTTTCTTTCACTGTCCTATAACTTGTCTATTTCTTCCCATTTCAAAATTTTCATGCTTAACTTGCTAGATTAGGAAGAAATTCGATTTTCTAGGCAACAAGGGGTTTTTAGTTCTTGGGGAAGGCAGTTCCTTGGATCATGGAGGGTTATTTCACGTTCAAAATGTTTTTGCAACACTTTATACTGAAGATCTGCTAAATATGGGGTAGTTTCAAGTTGGGGTGGGATGTTTTGTAGCGGTGCAATATTTCGGTGTTCTTGCTCAAAGTTTTGGTAACTATGGTAGTTGAAATAGGGTAGAATAAGTTGTAAAAGTCATGCATGCTATCATACTACTTGATCCTTGACAAAAAATAGGGAAATCATGGTGAAAATTTTGGGTTTGAAAAAGTTTGGGATAGGAATTTTTCTGACTAGAGAAGGTGGGTCTGCTACGGCGGTCCTTCCACCGCTACAGCGGTACCGCAGTAGCGATGGATCGATTGCTGGGAGTGGCCCTTCTGGTTTGGGAGGTGGCCTCTATAGTGGTGACCTACTTGCTATAGTGAGCCCGCTACAGCGACGAGGCACCGCTATGGCGACGTCTTGTCCGCTATAACGACCCTCTTACCGCTATAGCATCTTCGCTACAGCGGCTATACCACCGCCACAGCAGAGCTGCTTCAGGAAGAAACAAAATTTAGGCTTTTTCTAATATTCCATGCATGTTCTATCATCGCTAACTCTTTGTACCACATTATTCTAACTCTATTTTTCACTTTTTCAGGTTATCTCTCTCACTTTACTATGGTGGATCAACAACAACAACAACCCCTAGCTCCTCCCGCATATGTCAAGTTCCCCTCACATGCTTGTAAGAGGCATTACATGGAGCAGCAGACCAAGGGTCTGCTTCACGAGCGGGCTTTCATTATGGATCGGGTTGAGGAGCTGGTCCCAGAATTCTATCAGACCCTGTTTTTGACCAAATTAATAAAATAATAAAGGGTCTCTACGAATGTGCGTTGCACATTAATAATTGAACATTGATATTCAGTTGATTATAATTGCACGTATATATATATACAATCAATCAATAAATTTCCTTGAAGATTCATTTGTTAACAAAATTTTGGGTTAATTGCTAAGAATTTTTTTAACTTTCAACGTAACTACCATTTAGATTACATAATAATTCAAAGTAATACTCGTGTCTGATCAAATTATCCAATACTGAGAAGGAAGAGTCCTGAACTAGCTTAAACTTTTTAAAACAAAGTCAAGTATGCTTAGCTTTAGGATTCTATATTTTAGTTGAACATCCAAACATTAAAAGAACTTTAAATATTACAATTTTATCTAATATATAATTTATTTATTTATTTGAAGAAAAAAATTAGTTTTTGAATATTACAATTTAGTTTAATTTCCAACGATAGACTTGTATGTTATTGCCCTCAATGTCAAATATTTTTAAAATGTTAATAAAAATTGTATTTAGCGTTTATAACAGGCGAAAAAAATTCCAAAGCAAATTGCTTTTGGATCTTGCACATCTATCCAATGCACGTGAAACTATTTCGTAATTATAGTTAGTTAGGTTCCTAGTAATACGTAGGATTATTTCTCAAAAGAGTATTCCTAACGTGTTTTGAGTTTTTTTTAGGTTTATGAATTATGAAGTATGTTAAAAAAGAAAAAGGATTAGAACTCATAAAGGGTGAAAAAGTCGTTTAATATTTAAAGAATATTTTGGTCAATCAACATTTATATTCATGCTTTAAAAAATAGTATATATAGATACAGATATAGATAGTAAGGGTGGACTAAAATTAAGTAGTGTCTTTTTAGTTTTCTAAATTGATAAATTTTGATCTTACTTCTTTGGTTGAAGTGACAAATAAAATGGATTGAGAGTAAACCGCTTACTGCATTATTAAAGCTATTTCATTCATTGAGCTGACTATGATCACATAAGTAGGACATAATATAAAATCCTATCTAGAAATATATGTTTTTTGTTTTACTTATAGATATCTTCTACTTCCTCCGTACAATTTTTACTAGTTCACTATACTAAAAGTAGATGTCCATTTTTATTTGACTACTTTGAAAAATTAAGATATAATTTATTACTTAGTTCCTAATTTACCCTTAGTATTAACTATAATCATTTTCACTACTAAAAAAACAGGATTCTCCGACCTCAAAAAATCGACCTCAGTTGAGGTCGGAAAAAAACTGACCTCATGAGGTCGGTAAAGCCATAATATTTATTTTTTAATTTTTTTAAAAATAAACCAACCTGGTGAGGTCGGTAATATTGTACCAAAATTTGAAAAAATAATGTACCGACCTCACTAGGTCGGAAATTTAATTGATGCTAAATATATTATAATTTTATTTTTAATTTAAAAGAATACCGACCTCACGAGGTCGGTATTATTTTAAATTAAAAATAAAATTATTAAATATACCGACCTCATGAGGTCGGTATAATTACTCAGTCTAATAAAATCAAGACAAACCCAGTTAACCCGTCTCTTTCCCATTTCTATCTCTTTTCTCTCACCTTCTCTGCCCCCCCCCCCCCTCTCTAATCCTAATAACTCCGACAACGTCACCATCATTCCTGCCAGCCGCCGCCGCCGTCCCTACCCAGCTGAAAAAAGCTTGTTTCAGATATGACATTGAAAAAAGAGTTTGCCTAATTGACTACTTCTTCCAAATCTCTCCCCCATTTTCTACGCTCTCATACTTTCTTCACTTCATTTTCCCCATATCTCACGCCCTTCTCTTTTTCCAATGTTCTCCACCTTCATTTTCCATCTTCTAGGTAAGCCCTAATTTCTCCTTTGATTCACTAATTTCCTCTTTCGTTTTAATTCCCAAAGTTACTTCCCCTTTTTTTGTTACTCTAACTAAAATGTTTGAGTCTTGGAGAGAATTGACCCAATCTTCCCTTTTCTTTTCTCAGTTGTTTGTGCTTGATTTAGAAGATCATTGTGCTGCCTCTATTGACAACTTTGACGATCAGTAGACAACATCCTTAATCTTTCTGGTATGTATTTTCCTATCTCAAAATGTGCTTTCTCTATTTTAATTGTTGAATTGATGCTTAATGTAATTTGGAATTAGAAACGCCGTAATTGTTATCTTGCTGTCTTTTGTCTTCCATTGTTTTGTACAACTTTATTTGGGGCATGATGGCATCATTAACTGGCCAAAACAGTAGACCATTTTGTCATATTAGTAAAGTTCGTGTAGGACTTTGACAAAAAAAATCAATATAAAAAGAAAATAATTAATGAAGGATATTAAAGTTGTTGAATTGTAGAGAAAAAAAATGGAGTACCGAAGTAGTCTTCAGGCTATGATTCTTTTCTTTATGAAAATTCAAGAATAAGTCCAGAATCATGACGCTCTTTACTATTCCAAAAATATTAGTCAGTAAAGGATGGAAAAAGTAAATAAATGATAATTAATTTTAAAATTTTATTAGATTAAATTGTCCTAGTTAATTTTTCCTAGTCTGAAGCTTTAATTTGCTAATTAGGGAAACTGGTGATTTGGGTTTTGAACATTGAATTAAATTATTCATTGAATTTGTTCCTTAACAATTTCAAATTTGGTACCGTTTGTGTAGATGAAATCTCGTAGTTGGATGTATAATAGGACAAACGACGGCCGAGGGGGGATGAGGCAAGAATTTGTAGACGGTGTTGATGCTTTTGTTTACTATGCAATGACACTTGAAACTTTTCAAATTCATGGCTTGGTTAGGTGCCCTAGTGTGAAATGTCAATGTATGAATTACAAGAAACCAGAGATTGTTAGGCTTCATCTCTATAAAGACGGCTTTGAAAAAGATTATACAGTGCAGACTAATCGTGGAGAAATGAATAGTAGTTTTGGTAGATTTCAAAACTTTGTTGTTGGTGAAAGTAGTAGGTCGGTGGAACCTAATGTCCAAAATTCTAGAATGCACGACATGGTTCAAGATGCTTATGGGATGCATTCCGATTTTGAATCTGGTAACCATGATGAAGAAGCTCCAAATGAAGAAGCTAGTCGTTTTTTTTGAACAATTGAAAAATGCTAGTCGGCCTTTATATGAAGGGAGTCCCCACTCTTAATTTTCTATTGTTGTTAGATTATTAAGCATCAAAGCAGATTGGAATGTTCCTCAAGGTGTAATGGATGTTGTGATTGGCCTTATACATGAATTAGTTGACCCGAAATTAGAGATACCTGAAAACTACTATAAGGCAAAAAGATTAGTGTCTAAGTTAGGACTCTCGTCGATGAGAACTGATTGTTGTGAAAATGGATGCATGTTATACTATAAGGATGACAAAGGTCTAGAATCTTGTAAGTTTTGTGGAAGAGCTCGTTTTAAGCGGACTCATAGCGGGAAGAGGGTTGTCGTTAAGGTGATGCATTACTTACCTCTTATACCAAGGTTAAAGAGGTTGTACGCATCAAATAGCTCCGCTCCTCATATGAGATGGCACAGTGAAAATAGAAGGACGCCTGGTGTTATGTGTCATCCATCAGACGGAGAGGCTTGGAAACATATTGACGCAACATATCCAAACTTTGCGGCTGAACCATGGAACATTAGGTTGGGTTTATGTTCCGATGGATTCGCTCCACATTCTGTTTCTGCTACACCATATTCTTGCTGGCCTGTTTTCTTAACACCATATAATCTTCACCTGAGTTGTGTATGACTAGTCCATATATATTCCTTAATTGCATCATTCCTGGCCCACGTAATCCAAAAGTTTTGATTGATGTATACTTGCAACATTTGATTGATGAGTTGAAAATGTTGTGGGTTGAAGGGGTTGAGACGTTTGACGTTTCTCTTAAGCAGAATTTTAATTTGCGGGCCACTTTAAGATGGACTATTAATGATTTTCCTGCCTACGGAATGTTGTCTGGGTGGATGACTGCTGGAAAGTTAGCCTGTCCTTACTGCATGGAGAATACTAAATCATTCACTTTAAAGCATGGAAAAAAAAATTCATGGTTTGATTGTCACCGTCAATTCTTGCCAATGGATCATGAGTGTAGGAGTATGAAAAATGCATTTAGGAAGAACAAAATTGAACGAAACTATCCACCTCCAAGACTTCCAGGAGAGGAAATTTGGGAGAGGGTTGAGAACTTTTCAAAAGTTAATGAAGAACCACCGTACAAGTTCGATGGGTATGGGCTTGCACATAAATGGACCAAACAGAGCATATTTTGGGAGTTACCATATTGGAAGGATAATCTTCTCTGGCATAATCTTGATGTCATGCACATTGAAAAAAATTAGTTTGATAATTTATTCAACACAGTAATGGATGTCAAGGGCAAGCAAAAGATAATCCAAAGGCTAGATTGGACTTACAGGAATATTGTATGCGTAAAGAGTTATGGTTGCAGGACAAACGGAACGGGGTCTTCAAGCCTAAGGCTAGTTATTCATTCACAATGGATCATAAACGAAAGATTTGTCAATGGGTTAAGAACTTGAAGATGCCTGATGGGTATGCATTAAATTTGGAAAAACGTGTTGATATGGCGCAAGGAAAGTTACATGGGACGAAAATCCATGATTGTCATGTTTTCGTGGAAACTTTACTCCCCATTGCATTTAGTAGCTTGCCCACCCGAATCTGGAAGCCTATGACTGAAATTAGTTTGTTCTTCAAAGACTTGTGTTCCAGCACATTGAGGGTAGACACCCTGGATTGGATGCATCAGAATATTCCTGTAATAACAAGTAAGTGGGAGAAAATTCTTCCACCGGGATTCTTCGATGTGATGGAACATCTTTCAATTCACCTTGCGGAGGAAGCTCGGCTCGGTGGCCCAGTTCATTGTCGTTGGATGTATCCTTTCGAGAGGTAATAAGTGTAAATTTTTATTTATTTCTCTCTACCAATTTATTTTTAAAAAAATCACGCTTAAAATAATGTTATGCAGAACTATTGGCAAGTCTAAACGGGGTATCAAGCAGAAACATAGAGTTGAAGGATCAATTTGCGAAGCCTATCTTGCTAAGGAAACAACTCATTTCTGTTCTTACTACTTTGGGGATGATGTGGCATGCTTGCGAAACAGACCCAATCGGCACTATGAAGGAGGTGAGAATGATGCTTTAGCAAAGCCGATATCAATCTTCAATCGACCGGGTTCAGGTTCAAAAAAACGTACAAGAGAATTTAATGATATGGAGTCTAAATCTGCATCGATACATATCTTGTTGAATTTCCCGGAAGTTCAACGATATTATGAGTAAGTTGTTATCATTTTGCACTAAATATCCAAGTACAAGGCATAACAACTAACTCAAACTCCATTTTGTTGGACAGTTACTTTGTGCATTTAAATGGCGTTGAAAAAGTGTACGACCAGTTTGGGAAGTGGTTTAACGATTATGTAAGTGTTACAGCCTTTTCACAAAGCTAATATAATTTAAAAAGTGCACATTATATTACTGCTAACTTACTATTTCTTAACTATTAATAGGTTTACAGTACAGAATATGATTACCATGACCAACATTTAAAGGACATATCTTGGGGACCCGGTATGGTCTATTTTATGGACAAATATGTGGTAAATGGTTTCAAATTTACTACCGAAGAACGATCTAAGCATATGAAAACTAACAACAGCGGGGTTTGGGTTAAAGGAGGGGATGGAAACCAAGCCGGGGTCGATTATTATGGTGTAATTAAGGAGATCCTAGAACTGGAATATTCTGGTGGTGGCAAAAAAAGAATTGTACTTTTTCGGTGCAAGTGGTTTGATCCAACCCTAAATAGAGGTACAAGGGTACTTGAGCAGTATAACATCATAGAAGTAAACCACACGAGGGAGTATGCGGTTTATGATCCTTTCATTATTGCACAAAATGTTAGACAAGTGTACTATGCTCCTTATCCCTTGCGTCCAGATAAGTCTGCTTGGTGGGTGGTAATTAAAGTCAAGCCTGTGGGTCGAGTGGAAGTGGAGAATGTGTTGCCTGTTGCGTTCCAGGATGACGACATATCAGTTGTTCACCAAACAGTTGACAATGAGTTAGAAGATGATTTAGAGCATGCAGAACACATATTGGAAGAAATAAATGCAGAGGTGAATGAATGTAATAATGAAAACGAAACAACTGATGAGAAAGAATGGTCAGAAGAGGGAGATGGGGATGGGGATGAGGATTAATAGCAATTAGTAAGTGTTTTTTTATACTTACATATTTTATTTACATGTTTGAAATTAGTAGCTGATTGTTTACTTCCTATTTATAGGTTCTATCTGGAATGGTTTAGCTTTATTACTCGGTTTTTGAATACTATCAGTGTTTTGAAGTTGGAAACTTTTACGAAATTACATTTTTGTGTGTCTTTATTCTTCCTCCTTAACCTTTTAAAAACATCCTTATGTTGATTCTTCCTTTCAGATACCTCAACGAAGACATTTTTTGAGCCATTTCAACATTTTAGAGATCTGAGAGGGGTAATGCACTTGGCAATCTTGATGGTGTAGTGGTACGTTTTATGAATTTTCCCCTCTGATAGCTTGTTGAGTTCCAGGATTTGCTATGACCTGGTTCTGCTTCTTGCATGGATTTGACATTATATCTGAAATTATGAGCTGAAACTTTACCAGACTTTCTTGAATCCTTCTAAGATGAACAGGGTTTTGCAAATTTTGGAATTGTAAACATGGATGAATGTACCATTCTCAAATGAAATATCTGACGTTTGACCCCTCATGTAGTGTTTTCTTCTATTTTATTCTTTTAGATTACTTGCAGTGTTAATAGGATAACAAAAGCATTTAAGTCTTAATAGTATGTCTTACATTTAACATAATCACTAGTATTGCTTTGTCAAAGTTCACTAGGCATTTTGGGCCTAAGGCTAGTACCATCTCCCTTAGGAATAGCCACCCGCAGATGCCCTTGAGTGTTTGGAATAGCCATCTGATTCTGTTTTTTAGCATCTGGTACTATTGCTTTACTCTTGGAACTTGAAGAAATATTACCATGCTGCTATAAATCTGCAAATTAGTACCATGCTGCTTCTATTTAGGACCTGCAGTGCTTGTGTTTTGAATGTCTGTATTTTCCTTTTCCTGCACCTGATTCTTTGCATTCCCAGTTGCACTTGACACCAAAGCAATTTGCTTCTGCAAATTAGTACTACAAGTAGTACCAAGCTGATGATTAATGCTACTACTCTCCTGAACTTGAACTTTAAGACTTGCATTATCTACAATAACCAAGCTACCTCCCTTACTCCTTGTATGATTTGCAGGTGGTTTGTTAAATTCCTGACTGCCTGCAGTTGTTTTTTCCCCAGTAAAATCATCCTTTACATTGTTCTGGATATTTTCACATATCTCAACAACTTTAGATGGAGATACAAAGTTGTTCTCCTCATTAGCAAGACCTGCAGGTATCTCATTTTGTTGTTGCAAATTTCCTGAAGTTACTATCCTAATAGAAAAAACACAGGGAAGATGCATAAAAACCATTTCACAGGAACATTATTTTCTTTGACAAGTACCCACAAAAACAAAAACTTGATCTTTTTTGGTCAGGCAAAACTATACAAATTGCTCAGTGGTCTGATTTCTTTGCTTAAGCTATGGAAGATTGCATAGCATCTAGATGATAAACTTCCAACTATAATGTATGATGTTTCCGTAACTTGGTTCATCTGTTCATGTTTGTTTTTGGTGCCTTAATGTAACTTCACTAAAAATTACTTTCTACAGATTAGTCACAAGGTTGGCAATTTTCATGTGACTGACCCCATACTTGTCATTGTGGGAAGAATAAGGTCAAAAAAAGAAGAAGAACAATAAGGTCAAAAATTAGATCAATGATCTGTAATCATCTTTTTCCATTTGGGATAGAGAAGCATAAACCTATACCTAGTTCTATGATTCTGTAACATTTGCTATTGTTGTTATTGTTGTTGTTTTTTCTCATTTTGTTGTTGCAAGTTTTCTCTACACCAGATACAGTTGAGACACCAGTAAATGCAACCAACTGTTTTTGTACATTAACACCAGCAGTACTATTTTTTGCAGTAGACAAATTAGCTAAATTACCATTCAACTGCTTCCTAATACTTCCCTCCATCACTGGAACAAAAGGCACAACTGCAGCATCAACACCTACTGCATTATTTATAGGTGTTGCTATTTCTAAAGCAGTTGAATCTCCTGATGCTGCAACTAATTGATGCTAATCCTCAGCTATATTAGTTTGCTGCAGATCCACAACAGAGGTTGGGACTTGAGTTTCCTCATTTGTTTCTACTTATTTGCTGGTTGGCCCCTCTCTCTTTTGTTCTCTGTTTGACTTACTGACATAATATTCCTGGGCTGCGCAAATTAAGACAGAATTTGTTACCAAATTAAGACAAAATCTGTTACCAAATTAAGTCTGGAGGAGCTGTCTTATACAAAGAATGTGTTTGGGCATGTATTGCCATTCTCATCCAACATGTTCACCAACTAGGAAACACGCTCGATCAGTTCCTAAATTAGTTGGTGTTGAAGTGTGTGACCAACTCATTTAAAAGTTTAAATGGTTAGATAGATTACACTTTTATTTTTAGTGTCTAATTATACCTTGACATGCATGCCTCTGATCGATTTCATAAAGTTAAGTGCCTACTCTCGTGACCAATATCATGTTAGAGAGCACAATTTGTACTTCAACATATCTCGACAGGCAAGACTTGAGACATGTCATCATTAAGTACCAGAGTTAGTGGGTGACACCGCTAGACTATAATTGTTTTTTGTTTTGATGAAGGACACCGCTAGACTATCATTAATCTTTGTTGAAAGCTTAGTGCCTAGTTAGAGGGTAATAATGTTATTGATTCTATGATCAGTCACGATCAGGAAAGTTGCCAAATTTGAGCTAGGAATTAAGCCAGCTGGTGGGGTCTAATTATCTTACCTAAACACGAATTGACCTGAATGGATAATGTGAACTAACTAAATAATCAACAGGGGTGTGGGTGTGGGAGAGCTAGTCTTTTAAGCAACATTTAGTAGTACTACGCTATAATTCAGTGACAAGAAAGTTGAAACCGTAGTGGTGTACTTGTAAGAACGAAATCATATTATTTTTTCAACTCAAAGACCTATTCCACCTTATAACGGTCCCTTTTCTCGAATACACAAAAACATCCATCTGGTGAAGATTGGACCTGCCTATCATTGTGTGAGAGCTAGCTGTTCATAAATCCTTATTATAAACTCTTTTCACAGAAAATCCATCTTCTGCAAGCATATGTCTGGAGTAGTATGTTGTAGAAAGATTAGTTTCAAAGCGATTGCAGGAAAACATGCACTGGAAGAAGAATAGGCTGCGAGCAGATGAGTCGATGAGGATGCCAATTCCTAGAGTTACACTAGCTTCTATTGAATCCTTGTCCATACCACTTGTAAGTAGTTTCTATATTCTCCTTTCACCCATACATGTATGTCCAACCATAACATTTTGTGTCAATGTTATTGCAATTATCACTACTAAAAAAATAGGATTTTCCTGATGCTGCAACTAATTGATGCTGATCCTCAGCTATATTAGTTTGCTGCAGATCCACAACAGAGGTTGAAACAGATGCAGTTGGAGCAACATTCAGAGAAACAGTTTTTTCCACATTTGAATCAACCACCTGTTTATTGACTTCCTCCTCTATCACCTCCTCTTCATCATTATTAGGCTGTCCTGAAGTAGAAGCATTTTTCCATTCTCCACATTAATTCCACCATTACTTTTAATCTGCTTCTTCCCCTTATTAGTTTGCCATTTGTGTAAATCCTTAACATTGCCATTAACTTTACCACTATCCAGTACCTTAATGACATGGTTCCTGAATCTATAATTTGCATACTTATAATTGGACTGCCTTCCATTATATCTGCCTTTGACAGGCTCCTGCATATTATTTGAATCATCAACTTGCTTGCCCGTATCTTCAGTTGCATTATGTTTGCCCTTCACTGGTTCCTGCATATTTTTTGAATCTGCCACTTGCTTGCATTTATCTTCAGAACTTGGGACTTGAGTTTCCTCATTTTTATTGACTTCCTCATCAGTTTCTTGTTCAGGAAACAGTTTTGGTGCTAAATTTGGTGCTAGATTTGTATTTAGCAGTAGATATTTTTTTTTGGGTACTAATTTACTCTTAAAACTGATTTCTCCTGGTTTGCTTTTGTGTAATACTTAAAGTAAGAGCCCAAAGTAGTTTCATTGTGTGCTTATTGTTTAATTGAGGGAACTTATGCGACTGTACAATAGTATAAACTGTAACCTGTTGCTTTAACATGAATCTAGATTTCCTTGTTTCTTTAAAAATGTAACCTGTTGCTGCTTCTTAGTATTTGCATTAGGATCATGTTGCACAATCTGGTTCTGCTTTTTTGAAGTATAAATTGCAAGTTGACAGAAATAGCATGTGAAACCTGTTGCTGATTTTTAAAAACACTCTGCACCTCTTGAGTTTGCTTCTTTGTATTTGAATTAGATTCAGGCTGAACATTCTGTTGTTTGCTCAGCATGAACATTCAGAGATTTCTCAATAATTTTTTCCACACCAGTTGTCCAGAATCCACAATCTCTGCAAACTTATTATTAGTATGTAGACTCTTAGGATCTGCAACAACCAGTTCCTTCACAATATTAGTGCATCAATATTCCTTAAACCATCTGATCTGAAAGGAGGTATTCCATTCTCTCTTTCCTTAGTTTTATTTCATTTCTCTCAATTTTCACTATCACTTTTTCTTCTGCCATTTTTTTTTTGGATTTATATGTTAGAGTAGATGCAACATTTTAAAATATCAAATTGCAGTTAATGTTTAGATGCTTTGCATAGTCATGCATTGATGAAGTTAGCAACAGCTATAAAAAAAAAAGGAACAAAAAAGTAGCACATGGAAAATCATAATCGAGAAAATTGCATAGCTTATATCCTAATATGATCGCTAGAAAATGTCATAAACGTAAAATGCTTGATTTGTAGTAGAGATACAATAATAAAGTATTAGAGTAACAAACATGTATTACTACTACTATGTATTTCTTTTCTATTAATTTATATTTGCGATACTTACATATATTATTGTATGGATGTCAGGTGAAAAGAAGGGTAAGAAAACAAAGAAGGCTAAGGAGACGGGGGTTCCCAGAGACCACCACAAAACCTTGTGATTAGAGATAGAAGCCCGTCGCCACGTCTCCCACCACGCGGTGCTCCATTGCCTCATGATCCCCTCATGAACGGTATTGCATATAGTCTTCCACCTCCATATAGCTTTGGTCGGCCCTATATGGCTCCACGCCAGGGCTTTACTGAGGCGCCTCCCCGAGCCCCTCGATGATGTCCACCCCAGGTTATCCTACCCCACAGGGCTTCACTAGGTATACTTCCGTATCTCAGCGGGCTACGTCTAGTGGTACTCTGACGGCCACTCCTAGCCCGATTGCATCACATCATTCTCCATCATCTACTGAACAGTACGAGATTACGGGTCCTGACCTTCGAGAAAGTAGTTCTGCGCCTCACACTCCTACCGCAAATGACTTACCTGGAGGTGTACGTGCTCCACAACTGGAATCTTATGACTCATCAGGGCGACTCATCATCGAGCCTGCGGGATACGGGTATGAGTTTCCTTCTACTAGGTTTTTTTGTTTATGTTTTTCTTTTTTTTAAAGCAAAGTCCACTAGGCATTTTCGGTGCCTAGGGCTAATTTTATAAATGTTTCTCAAAACAAGCAAATAAAGAGTCTTTACAAATGTAGCCAAGCTGGCTAATAAAAAATGCAAGAATTAAACTAACGACCAACTTAAGTCTTATATGATGTCCGAAGTTGGTTCTAGAAATTTTAAGAGATAAGTGAAACTAGATAAAAATCTGACATCAATGCTCTTAAAAACCAGATTTTGACCAATAGATGGCTTGAACATTAATTCTTGGAACTGTGCTTTTGCATTGCTGCAGCTGCGAAAAATTTGCATGAATCGTTTGATCATGTGATTCCAAATCTTGTCCAATCATGGCCCAAGTCAACTGCATTATATTGTGTATCTTCCATAATGTTTGATATCTGCTGCTTCCCTTGATATACTGTTGCAATAAGTATCCTGCTCATGCCATGAAACCACCTAATATCAGCACATTTTCCCTCTATTGTCCATCCCTCAGTAGAGCACATGGTGCTAATACCACACACTAGGAAATGGTCAATAAAAGGATCATGGTTGAACTTAGTGTATCTGCAGCCAACTGCAAGGACCAACCTACATTTGAGAACCTGAAAAGTGACCAGAGTGACACACAAACTTTCCCGTAGTGTCCAGTTTTACCCCTACTGCCTTCAAAATTTTCAACTGAAGTAAGCAGTAACACCAAACTTGTAGCACTGTTTTGATGCCTACTTTTGTATACTAGTCTGATCAACCATGAAACCAAACCTTGTACCCCCATTAGCACAAGTTTCAGTATCAAAAGAATTATATATAAATCCCAAATCATTTCCTGTATAAACTGGATCAACGAGATAATACCAGGCCACTATTTGTACCAGTTCCATACCATTTTCTGTGCAAATAGAATCAATTGAACAGTAAAGGCAAGAAACTTTGAACAAAATTCCTAACATCTCAACTCTAAATAGCAGAACCATCCATAATGCAAATTTTGCAAGTCTGCATCTCTACAAATCACAAATTCTGCTGCCTGAATCCAAACTACCAGAAACCACTCTAAACCATGTTTGCACAAATTTTTCAATATTACTCTTGTGCTTGCTACAAGTGAACAGTGCAGTTTTTGTAAAAATTCTCCCACACAAAAGCTGACAACTGTACTCAATGT
Organism: Lycium barbarum; assembly: GCF_019175385.1. Lineage (NCBI taxonomy): Eukaryota > Viridiplantae > Streptophyta > Magnoliopsida > Solanales > Solanaceae > Lycium > Lycium barbarum. The sequence continues at coordinate 41,732,862 of NC_083345.1, forward strand.
GATGCACCAAGTAACTGATGCACTTAGAAGCACTCCTATCACCAGTTGCCTTTATCCAAAGATTATGCACCAAATCATTTCTAAGTGTTTAATTTTATATTTTTGGTAGTTGGTTACTAGACAAAACTTCAAGACTCCTTACAGATGAGATAGAAAAACTATTTAAAGACTCACCTACTTGGGGCCAGATGTCACCAAATCGCCAGAGACAGATCTATTATGCATTTAAGGTATATGCATTTAGTATTTTTATTTAAACACTCCGCTTATATTGATCGATTCCTTATTAATAAACTCATTTACTTTTCATTGCAGGAAAAATGTTTCTGGCGCCCGGAACATGAGAAGCAGCTAACTCAAAACTTCAAGAAGAAAGCTCAGCGCTTACTATGTGACATGTTAGGAAGGGTTCGTGAATCTAACAAGAAGCCTACATGGATCCTTCCTGAAAAATATGCCAAGCTACTGCATTACTAGGCAACTAATGAAAGATTCTTACAATTGAGTGACATAGGGAAGAAGGCTAAAAATTCGACGAAGGGTGGCTCCCTACACACTAGTGGGGCTATGAGCCAAGAGGCCGTGAGGAGGAAGCTGGCAAGTCTACCTTAAGTATACTTGAAGGATTGTGAATTTACTTTATTGTATTTATGTCTAATCAATTTATTCTTTTGCAGGAACTAAAACGGGGGACGCCAGTGCCTCAAGATGAGGCGTTCAAGATCACTCACGTGAAGAAGAAGGAAAACACTAATGATCCAGACCGGTGGTGTGAGGAACGGGCTGAGAAGACCTACTTAAGCTTCCTTTTATTTTTCATATTTTGGTTTGTTAGATTGAGTTGTCTGTAGCGAGTGACTTACTTGAAAACTGATTGGTTAATGCATAGCTGATTGATTTCACCAGTGTAGTTGCTTCTCTATATCAATCAACAGACATAAGATGTAATTTCATCTACTTCATCTAGTTTGTATATGGCATTGAAGTAAACTGAATAATGGTTTGAGCTGGCATATAGGATGTGCCACCCAAGTTTAGAACATGTTGAAAGGAAGAACTACAAATGCAGCCAACAAATAGGATGTGCAATCCTTTTAGTAATATTGATTTCAACTATGTTTTAGTTGAATTGTTAGTAATATTGATTTCAACCATTTTCTATTTTGGTTGTTTATTAAATGTTTGATAGTTTTTTTGTTGAATTCGAGATTTAAGTTGGTTGCTAATTTTACCTTCTAATTTCAGAATCAATATCAATATTCAAAGGCGGAGTTTCTTCGTACTCAGCCACCCGACACACAGCTGATAAAAGAATAAATGGAGGAAAGGTGGCTTGGGAGTGTTGGTGGTCCCACTAGGTTTGGCACAGCTTACGGAATGCCACATCGTGCATTTCGTCAATACCGGTCGCCCCTGGAAGGCCTACATTCTTCCAATACCGAGTCGTTTGATAGAGTGAGTGCTATGGCCATGGAGATAAATATTGCCGAGCTATCTAGCCAACTACAAGCCTTAGAGGAAAGGGAGAGGCGGAGGGACGTGCAGTTTGACGGCATGAGGGCCCAATTAGACGCACTACTTGCTTCGAGGGGGATTCTGTCGTATCCTGATGATGCTCGTAACCCCCATACTCAATCTAGTGGTGCGGATGATGATGGGAGTCACGTGTCAAACACACAAAGGCATGTTTGAATGTTAATGTTGTGGTGGATTTGTGGATTGTGTAAGTGTTTTGTGGATGTTTGCGAGGGGTGAAGTAGTCTAATGTTGTAGACTAACTTAATGTAGACTTGTTTAATGTTTTGTAGATGTTTGCAAAGGTTGAAGTAGTTTAATGTTGTGTTGATGTTTGCGAAGGTTGAAGTAGCTTAATGTCTCTAGTGAATGTTTGAATGACGTTTTGATTTAACTTTGAAGTAGTTTCGAATTGAATTTGATGTATTGGTGATTGTAATATATGTGTTTGTTGAAGTACCTTAATGTTTTATGTATTTGTAGTAGTTTGGTGAATTGTTGGCAGCTATTTGAGCTGGTTTTAGTTGAATCTAAAATTGTTTTCATCTTGACAGGGGGGCATGGAATAGCAGCTAGATCCTACCATTTTTTTTTTTTGCAGAATACCGACCTCATGAGGTCGGTTTTCTGCAAATATTTTCAAGAAATTGAAAATTAACGACCTCATGAGGTCGGTTTGACGCAAAATTTTCCCAGAAATTACAAATTACTGACCTCATGATGTAGGTTTTTTGCAAAATTTTCTACAAATTGCAAATTACCGACCTCATGAGGTCGGTTTTCTGCAAATATTTTCAAGAAATTGAAAGACCTCATGAGGTCGGTTTTATGCAAAATTTTCTACAAATTGCAAATTACCGACCTCATGAGGTCGGTTTTCTGCAAGTATTTTCCCAAAAATTACAAATTACTGATTCGATGAGGTCGGGTTTCTGCAAATATTTTGCAAAAATTGTAAAATACCGATCTCACGACGACGGAGGTCGGTAATTTATATGAATATATAATATATTGTTTTATATTTACAGGGATGATCAAATTATATTTAGTGTGCTGCTATTCTATTTCGCGTACTTGAACTTGGAGCAATCTCATCATTTGCCTATTTGGAGGACAGATGGGATCATTATGACAATCTTGCTACATAGTCCTGTTGAATTTCTAATGTATTGGCTTCACAGAGCTTTACGTCATAATTTTCTTGAGTCCGCAACTTAAATGAACCAAAAAATGACCAAAGGTACCAAAATATCCCAATAAAAAAAAAAGTGACCGAAGTACCCTTTGTGCACTACATTAGTGCGCAATAGGTGTTATATTTTTTTCCACACAGTTTTAAAGCTCTCAAATTTACTTTTTTTTTTCATACTTTGACCAAAGATTAGTCATATTTCAAAATTTCAAAATATTAATATTTGATATAGAACTTGATATCTTTTTTTGTGGACAATAATGTCGCCTCATTACATCAAGTTTACCTAAACGTTTGGATCGTCATTTTAGGGGTTGTCAAGTGCCCCGAAGAAAGTTTTGTTTGTTTGAATCTTGTTATCTTTATGTTTAAGTCTTTTATTTTATAAGGTTTTGTTTTACGTGTTTTATTTTTTAGTCAAGGCATTACTTTTTTTTAATGTACAAATAAAAATATTATATTAAAAAATAATTCATCCAATATAAGAGGTTCAAAATAATTCATTGCAATAACCAAATAATACATCATTATTTATAATAACAAAATATTTAAAACAATACATCAAGTACGAGAGGCACTTCTACTACGAGACATACTTGCACTACCACGGCCTCGTAGGCTACACAAACGCTTATCATGGCCAAACTCCTTACACGTAGAGCACCTACGAGAGTACGTCCCATCATTGACATCCACTTGATTGTGAATCTAAGTTCGTGCGTTAACCCAAATTTTACGGATATACTCCTTGTTAGCAACCATTAAAAATGGCTCGTTTGACCAATAAGCTTGATCACCAAATGGGTAGAAGTGGCCGGCATATGCTTTAGCGGAACTTTTGACGCTGTATTCCGATGCCACATAACTTGATACCGTTTTTCCCATTGACTCGAAATACTTGACGGCATGAGAACACGACATGTGGTATGTTTGTCACTTACCACAACTACATGTTCTCGTGCCCTCATAAATGGTATGTTAAGTTTCCTCCCCTACCATCGTAATAACCTGTTCTGACTTCATACACACGTTCAGCCAGGTTATACTCGGTCATCTTGTGCAACTCACATTTTTTCCTTTGATGCTCCATCATTTTTGAAGGTTTTGGCATCAATCTCCTACCCTCTGCTAATAGGCTCTGGCTTGCTTTGCTCTTGTCACAAACCACTCCAAAACTTGCATGAAAGTCATTCTTACTATTGCAGTAACGGGCAGTCCCCGAGCAGATTTTAGTAAACCATTGAATAACTCCGAGCTGTTTGTTGTAAGCATTCCCCATCTCCTGCCCTCATCAGCATGTAATGTTCATTTTTCAACTTCAATTTTTTTCAACCAAGTATATGCTTCTGGACTTACTTCCTTGATCGTTTCCATCCTCACAAGCCATTTTTTTTTTGTTGATGCTCCACCGCAGTTGCCCACATCAATTTGTTGAATGTGCCGTTTCCAAACTTCGTTTGAAAATTTTCCTTAATCTGCCTTAAACAATAGCAATGGTAAGCAAAGGGAGGCTGCCACCCCTCCAAAGTAGACATATTGTGCAATATGCCTTGATGTTGATCAGATAGCACGCATATGCCCATACAATCCTTAATAATATTTGCCTCAAATGTGTAAAAAACATCCCCCATGTCGCGTTGCTCTCGTTAGCCGCAATTATGAAAGCAAGAGGGAATATCGACCCATTGGCATCCATTCCTACTGCAATCAGTAGCTTGATGTCGTATACACCATATACATGCATGCCATCTACGGATATGACTGGCCGGCAGTGAGCAAAACCATCAATACATGGTTTGAATGTCCAAAACACATAGTTGAAAGTATTACCAGGCAGAAGCCTCCACTCTACAACAGTTCCAACATTGAATTTTTGTAGAGCTGCCATATACCTCGACAACGTCTGGAAAGAGCCCTCTCAATTTCCATAAATCATCTCAAACGCGCGCCTACGCCCAAGATATCCCTTTCTCTTACTTATTGTTTTATGATATACTATCTTAACATTTCTAATGCAATCTTTGATTGGGATCCTGCAAAAGTTTAAACAAACAACACTTAGCAATGGTGATTTAATAGATGTAAGAATTATAATGAGCTAGGTCAAATAGGTTACTTTGGGGTTTCAGCAACGTCTTTAAGTAGCACTTGAGCAATCATATTTATATATAAATTAAAATGATCTGCTCGATTCTCTCCCATATCACAAGTGTGACGTTTGTGGAATTTTGTGATAACCCACATACCATCAGGCTTAACAATTTCCCGAAGCATCCATTGACAGCCTTGATACTATCGCCTACAAACCAGTCTCCATATTTTTCTAGTTGAATCATCAACCCTATACTCCCTTATTTCCTTGTAACAATAAATTTTGACTGCCCTTTGCAATGCTTTTTTTGATTTGAAAACCATCCCTTTTTCAAGGTAGCAATCATCTTTTATAAGATCGGCCGGTTCTTTCCACATTTTTTGACGTCTTTGATCATCTTCTCTGGTGAAGACAAAGGTATCAACACGACCTTGAAGATTGTCTAGATATGGAATATTGTCAGAATGCCACTGCATTGGGCTTTTGGGAGTTGGGTTTTCCGTCAGCGGACTTTGCATCAATGCTATTAAATTTGCTTGCTGCCTACTAGATTGAACATCGACCTCTTCGTCATCATCATCATCATCAGTTACTTCTGCAATATTCAGTTCACTATCACTTGATGATGTCTCACAATAATTTGGACAATCATTACCATCTAAGAAAGGCCTCTTCCTACACAAAAAGTAACATATTTTAAATACCAACATCAAATATATATGGATTATTTAATATCAAGGTGATGAACCTACCGATATTGATCTATATTGACATGGTTTGAAGAAATATCATCTCTACCGAACTGAGTGGATTGCCCAAAATCAACATTTGGTACCACTTGCGAGTTTTGTGAATAATTTTCAACTCCACCGAACTGAGATTTTTGCCCAATATTACTCATATCAGGTGTATAAAACCTACAAAGATACCAAAAATGGATATTTACCAATAAATAAAATAAACACATGCTACTACACAAAATAATAATTTAAAAATATATATTTACCACTTTTAAGTGTAAGTTTGATTAAATTGCTGGCTTAGAGTTTCCAGCGGCACTTGACCACTCAAAATGTGTCCATAAGAACTAAAGTACCCATAAGTGTTATCATGAGTAGGCTGGACTTGAGGGACTTCTTCAGGTATCTTTTCTATATACATTTCAAGAACATAAATGACGACTAAATCCTTATATTCTTCAGGCGCCCTCAAATACTCCCTCAAAGAGTCATCATCATTGATATTCCACACACCATAAAGAACTAAACCCTGTGAAATGGTGTGTGGATATCTGCCTATTACAGATAATCCATAATGAGTGGGATCAATTTTCATTTTTTTGTGTAGGTAAGTAACTAATGTTTCGTAATTCAAGGTTGTTGGAAACTTTACATGGGCTTCTGGTTTGATACTATAATGAACGGTATTATTGTCATCAAGTATATCTCCATCCCAGAATAGAGAAACCTTAACAGTTGAAGATGGAGAAGACATTTTTTCTCTGAAGTTTTTTTTTTTTCAAGAACTTAAAAAACTTAAACTTATGAAATGGATGAGTTTTTACCTCATCCAACATTCATATTAAATAGGCAAAATTTGAGCGCAAAAGTAAACATTTAAAAAACGTGAGAACCCTATTGCACATGAAAACACTGCGCAATACTTTTGCGTATGAAAATGTTGCTCAATAGGATAAGATTCCTGAAATAATGTAGTATTGTGTTGTCACATCAAGCATAGTGTGTCATAAAAAGAGGTCAAGTAATGAAGCATTGTGTTGTCAAATCAAGCATAGTGTGTCATCTATGACTCATATATTGCGCATTTAAATGTTGCGCAATACAAGTTAGTGTCATAAAAAGCGAACAAATAATGGAGCATTGTGTTGTCAAATCAAGCATAGTGTGTCATCTATGGCTCATATATTGCGCATTTAAATGTTGCGCAATACAAGTTAGTATCATAAAAAGCGGTCAAATAATGCAGCATGGTGTTGTCAAATCAAGCATAGTGTGTCATCTATGTCTCATATATTGTACATTTAAATATTGCGCAATACAAGTTAGTATCATAAAAAGGGGACAAATAATGGAGCATTGTGTTGTCAAATCAAGCATAGCGTGTCATAAAAAGCGGACAAATAATGAAGCATTGTGTTGTCAAATCAAGCATAGTGTTGTCAGCTATGACTCATATATTGCGCATTTAAATGTTGCGCAATACAAGTTAGTGTCATAAAAAGTGGTCAAATAATGTAGCATGGTGTCGTCAAATCAAGTAGTGTGTCATCTATGGCTCATATATTGCGCACTTAAATGTTGCGCAATACAAGTTAGTGTCATAAAAAGCGGACAAATAATGGAGCATTGTGTTGTCAAATCAAGGCATAATGTGTCATAAAAAGAGGACCGATAATGGAACATTGTGTTGTCAAATCAAGCATAGTGTATCATGTATGGCTCATATGTTGCGCAATACAAGTTAGTGTCATAAAAAGCGATCAAATAATGAAGCATGGTGTTGTCAAATCAAGAATGTCATTCTAAAAACTCATATTTTGTGCATTTAAATATTACGCAATATAAGTTAGTGTTGTCAAATCAAGGAGTAGTAAATAATATGATTGACGAACAACTAGCATTCACATTAAAATGAGTTATCATGTCATTCTATACCCAATTTGCTGATATTGGTTATATTACATGTTTTACCCCAACAGACATATTCGAAGCAATGGGTAGGACATGGGAACTAGATGATGATTTTAAATACTCAAATAACCCGAACAACAGATTCAATCAATAATACAATGATACAAGGAGAGAGGAGTGGGATTGGCGTGTCAGGAAGACTGCAGCACTTGAACAAAACTTGAGGTCATTAGGGTTTAAGCGCAAAAAAAAAAAAAACGTGCTATGTCAATGCCTCGTGACACTCTACAAGAGTTGAATTTTGCTCTTAACCGTTTTCGCGAAGAGAACAATCGGATGAAAATATGCCGCATAAGGGTAGAATATGGTCAACATGGTTACGTAAGATTCAGATCTAAGTGGGATTCGGACTGTGAGATGTCCGATGAAGATTAATATTTTTTTTATAATAAAGTAAGTAGGTAGGGTCATAATGACCACCCCCGAGGGTACTTAGGGGTTTCCAACTATATAAGTAGCCTTTCATTTGGTATTAGACAACAACATATTCAATGTCAAGTAGTAGAAATGTAGATTGGTCTTTATTCCTTCCAAATGATTCGTATAGCAATGGTGATGATAGTTCAAATCATAGCAGCTCTTCCAATGAAACAAGTTTTCTTGATAACAATGATTTCAAACTAGATGATTTGAAACCCTACCTTCTTATAGAGCGTAATGATGATTTTTAGCGTGAAATATTCAGATCCATGAGAATATTTTTGCGGGTTACGTCGAGAATGGGCATATTGGCATGCCGAATCAGAACGTCTTGTTCGTGACTCGGAAAATCTCATCGCTCAAATCCCAACAAGGTACTTAATACCCATGCCTCAAGTAGGTCCAGAAACTTGCGAGCTTTCCGTACAAAGGATTAGAAAAGAAAAGAACAAAATGCTAGCAAGACGATGTAGATTTTACATGCTAAAGTTGGCCGAAGAACAAGCATCATCAACAAGTAGAGAATTAACATCTACAGAAAAAAAGATATGTCTTAAGAAACCCAAAATATTGTTCTGAGGACGATATTGAGGACTTTTATTCTGATGATGATCAGGGGTTATTTTGGTTCTCACTATTAGATTTTGGGTAATTTAATTTTCGGACTCATGCGGTTAATTTGTATTTTTAGTTTATGATGAAGTCACCAATTTGAACATTTTTAGTATGTTTTTAATTTGCTTTGATTGTTATAGTCTATTATTAATTTAAATAATCTTCTTAGAGTTAATAATACATAAAAAGTTCAACAATTCACAATTTAAAAAAAAAAAAACAAAAAACAGATAAATTAGTACATAAAGGGTGAGGATTACATAATAAATGAAAACGTGTAACTAGTAAAAAAAAAGTACATAAAAATAACAAAACAAATAGAAAATACATAGAAATATTAAACGTAATAAACAAAATACATAGAAATAATAAACTACAACAACAACATAGCACAAATAATCTTCCAAAATTTTAGTTTTTCTTTCAAAGCATTTTTCTCGTGTTGAGTTTCTCTAAGGTTAGCCTTGAGAAAACTTTGTTTTTCTTTGGATTCATTTAGCAAGACCTCCAAAAGGTCAATCTTTTCTTTAGCTTCCACAAGCTTAAATTGCAAGTCAAACTTCACGGTATCTCTTGAGATACGTGAAGTTGTGATGTCTCTATCAATAAGAAGCATTTTAAACTTCGTTGCCAACATTTTATCCATGGGAATGCTAGCTTCCCAACAAAAATGTTTGCAACCGCCCATATCCTATAAACATTACAAGAAAATCAGTTTTTAAAGGTAAAGTATGTAGATAATGTGAAAAAAATTTAAACCCTAAAAAATTGTAAAAAGACTTACTTCGGACACTTTACAACGCCAGAAAGGATGCCCTGGATTATCTTCGATCCTTGATGTTTCTAGCTTACAATAACGACCACATTCACAAACTTTGGGTTCTATAGCAAATTTTGACGTTTCAGAGCTTTGAGACATGATTTTGGGGGGGATGGGGAGGGCGGGAGGGGTGGGATAAAGTAAGTTGAAAGAGTGAAAATGACGGAGCTGAAGAAGAGTAACTTGGAAAAATGAAGCTGGTAGGGTTTTTATTAAATACCTATTGTGCACTAATTTAGTGCGCAAAGGGTACTTCGATCACTTTTTATTTTTAACTCGGGTATTTTGGTACCTTTGATCACCTTTTGGGTCATTTAAGTTGCGGACTCCATTTTCTTTACTCTCGTTATCACTCTCAAAACCATTCTGCAGTTGCTACCCAGCCCATTACTAGTAAGTCATCTTCCATTTCATGAGTGAAATTGATTACTCATTTGTCTTAATTAATTAAGTGAAACTTTTCGCTTTTCGAAAGTCAAATAAAAAAATGACTGCACTTTATTTGTATGACTTTTAAAATTTAAAATTGTTAATTGTTGTGACTTATAGTACTTTTTATGTAGTTTGTGAATATGTAAATTATTTTTCAAAAAACTTAAAGATTGTATATGACTGAATTTAAGGTTAAAATAAAGAAGTTGATTCTCGAAATCCAAACTGTATCGCATGAATTGAGACGGAGGGAGTAACTTTCAAGAACAGTTACGTAATGATAGTAATTTAGTTGGCACCTTGTGATTAATGCATGAATGATATAAATTTATTTTTTCTTTTAGATAATAAGAAAAATCGGAAGGTTTTATATTATTGATCGCACATGAACCAATAGCACAATAAATTGCTCTGTTTTGTTATGCCATTTTTTTTTAAAGTTTGTTTCGAAAAGAGTAATGCATTTCTATTTTTGAAAGCTCTTTAGATTTAAATTTTCATTTTATCTTTAATAACATGCTCTTATAGCGATATAAAATTTAAGCGTATATAATAGTACAAGTTATATGAATGCTGTGAAGTTGAGAAGATATTCAAGCCAATTTCTACTCAAAAGCGGAAATAAATAAAGATTTTCGAGTGATATTGGGATTTAGATCCTTTCTAGGAAAGGATTAGAACTAGTAGTATAAATACATGCTAGCTAGGATTTGTTAAGTAAGAGAGAACATAGAATGTAATAGTGTTCAATCTTGTAACTTACTTTCTCCCTTGATATTAATAAAAGTGCTAGTCGTTCTCCGTGTACTGGGATCACATCGATCCGAATCACATTAATTATTGTGTTTTTATCGTTTCCGCACTAATAATTAGTATCAGAGCCTACAGGTCGTGAGATCTAGGAGACAAGGAGACTATGGCATCTATGAAGTTTGAGGTAGCGAATTTTGATGTGCGAAGTAATAAATTCAACATCTAGAAGATCAAGATCATAGCGCTGTTATGGAGAGAAGGATCAGTGTATGCTTTGGACGACTCGTATACCGAAAATACGAAAGAGGCCGAGAAGCAGAAGATTGAGATGGATGCGTTTAGTGCAATTCAATTATCCTTATCAGACAGCGTGTTATGTGAAATCAGTACCGAGAAAACAACTACGGGTTTGTGGAAGAAACTTGAAGATCTCTACCAGAAGAAATCAGTAACAACGAGAATGTTGTTAAGGCATCGTTTACACACCTTGAAGATGAAGATAGGTACAACTTTACAGGGTCATCTTGATGCTTTTAATAAATTGGCTATGGATCTTACTCATGCTGATATTAAAGTGGGAGATGAAGAACTAGCGTGCACTCTACTGTTTTCATTATCACCGGCGTACAAAGACACTGTTAATTCAATGATGTATAGTAAGGAGGTGGTCAATGGTAAGACATGCATTAAATTGGGATGAATTAAGAAACCATATCAACAATGGTGAGAAAGAGGACCATGGTGAGGGTTTGACAGTTAGAGGTTGCTCGAGCCAAAGAGGGAGAGGCAAATCAGTAGCTAGGTCAAAGTTTAGGAAGAGGGTGAGTAGGAAGGATGCTGAATATTGGGGTTGTCATCAAAAGGGTCACTTTGAGAAAGATTGCTCGAATAAGAAGATTGATAAAACAACAGCCGGTGCATCTACGGTTCAGGTAGACATCTGGAGAAGATTATGTGCTAGATGCTTCAATAAATGACATTCAGACACATAAGTGGATTTTAGATTCAGCTTGTACCTTTCACATGTGCCTCAGAAAAGATTGATTTACTAGCTACAAGCAGACGAGTGGGACTGTACTTATGGGTAACGATGCAGTATGTGAAATAGCAGGCATTGGTTCAACCTGTATACGGTGTCATGACAGCATCATAAGAACATTGTCTAATGTTAGACATGTTCCTGATATGAAAAAGAATCTGATCTCTCTTCGTACTTTTGATAAGCTCAGATATAAGCATGTGGGTAAAGGTGAAATTTGCATGGTGACCAAGGGTTCTCTAGTCATGTTAAAGGCCAAACTGGAGGGTGGTCTTTATGTACTTATGGACAACACCATTCTAGGTACTGCGAATGCTGCAACCTCACAGTTATGAGATGATGATAAGGCTAAGATGCGGCATATGAGATTAGGTCACATGAGCAAGAGGGGGTTGGAAATTTTGAGAAACCAAAATCTTTTGAAAGGTGAGAAGATTAGTACACTTGATTTTTGTGAGCATTGTGTCCTTGGAAAGAAGAAACGGGTCAGCTTTAGTATGGGCAAGCACAAAACCGAAGGGGTACTTGACTACATTCATTTAGATTTATGGGGTCCATCTCAGGTTCTATCCAAGGGTGGAAAGAGGTATCTTCTTACTTTCATTGATGATTTTTCACGCAAGGTTTTGGTATACTTCTTAAAGGCTAAGAGTGATGTCTTTGGGAATTTCAAAAACTAGAAGATATTAATTGAAAATCAGTGTGACAGAAAATTTAGTGTCTTCGAACAAATAATGGCTTGGAGTTTTGCAATGAAGAGTTTGACAATTTCTGCAAGATTCATGGTGTATTGAGACATAGAACTATTAGGCATACACCACAATAGAATGGAGTAGCTGAAAGGATGAACCGCACTCTTCTTGAGAAAGCACAATGTATGCTCTCTAATGCCAATGTGCCTAAGGAGTTTTAGGCGAAAGCAGTAAATACTATTTGTTATGTTGTTAATCGTTCTTCAGCATCGGCGATTGACTTCAAAACTCCAAATAAGATATCTTCAGGTAAACCGTCTGATTACTTGTACTTAAGAATCATTGGATATCCCGCATATTATCATGTAAGTGATGGAAAACTAGAACCTAGAGCTCGAAAAGGTTTATTTATGGGATATGCTGAAGGGGTAAACATATATAGAATATGGAGTTTAGATCCTCTTAATTTTTTAATCAGTAGAGATGTTACTTTTGATGAGGCCGCTATGCTTGATCTTGGAAAAACTTCTATTGAATTTGCAGGACAGAAAGTTCTTAAAATAGAAACAGTGGAAGAAAATGTGAAAGTCACCGAGCAGGAGGATCAAGTGACTCAAGTGGAGTGATAATGAAAAAGCTCACAAAGTAGTACCTGAAGGTGAACCATACAATATAGCTACTGGAAGGGACAAACGAATTCCGAAGCCTAATCCAAAATATTATCCTCAACCTTCGCAAGCTAATCTAGTGGCCTATGTATTAGCTACTGCCGAAGACAAAATAAAGGATCTAGAACCCTCAAGCTATACATAAGTTATTATGTGTGGTGAAGCTGATCAATGGCATTTAGCCATGACCGAAGAGATGAAGTCTCTACACAAAAACTAGATATGGGATTTGGTAAGTCTACCAAAGGGGAAGAGAACTGTTGGCTGCAAATGGGTCTTCAGAAAAAAGGATAGCATTCCGGGTGTAGAAGATACTAGATACAAAGCGAGATTAGTTGCTAAGGCTTTTGTCAGAGGGAGGGAATCGACTACAATGAGATTTTCTCACCAGTCATGAAGTACTGCTCAATTCGTTTGTTACTAGATTTGGTTGCCCATTATGACTTGAAGCTTTATCAACTTGATGTCAAAACTGCATTCTTACATGGTGAACTTGAAGAGGTGGTCTTCATGAATCAGCCCGAGCGTTTGCTTATTGAAGGAAAAGACGACCAGGTTTGTCAATTGAAGAAATCTTTGTATGGTTTTTAACAGTCACCACGACAATGGTACAAGAGATTTTATGCGTTCATGATTACTAAAGGTTTCTCGAGAAGTGCATTTGATAGCTGCGTGTATTACATGACGGTATCTGGTAATTCAAATATTTATTTACTGTTATATGTTGATGATATGCTTATTGCTGCTAATAGTATTATAGAGATAAATGATTTGAAGAAACTGTTAAGTAAGGAGTTTGACATGAAAGATTTAGGTGAAGCCAAGAAAATCTTTGGAATGGAGATTCATAGGAAGAATGGTGAGGTATATCTCTTACAGAAAAAGTATATTGAGAAGGTAGTTCAGAGGTTTGACATGATTAAATGTAAACCCGTTACTTTACCGTTAGCACAACATTTCAGACTTTCTTCTTTGATGGTACCGCAATCAAAAGAAGATGTGGAGTACATGTCAAAAGTTCCTTATTCTAGTGCGGTTGGTAGCATTATGTATGCTATGGTTTGCACTCAGCCTGATATTGCTCAAGCAGTGAGTGTGGTAAGTCGATTCATGTCTAATCCGGGTAAGGCACATTGGGAAGCAATTAAGTGGATATGGAGATATCTTAAAGGTTATTCGAATGTTGGTCTAACTTTTTGTAGGATGAGAAATAAAGGCTTTTCGGTCCTTGTTTATGTGGATTCTGATTTTGCAAGTGATCTTGATAGAAGGAGATTAGCAACGAGCTATATCTTTACTCTTGCAGGTAGTGCCATAGGTTGGAAGGCAACTCTCCAGTCTACAACAGAAGCTGAATATATGGCAGCAGCAGAAGCAGCAAAGGAGGCTATAAGGTTGAAAGGTTTGGTGCCAGAATTGAGTAGGGTTCAGCATGAACCAACTCTAAAATGTGATAGCCAGAGTGCTATTCACTTGGTAATACATCCGATTTTTTCATGATCGCACTAAACACATTGATATCAGATTCAATTTTATTCGTGATGTTGGTGAACAAGGCACGGTTAAGGTCTTGAAGGTTGACACGAAGGACAACGCATCAGATATGTTGACTAAGGTGGTTCCTCTTGTCATGTTCAATCATTGTATGAATTTGGTAGGAGTTCGCATCAACTGATGTGTCAGGATGGAGAACGACAGGGAAAGGTAGAGCTACTAGTATGTACAAGGTTTCGGTTAGTGTCTCTTGTTTCCTACACGGAGTTAGCTCACGTAGGCTTAGAGACATTGGACTGAATGACGTTCATATGGAAGCTCGAAATTCATCTCAAGGTGGAGATTGTGAAGTTGAGACGATATTCAAGTCGATTCCTACTCAAAAGTGGAAAGAAATAAAAGGAAACTTTTTTTCTTTGTCAGTTTTCGAGTGTTATTGGGACATAGATCCTTTCTAGGAAAGGATTAGACCTAGTAGTATAAATACATACTAGCTAGGATTTATTAAGTAGGACAGAACATAGAACCTAAGAGTATTCAATCTTGTAACTTACTTTCTCCCTTGATATTAATAAAAGTGCCGGCCGTTCTCCGTGGACTAGGATCATATCGATCCAAACCACATTAATTACTGTGTTTTTATCGTTTCCATGCTAACAAATACTTTTGACATGCTAGAAGTCTTTCTTACTGCAAACTTTTTATTTTTGTTTGCTTTCCTTCTCCCCCAAAGGGGAAAAATAATAAAGAAATTTTTATATTGTATAACCACACACCAAAACAATAGCCAAAAATAAATATTTATAATTATATTAATACATATATACATATTGTTTACCCCGAATTTGGTAAATCAATTGAATTTATACGCGGGTATAGGATATGTGTTTGAATCTCGATATATTTGATGGATACAAGATTCGTATGGTTAAGATGTGAATAAAACGATGATGCTTAGAGGACCACTGTGGATTTATACATCTACTAACATATAAATATTATTTGTTTGAACAAGTAATAGAGATGAACACAATGATTCCAGACCAAAATCTAATATTGAGAGAGAGATTTGTATATATCTTCTAGTACAAAAATGTTGATGATCCCAGGGAGCCAGCCCCTACAAAGGAGAGGGATGTGCTCTATTTATAGTGTGACCTCCATGGGTCTCATATGATGTGAGCTAATAAAATAATATCAACAAGGACAGCTCTGCACGGATTTGGTGGGATTAGACTGACGGCGCCGTCTAACACACGCATAGTTGGTAGCCGACCATGATGTGACACCACTGATGCGCTTCAGCAACGGTCATAACGGACCAACGGATACACGGGCAAACGGCTGTCCGGATCAACGGTGATGAACCCTCGGGAAGAGTCCCCGAACCATCGGTGGCATAGAGACCGGGCCAAAACGGACTAACGGCCACGATTTCCCGGACCAACGGCCACAATCAGTTCGGACCAACGGCTATGATCAAACAGGCTAACGGCCACGATCAATTCGGACCAACGGCCACGATCAATTCGGCTATGGAGGAACCGGACCAGATGACGATATTCCCTCTTTTCCTTCGATCTCTGGTCTTACCGGTTCTAACATATGTCCGATTTTTACCGTATACAGATAGCCCCCACACTTTCCGGACAGTTGTTTTATCGGAGTACGGGAAGTGGATGAATCACGGCTTCATTTCATTCTTCCTCCATTTTATTTTCTTCACTTCACTTTATTCTCTCTTCATTTCGTCACCTCTAATCATCTTCCATCTCAGGTTTGTTGCTGATTTAACCGTTTATCCCCTTTGGTTTATCGTTTGTATTATGAACGGTGGAAGTCTCGGAGGGTCACCCTTGAGCAAGCCGGGCATGGTTTCGCGGATCTTCCGGCCCTGATACTTGAGGCTAAGAGGGTCGAGGAAGAAGCTAAGAGAGCCCTCGAGACTGACTCCTGCGACTCCGAGCGGACAATGTCCGAACACTCCGGATTCATCCATATCGGATAGACCAGGGGCTGTACTTAGCCTTTTGTTTTTTGCTTTTGTAGGGGTTTCCGGTGTAAAGACCTTCGCATAAATAGAACACACATTTTTCTTGATTTTCTTTATTCTTTTGCTTGAATATCTGTTATGACCTTCGCCCGAGTTGTCGGTCCGATTTAAGGGCAAGTAGACTCGGAGTCATTAATCCGCGCTGTGCCTGAATATTGGCTTTTCTCTTCATCTGTTATGTTTTGTCCGGAAATTTGATGGAGTTTTTGCCCGTGGGACTTATCTTATGCTTTGTGAATTCAGACGTCTCCGAATCACGACAGGCATTTTTAGGGCCGGTATTTTTTGGACACCTGAATCTCAGCCTTAACTAAATTTCGATGTAATAGTCCCCGTTTGAGGGGTTAACGATTTTGGCTCGGTTCACTATGACCTTGTTGCCTTTGTCGAATTTCGACCATAGTGCCCGAAATAGGGTATACGAATGAAGTAATGCCGAAATACGACGATAATCATCGGGGTAGAGTATTTTAACAAGAAGACACTCGAGATATTGTTATACCAGCTTTTGCGTTTGCAAAATATTTGTACATATGAGAATTTTAATTCCTTCTGCCTTGTTGTAGTAAATGAAGAATGGGACACGATTCATTATGATCGTTTGGTCCTTACATCGGAGGCTGTGGCCGGTGGCCGGGCCTTAGTTTTGCCGTAGCAAATGTTGAATGGGACACGATTCGTTATGATCGTTTGGTCCTTACTTCGAAGGCTATGGCCGGTGGCCGGGCCTTAGTTTTGCCGTAGCAAATGTTGAATGGGACACGATTCCTTATGATCGTTTGGTCCTTACGTCGAAGGCTATGGCCGGTGGCCGGGCCTTAGTTTTGCCGTAGCAAATGTTGAATGGGACACGATTCATTATGATCGTTTGTTCCGGTCTTGACTTGTTGAGCCCCTCCGTTTTCCACTAACCGGGGTAAACCTCGATGTGGGTATAAGTCCCCTAGTGTTTATCCGAGCTGCGAGGTCGGGTGAGTGCTATCAAGCCCCCACTTCGGAGGGTGTGACCTCGAGTTTCCGGGTGCTGGTCCCTTATCTTTGTTGAGTAACATGTTGTACTTGTTGCCTCATTAAAAACCTAGTCGGAAAACCCATTTTGGGACAAAACCGTACTAAGGAAAAGAGTGCAACACGTGTTTTCAGACCTAGATTCTAACTTTATCCGGTACTTGACTTCCTGTAAAAAAAGAAAGAGGTCAATAGAAAAATACGAGGAGTCCATACCTTAGTCCGACCTGAAGCTTGGTTTCTCCAGATGAGAATATGGCCGATACCTCTCCCTCAACGATCTGGCCTCCGGTTCGTAATTCTTCCTTGGTCTCTCCAGACTTTTGTTCATATTTACGGGCCCCGGGGGAAGCTCGAGTTTGGTCATCCTCCACCCGAATCTTCGACTCGTACCGGTTATGGACATCTGCCCATGTCACAGCCTCGTATTCCACCAAGCTTTCCTTTAATTTGAACGAAGTCGTCGAGCTCCGAACATTGAGACCCTTTGTGAAAGCTTGTGCATCCCATTCCTCCGGAACCGGGGGAAGCTCCATTCGTTCCCTTTGGAACCGGCTGACAAATTCACGCAGTAACTCATTGTTTCTTTGGGCAATACGGAAAATATCCGCCTTCCGAGCCTGCACCTTTTTGGCTCCGGCGTGTGCTTTTATGAAGGCATCGGCGAGCGTTTCAAAAGAAGTGATTGAATGCTCGGGTAGATGATCGTACCAAGTTAATGCTCCTTTTGCCAGAGTTTCCCCGAATTTTTTCAGCAACACGGATTCGATTTCATCCTCTTCCATATCATTGCCTTTTATAGCACAGGTGTATGAGGTCACGTGTTCGCAAGGGTCCGTTGTGCCGTCATATTTTTGGACATCCGGCATTTTAAACCTCTTCGGGATCAATTTCGGGGCCGCACTCGGAGGAAAAGGCCTTTGAATGTACCTTTTCGAGTTTGGCCCTTTTAGCAAAGGTGGAGCCCCTGGTATTTGATCCACCCGAGAGTTATACGTCTCGACCCTCCTTTCGGTCGAGTCTACCCGTTTTTCCAAAGTTTCGAGCATCTTTAGAACCTCGGTGGAGGAACCGGCTCCGGAACCATTACTCTCGACCATCCGTGGCTCGTTTCTTCCGATTTCGACAACACCCTTCGTCTTCCCCGGGGTCGCTTCATCTCCTCCGTTTTGCAACCGGGCTATTGCGATTCCCTGTTCAGCAATCACCGCTCTCTGTTCCTTCAACATTTCAAAAATTAAACGCAAGTCAATATTATCATTCGGGGTACCCGGTTCTTTCCGGACTTGTGTCCCGGACAAAGTAATCGAATTGTTAGTATTTAAAGGGTCAGTGGGGTTTGGCAATCCTCGTGGCCCGCTGCCTTCATTTTCGGCCACGATCTCGTTGTTGTTGGCGTGACCAGATTGCCCACTGTTAGCCATTTGGCCCGTTTTTTCAGAGACGAACAGTAGATGTTTCTGATTTTGATGGGTAAGATAAAGATCAAGATCAAAAACCACTATTATCCTGGCCCCACGGTGGGCGCCAAACTGTTTACCCCGAATTTGGTAAATCAATTGAATTTATACGCGGGTATAGGATATGTGTTTGAATCTCGATATATTTGATGGATACAAGATTCGTATGGTTAAGATGTGAAGAAAACGATGATGCTTAGAGGACCACTGTGGATTTATACATCTACTAACATATAAATATTATTTGTTTGAACAAGTAATAGAGATGAACACAATGATTCCGGACCAAAATCTAATATTGAGAGAGAGATTTGTATATATCTTCTAGTACAACAATGTTGATGATCCCAGGGAGTCAACCCCTACAAAGGAGAGGGATGTGTTCTATTTATAGTGTGACCTCCATGGGTCTGATATGATGTGAGCTAATAAAATAATATCAACAAGGACAGCTCTGCACGGATTTGGTGGGATTAGACTGACGGCGCCGTCTGACACACGCATAATTGGTAGCCGACCATGATGTGACACCACTGATGCGCTTCAGCAACAGTCATAACGGACCAACGGATACACGGGCAAACGGCTGTCCGGATCAACGGTGATGAACCCTCGGGAAGAGTCCCCGAACCATCGGTGGCATAGAGACCGGGCCAAAACGGACTAACGGCCAAGATTTCCCGGACTAACGGCCACGATTTCCCGGACCAACGGCCACAATCAGTTCGGACCAACGGCTATGATCAAACGGACCAACGGCCACGATCAATTCGGACCAACGGCCACGATCAATTCGGCTATGGAGGAACCGGACCAGATGACGATATTCCCTCTTTTCCTTCGATCCCTGGTCTTACCGGTTCTAACATATGTCCGATTTTTACCGTATACACATATAATTACTTATTTTAAACATAACTGGTGTGAAATTTTAATATATTTATCTAGCAGCTGTAATGATTTTTGGCGAACATGGCCAAATGTGCAACTTTCCCAAAAAAATAAAACCCACTGGATTTTTAACACATAATGAAATTCAACTGTTGTGGTTTGGCAGCTTCGAATCATGCATCTGCAGAGCACGTAGCATTGTTCATGGTTTATTCCATACCAATGCTCACAACTGTACTAAAGGGGACAGCCTCAATGGTTTCAATATGTGGTTATCTCACTTTTATTATTGATTTTATGAACATGGGCCATTGCAACTTAGAGATCATTCCCAAAAGGATATTCTCCATTTTCCCTCCTCTCAAATACTTAATGTTTACGTCCTTGTAAGTCTCTGAATCCTCAAATTATCATTTGTCTCTTAATCAACTTTATCTATATTATGATACCTCCAGCTCTCCATTAGACCACTACTAGCAATCATAATGTTTTACTCTCTCCGTTCCAATTTAAGTCTCTTAGTTTGACTAGACAGAGTTTAAAAAATAAAGAGAAATTTTTGAATTTTGTGATCCTAAATTAAAGATGTGTATAATGTATTAAAATCTCCTTTCAGTCTTGTGGTTATAAACTTGCCATCAAGGGCAAATTTATAGGTAAAATATAGGGCACGTGAGCCCATGATCTCTCCGTAAAATTAGGTATTTGTGTATATATTTTATAAAGTTGGTAAAATATTACCTGCTGGCACCAATGCTACAAGAAGAATGGTGCACTTGGTTGAATTTCAAGTTGTTTACCTTGAGGACTAGGAATCAATTCCCACAAGTACTCTTTTTTCTAGCCAGAAATTGTAGATTCGCTTCTGCTTTCCATGTAGGATATTTGAATTGTCAACTTATTAAATATAGAAAAAACATTCTTTTTGGGACAGGCCAAAAAAGAATAAGACACTTAAATTGGGATGACGAGAATACAATTTAATGAAAAAATTTATATACCTATAAATTCAGCTAACCACATTTCTTTGATGATACAGGTTTCATTCGCTTCATCACACTCAAGTTAGAACAAATTATGCTCTTGTCATGCCCCAATATATGAAATTATCTATGGTACATTGGACAAATCATCAGACATATTTTATGAAAAGCCCGTGGAAAGGCGAGGTGAATCTCCTAATATGGTGCATTTAACACATCTAACGACACCTGAAGCTATATACCATCTCATACTAGGATTTTCATCATTGGCCTCAAAACCATACTGTTGAGAATAAGTATTTAATTAGTGTGTTAATTGTTTAGTTAGTTAGTTAACTGAATTAGTTAGAAGTAGTTTAGGTGGTTACAAGGGCAGCCAGCTCACTGCCAGCTGGATGTTAGTAATAGGTAGATATTTTCATTCTTTACACTTGTATAAATACTTGTATTCACTTTACAGGAAATCAATTCAATTGAGCTCCCCAAAATAATTCCTTCTCACTTTTCTCTGTATTGCTCTCAACCGACTCTCTTTCACCATTGATGCTCAAGCATGTAAGCTCAATAGTTGTTCTTAATTCAGTTTTATACTTCTAATATGGTATCAGAGCAAGGTTAATTTGCTCCTAATCTTCATTAATTTCATCTAGTTGTGATTTATATAGTTCGCACTTTGGTTTGTAAATTGCATCTGCAATTTCTTCATGTTTTGCTGCAATTTCTTCGTGTTTTGCCCTTGCATTTTGAGATATTGTTAGAGTTTTTGATTTGTATTTTACGATCTGTGACTTTGCGATTCAAATCACATCTTGTTTACAATTTTCTAGCTGGTAAATTGAGTTCTCTGTTGCATTCAAATGGTTGTTGAAGTTAGGGATAATTCTGCACAAAACAATGGGGATAATTCTACACAAAACAATGGACAATTGAACGATGATAATGCCGATACTAATTCTCCATTTTATATGCATCCCTCTGACAATCCCGGTGCAATTTTGTTACCAGTACAATTCAATGGATTGGGATATAGATCATGAAGAAGAACTGTTCTTCGTTCATTGTCGGTTAAAAATAAATTAGGGTTTATAACGGGTTAGTGTAAGAGACCAGCTGAGGGAACTCTACAATTTCGTCAATGGCAGAGATGTGACGATATAGTAACGTCTTGGATTTTGAATTCACTCTCAAAAGAGATCGCAGATAGCGTAGAGTATGTGAATGACTTAGTTGAGTTATGGAGAGAATTAGTTGATCGATATGACCAGACGAATGGTGCGAAACTTTACCAAATTTAGAGAGAAATCAATGAGTTGTCGCAAGGTGCATTGGACATTACCACATACTATACACGAATGAAGAAATTATTGGAAGATTTAAGCACACTTCATGCGAAAACTCAGTGCAGTTACAATTGCACTTGTGGTGCCAAGGAGAATATGCACAAAGCAGAATAAGATAGGAGATTAATACAATTTCTTATGGGGTTGAACGAGGTATACACTGTGATTCGAGGAAGTATTCTTATGATGAATCCATTGCCATCATTGGCACAAGCTTTCTCACTCTTGCTACAAGATGAGAAACAAAGGGAGATTAAACCAAATAGCCAACTGTACATGGAGTCAACATCTCTTCATGTGAATACTATAAGAGGAGCCAATATTTGTCCAAATCATCCACCTGGAGGGAATAATTTTCGTACAAATTACTCAGCAAGTACTAGTGATAACAGGACTCGTGTGATATGTGAGCATTGTAAGAGGCCTGGTCATACCAAGGATAGGTGTTACAAACTCCATGAATATCCCAAGCAAGGTCATCAAAATACTCAGAACAATTACCCTAGAAACTACCAGAGCTATCCAAATAACAATTGTTGACACGTAATTTTTGATCACCCATAGCTTATATTAGTTACTCAGAGTCCTTGGATGACAAATAAAATGAGTTGTTCATCATAAAGGGTCTAAATAATTTTTATAAAATTATTCAGGACAATATTTTACCTCTTTAAATTGATAAAGAGATTTTCAGGGCATTGTGAATTATGTGAAAATTAATTGGTAGTTTGTGACATTTATGGAATATTTTATTGGAATTAATCAAAAGCAAAACAATTTTGAATAATTACCTAATTGTTGAATCAAGGAAAAATCGAGTTAATAAATAATTATTTCTATTTTTATCCAAGGTATTTGAATAATTAAAGGAATTGACCATTTTACCCCTTAAACTTTAATTCTGTGTGTTTGCATAATTGTTTGATATTTAATTAGAGGGGTCATTTTGCAAATTGGTTTTGATTATTTAAATGGGTTTACATAAATGACTACATTTGAATTGACCCATTCATGGTTTAAGGAGATTGGGGTCATTTTTGCAAATTTAGCCTCCTAGTGGCTTTAATTGAGATGACCAAATCCAATGGCAAATCAATTGAGGTCATTAGCGCAAATTAGTGTTAATTGGTTAATTAATACCAAAATAAGGCTATATATTTGAAATAATTAATCAAATTAAGATTAGTCAAGGATTTTTTGTTTTTTTTTTGCAATTAGCTAGATAAAAGATTATAATTGCAAAAAATCATTTACTTTTAAAGCCAATTGAGGTCATATCTGTAAAAATGGATTTAATAGTCGTGTTTTAAATTAATTGCATCCTCATTTGATCAGGCTTAAAATATCATGTTTAATAATTGACATTTTTAGCCTGAATCATTAGTTGGACTGCCTATTTGATCCCTTCATACATATATACACACTATGTATACATATATATACACTATGTATACATGTATGTATACATTGTGTGTATATGTGTTTGCCAAAAGGGCCCTCCCTTTTTTCTTTTCATCTGACTGAGCCCAAGCCCAATGGCCCAGACCCGGCCTAGCCTACAACATATAATACTCCCTCTCTAATTAATAAGACCCCTAAGGGGTCATTACCCCTCAAGGGGCTAGGGTTTTCACCAACCCTAGCGCCGCATCACCCTTCTCCCTCTCTCCTGCTGTCACGTTTTCTCCAACCAATCTCTCCAACACAACCTTAAAAGGTACAACTTTTGCCTTTTTTTCTTCTTCATTTTTTTAACTTGCAAGTGGTCTGAGGGTATTACGCTCAAAAAGAGTCGTTGATTACCACCTCGCCCTCAATCTGTCCGTTCAAAGTTGATGTCAAGTGAAACTTGTGAGAAAAACTCACAAGTCCCACATCGGTGAAGGACTCTTTTAGCGTTTTTTGGGGTTGCTATAAATAGAACCCCACATTTAGAAAAAAAAAAGGAGAGATTTGAATCTAAAAAATTCAAGACTCAAAGTTTGTTTTAGTATAATTTTCAGGCTTTAACCCGAAATTAAAGTCTCACAGTATAAATTTTTTATTTCATTTTCTTTGTGTCTTTGGGTGGTTCTGTGGTTGGAGTTGGAGAAATTGGAAGCACAAAAAGGTTTTCCAAGTCCATTCTTGCACACGGCTACACACACAAAAGGTAATATTTAATCTTCTTGTCATTTTTCTGCATTTTCCTTTGTTTTAGTTGAGAGTGGGTCTGATTAGTCTAGGATATTATATTGTCATTTCTTTACTTGTTTTAGTAAATTTGTAGTAATGGGCTATTAGTTACTGAAATCCCTGTTAATGTTGGTATTTCTTAGTCATATTCATGTCTTGGTTTTTGCTTATTTGAGTGGTGATTAGTTTGATGATATATGCTAGTTCAAGTCAGGGTTCGGTTAACACTACATTAGCTTATGATCATATGCAGTCTTGATTAATTAAGAGTTAGTTAATGAGTTTAGGCTAGTAAGAATCTGATCTTGTTTGTTTGAGTCTATCAACGAAGGTAATCTAGTCTTCACATATTTGTCTTTGTTTAAGTATTGTTTTTCTAGTTGCTTTGAATATGAATGATGGGAGTTTGAGTCTAGGATAATGTGGTTTTGGATTTAAAATTTGTAACTTGATGTGGTTATCAATGATAGATTTGGAAAGATGCATCCCTAAAAATGGAATAGCATGGGGTAGGTGTAAGGTTTGCTTGCTTGCTAAGTCTCAACCTAAATATCTTTGTATGATCCCTCAGGTGTTTTAAGACTGGTCTGGTCCGATGGTCTTGGTTAAGTTTGAGTTGTATTATGTCATTTAGATATGATTGGATAGGGAGGACCAACTATGAGTGAGTCTAGTGAAACTGGAGTACCTGTGTTCAAATTCTATTCCATGAAGTTTGTTAACCTGTTTCCATTGTGTCAAAGCTTGAAGTGAGGGTGTTGTTGTTACAGTAAGTTTGAGGGTTTGAGTTTATTCGGTCCTGTCTAGGGTCATCTTCACTTTGCATTTGTCTAGGATAAAGAATGAGGTAAAAAGGGTCTAGTATCATTACCCTTCCGGGCCTTACCTCGGTTGTTTAAGGTCTGTCTAGTATGTATATGAGATCTTAAGTTGATTGTACTTTTTTTCTTCTTATATCTCAAAATACTTTACTCTGAGTTGATTGGAGGATAGAATGAATAAGACATGATGTTGTGAGTTAGCATTTTCTGTGGTCTACTCTTTTCCATTATTCGATCATTGATTTGAAGTAGGGGTGACCTATCATATCATGCACAATTTGAATTTGATCTTTGTCTAGTTAACTAATTGATTAATGCAAGCTTTGTGTGACTGATTGAGTTGTTGAGTTCTTTCATATGTTCCATGAGTAAGACTAGCTGGAATCTAAGTAAACTCTGTGGGATGCCAAACATGAATCATCAGCTGATTGTTTGCCTTCTTAATAAGTTGACACTTCTGTGGGACTGATTGACTTAGGTAATCTTTGATCATGCTTATAACTTGACAATTAGACCTTAAAGGTTTAAATAGGGCTTAATGAGTTAACTATGGTAGACTTGTGATGGTAATAAGCTGTTCTAAACCTTCCCAAGGCCTTTAGTATTGTCACTGGGGTATGAGGATGAGGTCACAGGGGGGAAGGTCTTGGGGGAGTAAAAGGTGAGCCTAGGCATGAACTGGAGGTAATGACCAGTGGAACCCACGATCCCTTTTTACTAAAAGAAGATTCAGGAAAAGGAGATGGGGAGGTGATGACCCCACCCTGTCCTGCTTCCCTTTCAGGACCCTGAGGCTTTTTCCCTGTTATATCCCGTGTTTTTTACGCATTTGGAAAATTTGGAATAATCTTGACTTGTAGGAAATGAGATCATGTTTTTACTTTATTTAAAATATGTGTGATATTCTTGGAAATTTTTGAAGTGGAAGCACAGAAGAAGGCCAAGGGCAAAATTGGAATTTTGGAAATTAGTTTCAGAAATTACAAATAAGATCCATAAATTATTGGGCTCAAAATAAATAAAAAGAGAAAATGAGGCCAAAGAGCTATGGGGTGGCCGGCCATTGGCCAAGCCCAAGCCCATGGGAATTCTTCCATGTGGCAATTTAAATAAAAAGGGTCAAAAGGTATAAAATTCACTAGAACATTTCAAGACAACAAAACAAAAGAGAGAGACGACGTTTCAAGATTAGCCCTTCAATCTTCATTCCAAAAATCTTGTTCTTCTTGGATTCTTACTAAGTTCAAGATTCTCTACGGCGTGGTATAATTAGTTTAGCGAAAGGACGACGTTTGTGGCAAGAGAAAATTTGAAGAAAAAGGTAAGAATTTTATCTCTTTTATTATGGAAGAAATATATGTGTTATAATGGTTAGTATTGCATGAAAAACCATGGAATTGTGATGTGGGTGTGCTTGGCCGTGTGGGTGTGGGTGTGGGTGTGGCCGTGTGTGGTATGGGGTATGGGGATGGTGAATTATATTTTATTTAGTTTGTTAGTTGTGTCGTTGTGACATTGATGACGTAAATAAAAGTTTAACGAGTTGAGTTGGCATTGAAATTGGTTGTAGGATGTTATGGGAAATTATATGATTTTAGTATAAATTTTATATGATTATGAGAGTGAGATTCTAAATGTGAATTATGGTTGTTGTTAGTGAACTTGGAAGAAAACAATGCGATTTGGTAGTTTCGTTGCATTTATAGAAGTTTCGAATGGAATATGGAATTGGCGGAATGGCTTGAATCCTTGAATATTGTTTGAAATACTATTGAGATATGTTTGAGTAATCTTGAGTTAGTTAATGAATATGGAAAATGTTGATATTAGTTGGATAGTGTGAAGTTGGAATGGAAGTGTTACATTATGTAGAAAGGAAGAAAAATTTATGTTAGAATGCGTTTTGTTGTGATTTTGATGATTGTTGTTATTATTGTGGTTGTTGTTGTTGATATTATGGCCGAGCAAATTCTCGGGGATGTTGAATTTATAGGGGAGATGCTGCCGAAATTTCGGTAGGCAAGTATAGATTTAAACTTGAATTCTTAAAAGCTTGAAATTCATATTTGGTAATTGTGACCAAATGTAGATTCTGGAGCAAACGGGACTTGAGTTTGGGCCACCGTAAGGAGAGCTAAAGGTATGTAAAGCTATCCCTTTCTTTCTTTTGGCATGTCCTAGATATACTAGGTTGAGATTTGAACCTCGGGGGTTATTCTGCTCATAGAAATTCGAGTCTGAGTTTGGGTACTATTCATTCAGTATAATTGAACTATAAACCTTATGTCTTGTTGGAAAACTGTTCAAACATCCATAACTTGTGCAGACGTGATAGAATCGCTTTGAACCCTTCGTGGATGACTCTATAGAGTCTAACGTTGTAATTTATGTCCGCCACCTCGACTTGATCCGAGGTGGGCCCACTAGTCCCGAGACTTCCTTCGTTTGTCTTACTTGAGCTATTTTTGGTATGATATAAAAAGAGGACTTTTGTCTATGAATTTAAGGCTCCGTCGATTTGCTCCATAAGTTATTTGAAAGCTCCTTAATGTGAATGATACTAAATTTTCAGAAAATGGCTTATAAGGTTTTTTTCAAAAGTTTTATAAATTTAAAGGCTCATATCTTTTGTATACTAATTCCGACAGACTCGATACTTACTTTAAGCTTTTTGATCTCGATATATATATGTATATGTATTTATTAGTCGAGACTTGGAAGTTAATTGGGTATATGCATATGGTTTCCGCACTACTCTGCTCGTGCTTATTACCATGATATCGTTCGCCGGTTGCCGGGCCGGTTTTGTAATCGTGCGTACTATGATATATTCGGCAGTATGATGTGTTACGGTTCCCGAGACCTCGCCATAGGGCCAGGTTCCGTTTATGGAGTTATGCTGTGATATGGCTTATGATATGCTGTGATGATATGATATGTTGTGATGATATGTTATGTTCGGGGTTATTCGGAGATTTGAAACCTTCTGGAGTATGCTGTGTTGTGGCACCAGCGTCGGAGTGGTGACCACGTTCCTGAGCCTTATGCATGATTTTTATTTGCATTTACTTATATTCGCAGCACGGACCTTGATGTACTGACTCATTATTTACTCCCTGTATTCTTTTATGTCGGCTATGGTTTGGATTTCTATACTCTATGCTTTATATACTCAGTACATCTTTCGTACTGACCCCCTTTCTTCGGGGGGGCTGCGTTTCATGCCCGCAGGTGCAGAGGTTCGTGATTCGCCACTGTAGGCCACACTTTCTGCTACTACAGAGTGCTCCTTTTTATTCGGAGCCCATATTTTGGTACATATCTCTGTCATGTAGATATTTTTGTATATTTGACTACTTGGGGTACGGTGGGGCCCTGTCCCGTCATATGTTCCGTTTTGGTTTGTAGAGGCCTGTAGTCATAGATGTGGGTCGTGGGTCCTACGTGTGTTCGTTCTGTTTATGATTTGTGTCTTAATGCGGTCCTACCTGTTTTGGCGGCCATAGTGGCCCATATGTTTGTATATGTGCATATGTTCGGCGATGTATATTCCGCCGCCCCTTTTGGCTTTGATATGATATCTTTGCACGCGCGACCGCTTAAGATAATATTTGACATCAAATCTGTTTAAAATAATTAATACGAAATCTGAGTTAAATTAGAATATGACGAGTTAGTATGTAAGTCTGTTTGGAGTGTCCAAATAGGGCACCAGTCGCGGCCCACGGACCTGGGTCGTGACAAAAGTGGTATCAGAGCGGTTTGTCCTTGGAATGTCTACAGGCCGTGTCTCGTAGTGTCTTGTTTATCGGTGTGTCGTGCACCACATCTATAAACAGGAGGCTACAAGACATTTAGGGTATTACCTTTCTTTGAATATTAGATCGTGCGATAGAGCTGTGCTATTAGGATGACTCTTTTCTGACCGGTTGTTGTGTTTTTTTCAGTGATGCCTCCAAAGAAGGCAACGGCTGCCCAGAAGGGCAAGGCGGTGGTAGGAGAGACTAGTCAGGTGCAGAGAGTTACCCGGGCTCGTGCTCAGGATTTTCCCGATGTTGTGCCCCAGTCGGAGGGTTCTGCTACACCACCGGAGGAGCCTGGAGCAGGTCCATCATTAGCTCCAGACGCTCCAGCGCCCGAGCCTCCAGCTCCTCAGCCAGGGGCGGAGGATAGGACGTTGAGGGAGGCTGTACAGTTGTTGACGACTTTGGTGGCGGGACAGGCTCGCAGACGCAGGCCGAGAGGTGATGATGATGATGACAGGCGGTATAGCCTGAGGGTTCGTGATTTTCTGACATGTAGTCCCCCAGAGTTTTTCGGGTCTAAGCCCGAGGAGGACCCCGTCGACTTCATTCGGGGGATGAGGCGCTCATTGGGACTTGTCAGGGTTCAGAGACCGAGTCCGTTGAGTTAGCCTCACACAGATTACGAGATGTTGCGGCTAATTGGTATGAGTCCTGGGAGCTATCCGGAGGTGAGGGTGCTCCCCCAGCTATATGGGACTTGTTTGTGGCCGCTTTTCTCTGCCACTTTTTGCCCCCGGAGTTGCGGAGGGCGAGGGTTGACAGATTTTTGCAACTGCGGCAGAGAGGTCGGAGTGTTCGTGAGTATAATTTGGAGTTTGATTCTTTGGCTCGATATGCACCTGCTATAGTGGCTGATATGGCTGACCGGATGCACCGGTACGTGATAGGGCTGGACCGTTACTTAGTTGACAGCTGCATGGCGATGGCATCGCAGACTGATATGGACATCGCCCGGTTACAGGCCTACGCTCAGGGTATGGAGGACCGGCACAGAGAGGACCGGTCGGGCAGAGATCGTGATAGGAGGCCGCCCAAGCGGGCTAGATCAGCAGGGTATTCTGGAGATTTTCGAGCAGGACAGCCTCAGTCACAGTAGTCAGGCAGATATCCTCCTCCGTCCGGCCGGGGTACACAGTCCGCTGGTAGACGGTTTGATGGTGCAGGACCGTCTGGGGCCGGTCAGAGTTCCAGAGCATCAGGTTCGCAGACGACCAGGGGTTCCAGCCAGTCTAGACCACCCAGGCCCCGTTGTTCTTATTGTGGGAGATCGCACCCAGGGGAGTGCTACCGAGCCACAGGAGCTTGTTTTTCCTGCGGCCGTCAGGGCCATGTTATGCGAGATTGTCCAATGGCGAGTGGTTCTGGTAGTACAGTTCAGCCGACGGGATCAGCCGCTGGTTCATCTTCTACTCCCTCAGCTATGCGCCCTGCAGGGCGGGGTTTGTCGGCACCGGCGGGCCGCGGTCGAGGCCGTGGCAGTGTTTCAGATTCTAGCGGTCCTTTGAACCGCATATATGCATTGGCTAGCCGCCAGGATCAGGAGGCTTCGCCAAATGTTGTCACAGGTACCTTACTGGTTTTCTCCCGATCTGTATATGCATTGATTGATCCTGGCTCTACTTTATCGTATATCTCTCCGCTCGTTGCTAGTAAAATTGGAATAACACCCGAACCTATAGAACAATTTGAAGTGGCCACACCGGTTGGGGGCTTTATTATAGCGAGGCAGGTATATAAAGATTGTTCTGTTATCATATATGATCGTTGCACTAAAGCTGATTTGGTAGAGTTAGATATGCTGGAATTTGATGTCATTATGGGTATGGATTGGTTAGCTTCCTGCTATGCTAATGTTGACTGCCAGAAAAAGGTAGTTCGTTTCCAGTTTCCAGGGGAACCAGTCATAGAGTGGTCAGGGAGTACAGCATCGCCGAGGGGTAAGTTTATTTCATACCTCAAGGCTAAGAAGATGATTCAGAAAGGTTATATCTATCATTTGGTCCGTGTGCACGATACTGAGGCCGAGACACCTACGCTCCAGTCAGTTCCAGTTGTCAATGAATTTCCAGATGTATTCCCAGAGGAGCTTCCAGGTCTTCCCCCTGAACGGGAGATAGACTTTACGATAGATTTGTTGCCAGATACGCAGCCCATATCTATTCTTCCGTACAGAATGGCACCGGCAGAACTAAAAGAACTGAAAGAACAGCTGAAAGATCTATTGGATAAAGGTTTCATCAGACCCAGTACATCACCCTGGGGAGCGCCGGTATTATTTGTAAGGAAGAAAGATGGGTCACTGCGGATGTGTATTGACTACAGACAATTAAATAAGGTGAATATAAAGAATAAATATCCCCTCCCCCGAATTGACAATTTATTTGATCAGTTGCAGGGTGCTAAATATTTTTCGAAGATAGATTTACGTTCGGGCTATCAGCAGGTGCGAGTACGAGAGGCAGATATTCCGAAGACTGCTTTCAGGACCCGGTACGGGCATTATGAATTCAGAGTGATGTCTTTTGGGCTGACTAATGCTCCAGCGGTATTCATGGATTTAATGAATCGGGTATTCCGACCGTTCCTTGATATGTTCATGATTGTATTTATTGATGATATCTTGGTTTATTCACGATCAGCAGAGGAGCATTCAGATCATTTGAGGACAGTACTTGGCACACTTCGGCAACAAAAATTATATGCTAAATTTTCCAAATGTGAATTCTGCTTAAACCTCTGTGGCTTTCTTGGGGCGTATTGTCGGAGCTGATGGTATTCGGGTCGATACGCAGAAGATTGAAGCTGTACAGAATTGGCCTAGGCCTACTACGCCGACAGAGGTACGCAATATTCTGGGTTTAGCCGGGTATTATAGAAGATTTGTGAAAAATTTTGCTTTTATTGCGGCACCATTAACGGAACTCACTCAGAAAGTAGCAAAATTTCAGTGGACTGATGCCTGTGAGCGCGGTTTCCAGACGCTGAAGGAAAAATTAATTACAGCTCCAGTTTTAACACTTCCAGAAGGGTCAGATGGGTATGTTGTTTATTGTGATGCTTCTGGTATTGGGATAGGTTGTGTGTTAATGCAGCACGGTCGAGTCATAGCCTATGCTTCCCGGCAGCTCAGACCGCATGAAAGGAATTATCCCACTCATGATCTGGAATTGGCCGCGGTGATTCATGCTTTGAAGATATGGCGGCATTATTTATATGGGGTCCACGTTGATATTTATACGGACCATAAGAGCCTCCAGTATATTTTTAAACAGAAGGAGCTTAATTTGCGGCAGAGAAGATGGCTTGAACTATTGAAAGATTATGACGTTGATATTTTGTATCACCCTGGGAAAGCTAATGTGGTAGCCGACGCACTGAGCCGCAAGTCCATGGGTAGTTTGACTAATGTGCAGCCTGATAAGAAAGAATTAGTTCGTGAGATTCGTCAGCTAGCTAGCCTTGGAGTTCGTTTGGCAGAGTCCGGAGATGCTGGGGTTTCTGTTCGAGGGGTTGCTGAGTCATCCATTATAGAAGAGGTAAAGTAGTGCCAGTTCGAAGATCCTATTTTGACACAGTGCAGAAATGTGGCCCTTAATAAAGAAAAGACTCCATTCGAAATTTCGCCTGAAGGGGTATTATTATATGGAGGCAGGTTATGTGTACCTGACATTGCAGGGTTGCGGCGGCAAATTATGGGTGAAGCGCATAATGCTCGGTATTCTGTTCATCCTGGTTCCACAAAGATGTATCATGATCTCAAATGTTTATACTGGTGGGACGGTATGAAGAGAGATGTCGCAGAGTTCGTTGGCCAGTGCCCAAATTGTCAGCAAGTCAAGATCGAACATCAGAAGCCCGGTGGGTTATTACAGGTAATGGAAATTCCAGCTTAGAAATGGGAAATGATTAACATGGATTTCATTGTGGGTTTGCCGCGCACTCCACGCAGGTATGATTCTATTTGGGTTATTGTTGACAGATTAAGGAAATCAGCCCATTTTCTTCCGGTCAGGACCACTTATTCGGCTGAGGATTATGCCAGATTGTATCTTAAAGAAGTAGTAAGACTTCACGGGGTTCCTGTATCTATTATTACTGACAGAGGTGCCCAGTTCACAGCGAATTTCTGGAGATCATTCCAGGAAGGATTAGGGACTCAGGTGAGTCTTAGTACAGCATTTCATCCTCAGTCCGACGGACAGGCCGAGCGCACTATTCAGACATTGGAAGATATGTTGCGGGCCTGTACTATTGATTTCAGAGGTAGCTGGGACGATCATTTGCCGCTTGTTGAATTTGCTTATAATAATAGTTATCATTCCAGCATACAGATGGCGCCGTACGAAGCCCTATATGGTAGAAAATGCAGATCTCCGATCGGTTGGTTCGACGTGGGTGAAACTAAATTAATTGGTCCAGATGTGATTCAGCAAGCAGTTGACAAAGTGAAACTGATTCGAGAGCGACTATTAGCGGCCCAGAGTCGACAGAAATCTTATGCTGATAAACGACGTCGACCATTGGAGTTCCAGATTGGCGACTGGGTATTTCTAAAGGCATCGCCTATGAAGGGTGTCATGAAATTCGGTAAAAAGGGTAGGCTTAGCCCGCGGTACATCGGGCCATATCAGATTATTCGAAAGATAGGCGAGGTCGCCTATGAGCTAGACTTACCATCCGATTTGGAGGCAGTGCACCCGGTATTCCATGTATCCATGCTCCGAAAATGTATTGGTGATCCTGACAGAATATTTCCAGTAAATGATATTCAGGTAACGGAGGACTTATCTTACGAAGAGCAACCTGTAGCTATTCTGGATCGTCAAGTGAGGAGACTACGCACCAAAGAAGTGCCTTCTGTTAAGGTCATCTGGCGAAATAATAACAGAGAAGAGATGACCTGGGAAGTAGAGGACGAAATGAAGAAGAAATATCCTCACCTGTTAAAAAAAAAAAAAATCGGTGATTGATTAAATTAATCAGTAAACACTTTATGTGTGCCACCCATATAAAGGACCTCCCCTAAAACGTTTGAAAAATCTATAAGGCAAATTTAACATTCGAGGATGAATGTTCTAAATGGGGGCAGAATGTTATATCCCGTGTTTTTTGCGCATTTGGAAAATTTGGAATAATCTTGACTTGTAGGAAATGAGATCATGTTTTTACTTTATTTAAAATATGTGTGATATTCTTGGAAATTTTTGAAGTGGAAGTACGGAAGAAGGCCAAGGGCAAAATTGGAATTTTGGAAATTAGTTTCGGAAATTACAAATAAGATCCATAAATTATTGGGCTCAAAATAAATAAAAAGAGAAAATGAGGCCAAAGAGCTATGGGGTGGCCGGCCATTGGCCAAGCCCAAGCCCATGGGAATTCTTCCATGTGGCAATTTAAATCAAAAGGGTCAAAAGGTATAGAATTCACTAGAACATTTCAAGACAACAAAACAAAAGAGAGAGAGAGAGCTAAAGACTAAGAGGGTTCGGCCATAACAAGGAAAAAGAAAAAAAAATTTAGCCCTTCAATCTTCATTCCAAAAATCTTGTTCTTCTTGGATTCTTACTAAGTTCAAGATTCTCTACGACGTGGTATAATTAGTTTAGCGAAAGGACGACGTTTGTGGCAAGAGAAAATTTGAAGAAAAAGGTAACAATTTTATCTCTTTTATTATGGAAGAAATATATGTGTTATAATGGTTAGTATTGCATGAAAAACCATGGAATTGTGATGTGGGTGTGCTTGGTCGTGTAGGTGTGGGTGTGGCCGTGTGTGGTATGGGGTATGGGGATGGTGAATTATATTTTATTTAGTTTGTTAGTTGTGTCGTTGTGACATTGATGACGTAAATAAAAGTTTAACGAGTTGGCATTGAAATTGGTTGTAGGATGTTATGGGAAATTATATGATTTTAGTATAAATTTTATATGATTATGAGAGTGAGATTCTAAATGTGAATTATGGTTGTTGTTAGTGAACTTGGAAGAAAACAATGCGATTTGGTAGTTTCGTTGCATTTATAGAAGTTTCGAATGGAATATGGAATTGGCGGAATGGCTTGAATCCTTGAATATTGTTTGAAATACTATTGAGATATGTTTGAGTAATGTTGAGTTAGTTAATGAATATGGAAAATGTTGATATTAGTTGGATAGTGTGAAGTTGGAATGGAAGTGTTACATTATGTAGAAAGGAAGAAAAATTTATGTTAGAATGCGTTTTGTTGTGATTTTGATGATTGTTGTTATTATTGTGGTTGTTGTTGTTGATATTATGGCCGAGCAAATTCTCGGGGATGTTGAATTTATAGGGGAGATGCTGCCGAAATTTCGGTAGGCAAGTATAGATTTAAACTTGAATTCTTAAAAGCTTGAAATTCATATTTGGTAATTGTGACCAAATGTAGATTCTGGAGCAAACGGGACTTGCGTTTGGGCCACCGTAAGGAGAGCTAAAGGTATGTAAAGCTATCCCTTTCTTTCTTTTGGCATGTCCTAGATATACTAGGTTGAGATTTGAGCCTCGGGGGTTATTCTTCTCATAGAAATTCGAGTCTGAGTTTGGGTACTATTCATTCAGTATAATTGAACTATAAACCTTATGTCTTGTTGGAAAACTGTTCAAACATCCATAACTTGTGCAGACGTGATAGAATCGCTTTGAACCCTTCGTGGATGACTCTATAGAGTCTAACGTTGTAATTTATGTCCGCCACCTCGACTTGACCCGAGGTGGGCCCACTAGTCCCGAGACTTCCTTCGTTTGTCTTACTTGAGCTATTTTTGGTATGATATAAAAAGAGGACTTTTGTCTATGAATTTAAGGCTCCGTCGATTTGCTCCATAAGTTATTTGAAAGCTCCTTAATGTGAATGATACTAAATTTTCAGAAAATGGCTTATAAGGTATTTTTCGAAAGTTTTATAAATTTAAAGGCTCATATCTTTTGTATACTAATTCCGACAGACTCGATACTTACTTTAAGCTTTCTGATCTCGATATATATATGTATATGTATTTATTAGTCGAGTCTTGGAAGTTAATTGGGTATATGCATATGGTTTCCGCACTACTCTGCTCGTGCCTATTACCATGATATCGTTCGCCGGTTCCCGGGCCGGTTTTGTAATCGTGCGTACTATGATATATTCGGCAGTATGATGTGTTACGGTTCCCGAGACCTCGCCATAGGGCCGGGTTCCGTTTATGGAGTTATGCTGTGATATGGCTTATGATATGCTGTGATGATATGATATGTTGTGATGATATGTTATGTTCGGGGTTGTTCGGAGATTTGAAACCTTCTGGAGTATGCTGTGTTGTGGCACCAGCGTCGGAGTGGTGACCACGTTCCTGAGCCTTATGCATGATTTTTATTTGCATTTACTTATATTCGCAACACGGACCATGATGTACTGACTCGTTATTTACTCCCTGTATTCTTTTATGTCGGCTATGGTTTGGATTTCTATACTCTATGCTTTATATACTCAGTACATCTTTCGTACTGACCCCCGTTCTTCGGGGGGGGGGGGCTGCGTTTCATGCCCGCAGGTGCAGAGGTTCGTGATTCACCACTGTAGGCCACACTTTCTGCTACTACAGAGTGCTCCTTTTGATTCGGAGCCCATATTTTGGTACATATCTCTGTCATGTAGATATTTCTGAATATTTTACTACTTGGGGTATGGCGGGGCCCTATCCCGTCATATGTTCCGTTTTGGTTTGTAGAGGCCTGTAGTCATAGATGTGGGTCGTGGGTCCTACGTGTGTTCGTTCTGTTTATGATTTGTGTCTTAATGCGGTCCTACCTGTTTTGGCGGCCATAGTGGCCCATATGTTTGTATATGTGCATATGTTCGGCGATGTATATTTCGCCGCCCCTTTTGGCTTTGATATGATATCTTTGCATGCGCGACCGCTTAAGATAATATTTGACTTCAAATCTGTTTAAA
Source organism: Lycium barbarum (assembly GCF_019175385.1). Lineage (NCBI taxonomy): Eukaryota > Viridiplantae > Streptophyta > Magnoliopsida > Solanales > Solanaceae > Lycium > Lycium barbarum. The sequence goes on from NC_083345.1 coordinate 41,769,796, forward strand.
ATAATTAATACGAAATCTGTGTTAAATTAGAATATGATGAGTTAGCATGTAAGTCTGTTTGGAGTGTCCAAATAGGGCACCAGTCGCGGTCCACGGAGCTGGGTCGTGACATTCCCATTCCTTTGAAATTTTTCTTGATTTTTTTCTCATCGTGCTGGGACACACAAGGACCTTAGGTGGATTAGGGAAGCTTAGATATGTCTGGGGAAGGGGTATACCTAGAGCTAAATAATATCTTGCTAGCCTTTGTAAAGTTTAAGTTATGTGCTAAACTATGTCTTCTAAAAGGGATCTAACCTGAGGCAATTGGTTGTCTGTGCTATTGTTGTGTGATAAGGAAGTGGGATCAGGGAGTTGCTAGTAATGATCCAAGTCAACATCATTGAGGGACTGCGTAATAACCTTAATGTCTGCCACCTGCTTTTACTTATGATAATGTGAATTCGCCTTAACTTGTGCACCTGTACTTTGCACCATGGGAATTTGCTTACTTGTGATGATGATTGAGTCTTTGATTGTGAGAACCTAACTATGCTATAAAAGTTTTTCCTAGAAGATCTGCCTAGATTGAATAGTTGAGGAACCATTACTAGGAACTAAGGTTGATTTAAAATTGTTTGACTGGTTGCTTACATAATTTGCTTCTGTAATCCATTTCCCTGAAGGTTCTGGGTGTACATCTATGCATGGATTGGTATTGGTTCTAGTTAGTAGATATGATTGTTACATATTGGGATTAGTAAAAAGGATGTGAGCTAAACCAATAAGTCTAGATGTATGCCTTAAGTCACAAACTCTTCCAAGGCTCTTTTCTAAAATAAATTAGTGCAATACCCAAGTTAGAAACCTGCCTGCTGTGTCATTTCTTGAGTTGTTTTGTATCTCTGATTAGAATTCCAATGACATGCCTATATGCTTAGTATCACTATTTGACTGTTTGGCTTTCTGCATTTCTAAAAATACCCTAGCTATGTGCTGAACTACCATTGCTTGCTATCTAGTTGTACATCTCTGGGGGCTGGGTTGAATAGAGCTTAGGACATGGCATCACTTGAAGGACCTGAGTAACCTGTTAATGATGAGCTGACCCATGATATGACTCTGAATCAGCTTAATTATACCTTGAAGAGATTGAGAAATGGTTATGACCTTAGTTTAGATAATTATGTCTATTTATAGGCACATGTGTTTGAAACCTTTTGGATTGAATTCTGGGTTGTGAGTAATTTAAGAAACAAGTCTCCATATGATCACAAGGGGGCTGAAAGTGAGCTAAGGCTACATGACCTAAGATGAGCCTTTTTAAAGGTGCCCTGGAGAAAGGATAAAGGAAAACCAGGCCTAGCTTGGGTTATAGCACCTTTCCTTCATATAAAGGGCACCATGACCCTTCTGTGGTCTGTGGGGTTGTGTGCTCATCATAAAGAAACTTGGGACTACATGGATTCTGTTCCTAGACCAAAAGAGACCCCAGGTTAGAATCAAGTGTACATCTAGGGTGATGGATGATTTGATAAGGGGAGAGTGGCATATGTGTTTAAGTTAAACACAAAGGGCAGGGGCTTAACAGAAGTGTAAAATTGGGATGACAATTTGTTTTGACCATGTCTTGTTTGCTTGTCCCAACTGTATTAACTTCCCTTCGAGGACACCGGGTTTTGTATATGACAACTCAGACACAGAAGGTTTTTAGTCCTGCCTCTGTTCCTGCCATGTCCACTTAACCCCAACTAGCTTCTGTTTGCCTCTTATCTATGAGATGCAGCCTTTCTTAGTCCACTTCATGATTATGTGCTTCAATACTTTCCTGTATTTGCCTCTCTTGTGTGTCACAGCTGGTGTGCGTCCCTCCATGATTATGTGCTTTGTTTTCTTGTTCTTGTCCACCTCATATTTGTATACTACAGCCCAGGTTGTCTCATCCATGATCCTGTGCCTTGTTCTTTGTTTTATTTGCCTTACATATGGGTGCTGCAGTTTGTATTGTTCTCCTATGACTGCATTTTTGGTCCTTATTTCCTGTTTACTTCAGCCTGCTCTTGGCTCATCCTATTGAGTGCATACTTGGTTCTGCTCCTGCTATTTCATGTCCATGTCCTGAGATTCTGCTTTTGATTAACTTGTGGTCATAGGTTCTTGACCTGCATTTATTTATACTATACTCATTAGGTCCAGTATGCTTCTGACTATCTTGTATTTATATACATGGCCAATTATGTTATGTTATCGCCCTGGGATCTGCCTATTATCTTGTGGCTACGTTGGTGGGGAATGAAGTAATTTTGGGAAAGGGCCTAGTCATAGCCTTTCCCCGGTGTCCAACCATGCCTGGGGTTCATGAAACCCCTTGGAACTTGTGCGGTATTGGGAGTACAGGGGACAACGACTCTGCCCTACCCTTGTTATCAAAATCCCTGCCAGTGGAGCCTTTTAGTATGCATATATATCCATACATAGACGACTTATGAATATGTTTGATACATATATACATATTTTACACATGTATTTTGTATAATTATAATTGTGATAAGTTCACTATCCTTAAACTCTTTTTGCTTTTCCCCCTCCCTTAGGGCCCTTTGGGCCGGGTCTAAAGCCTACCTGTTGGGCTAGGCCGAACAGGCAATTTCTACATATTTATCGAGTCCGAGAAAATAAAAATAAAAAGGGAAGTTGTCATCAAAAGAGAACATGTAGAAGGCCAAACCATAGGTGAAAATGGCTAACTAGGGGTTTGGTACACCCCTAGCCTTCCCCTCCCATTTATTTATTTATCTGTGTTTTCCTTTTGTTTATAATTTTTTTGTAACCGTATTTGTAAACTTGTAAAAACTCACGTTATATTGGAATCATTTATGATTAGAATTAGACGTCATCGGACAACGGTACTTACACCGTTTAGTCGACTTTAGGTCCCCCAAATAATTTTTTCAAAGCCTGGATTTAGCATAATGATTTTCGTCCAAATAAGCGGATAACCAACAAAGCGGTTTTTGACACAAGTTAACAAAATAAGAACTATTTCCAAAGTCACAAAATGTTGCAATATTATTTCTGAACAAAGGCGGACTGGTTATTTTTGAAACAGACATTCTTTACAAAATTAGACTATGTTTCCAGATCCTAACCAAGGCTAAGAATAAACATTTTAGACCAGATTCAAAAAACAAAAACAATATGGCAAAGTATGGGCCAAAAAACCCCCGCTGATTTTTACAGAAAAAAATTAAAGACCCAAAATGGGCCAAGTTCAACAAAAAAAAAAAAAAGAAGGAATTTTGAGCTGAAGCCCATTCAAGGACAAAGAGTTGATGATATTGGGTTTTTTAAAGATTTCATGCACGAGTATGTTTGGGCCAAGCCCAAAAGAAAAAATGGACGGACTTTTTTATGGAAAAGTTATAAATGTTTTTGCTACAAGTCCAAACCCAAGACTAATTTTATAAGACTTATAAAGGATGTATATTTTAATTCGCTTGAAACAAAGCATTCGTATATACAAGTTCTTAGATAAGGCATTCCGAACGTATTAAACAGATCGATCTAAACAAAGTATGAGTTAAAGCATGAACAAAATTATGTACTTAAACATAGTAATTTTATATCCTTTATAAATGACATGTATAAAAGGATGACCACTTTTATATATTCTCTTTACAAACAAAATATACTATCCTTATATATAAAGGGATGCTATTTTACCCGGATATTATAAATCCAAATCTAAATACCCTATATATAAAGGGAACATGTTCAAACTCGTTTTCTCAAAAATGATATGCAAATGACAAGACTTTTGTGGGAATAAACACTAAATAAACAGTTCATGCAAATACTAATACATTAGAATTCGAATGTCAACCGTATAGTACGGATCCTTAATACTGGGGTGCCTAACACCTTCCCTAGGGGATCATCAGAACCCTTAACTAGAACTTTGGATTATGAAGGATTTTCACGATATTTGAACAAACCCTTCACCCTCGGTTTACCTAATTTCCTAAAAATTAGGTGGTGACTCTTTTAGAAACAAAGTCTGAAAAAGCACCAACAAGTTCGAAGTAGCTTTTCCGAGTGCTAACCGTGCCTGTGAAAATGCGAACCGTCACAGATGACGACTCCGCCAGGGAACTTAAAGGTTTTAACCATAAGGATTACGATATAATATGAGTATATTTTCCTTAACTGTTTATGTTTTTACTCTTTCGCAAATATTAACTATGTGAAAATACTCAAAATACCCCCCAACGTTTGATCAAAATCGCAACTACAGACCTAACCTTTGCGTTGGTCCTATTACCCCCCCCCCCCTCCCCCGGACAAATTTTTTCAGTATCAAAATGCCCCTTTTTTGCTGATGTGGACAAGAGCGTGAATGCACCGCTCAGTGGCGCGTTATAACCTTTAAAAAATAGCATCTGACGTGTTTTGGAGCGCCAACTAAGCTGCCACATGGATTAATTTTGAACTCCCTCCAGTTTTACACCCAAACGGCTACTTCATCTTCTTCTTCACCCCATTTAATACCCATCTCCATTTTTTTGTCAAAAAAGCAAACAACTCCATAACTTCAACCACTCCAATCGTTATACTCCAAAAATCAACACCTTAATCGCTCCAATCGTTGGAAAGAGGTTCGTTAGGTAGGGTTTATTTCTCATTTATTTCTCTTTAAATTTGTTCATGTGAAATTTATTGTTTTAAATTTCTTGAGTAATTCTTGCTCATATTTAGTAATTTTTCATTTCTTAGGGTTTGTTATGGAAAACATTGACCTTGGTCGATTGTGTATGGATGAGAGTGATCCTTTGCTTAGAACCGTGGTCCAATGACAACACGGGAATTTGTTGCAAATGCAAACTTCTTGGGCTAAAAACAAACCCTGGAAGAAGATACTGGTCTTGTCCCTATTATGGTGTATGGTCTTGCTCCTATTTTTTGATTTATTGAAAAATTAAATTTGTAAAATTATGCTCTGTTTTTCTATTTTTCAAGCTAAAAAATGCAAGTTTTTTCGTTGGAGGGACAGAGATGAAGTTGATCCAAGATCAAAATTTATCCTCCCAAAATTGGTTAACAAAATTAGAGATTTAGAGAAGGAATTGGTGCAATACGGAGTTTGAAGATGGCATTGGATGAGATCACTACTAACGATAATAATTCGGTTAGTGTTGACATGGGTTTGGTTGAGGTTGATGGACCAAAAAAAGAAGACACAAGGAAGACTAAAGGGGGTAGGTTCCATAGGAATTTCGTTTTTTGTTTTTGTTGTTTGTATTATTGTTGTGTTCATAAGTTTTGTATTCCGTAGTGGCAATTCAAACAATAGAAAAATCAAATTGCCATAGATAGTGGTAGTGGTGGTAGTGTCTCCGCTATATTATGTTTTGTTTGCCTTTGTTATGGTAAATTTTGTAACATATACATCTATGTTATCATGTATGAATGAAGAAGTTTGATGTTAAGGTGTTTTGAAGTGTTTATCCGAAATTAAAATCAAAATCATATTCACATAACATTAATCATTGTCTTAATCATAATAGTAGCATACATGGAGATGTTAAACATAGACAATTGAATAATAGAGATCTACTAGTCAATATTTATGATCTCTATCTCTTTTTTAAATACATGAAACCCTATGCCATCTCCACACTCACATTTACACACCCAAATCTCTAGTGTGTCTCCCTCTTTCAAACCTTTTGAATCTATAAATGCCTTCCACCCTTGGCATAAATGAGCATTTTTTCCAATTTTGAACGTCATCTTGTGAACGGTGTCATCCTGATACTTTAACACGACATGCGTTGTTCTCGTTGAAAAAATGTCATGATGTTCATATGGAAGTATCTTCAATAAACAAAAAAGATAGTTTACATCATCGGTTTTCACGTAAATCAAATAATAATAACAAATATAAAAAAACTTACAAAATCATCGGTTTGCACGTAAGAACGAGTTAACTTTTTCAGAAAGAAAGCTAGCATCTTCTTTTGGTATGATGTAGATGTTATATGTTGTTGTGCTTGCTGCTGGTATGTTGTTGTGTTTGTTGTGCTTGCTGCTGGTATGTTGTTGTGTTTGTTGTGGTTGCTGCTAGTTGCACGTTGATGTTGTTGTTGTAGTTTAGTGTAGTGAATGTGTGATATGGTGTGTGTGTATGTTGTGTTATATAGATGGGTTACAACAGAATTAATAGGTCATTTAATGGTCCTTGACCATGTCGGATTTAGTGCGATTTAATCGTCCTTGACCATGTCGGATTTAGTGCCATTTAATAGTCCTTGAACATGTCGGATTTAGTGCCTTGAATAACCTTTGTTGACCATATTAAATCCATGTCCTTTGCTGAATTTGTACACGTTTAACAGCTATGTCAAGCTGAAATGGAATTGGAACACGTTAAACAGCTACGTACTGTAATGTTGTTTTGATTAAACGAACAAGACAAAATACTAAAATTTTAATCCATAAATGTGTACATTTAAGAACTGGAGGGACAGTTTCATCATAATTAGATTTTCCATGGCTGCTTGGACTGTGAACAGGTGCTTTCTTGGCTTGGGTTTGCTGATTTACCTCTACCCTTTGTCATTTTCTCCTGTATCTCTTGTAGTTTCCTGGTTGTGATTGCTTCATTGCCTCTCCATTTCAGCTTACTATTCGCACTTGGCTTGTAGCCAATGTCACCAGTTACCTCTGCTGATCTGGTGACCTTTGCTTTACTAGTTGACACAATCATGCTGCTTGACATGCCAGGCTGTTCACACAAATAATAACAAGGAGTTAGTAATGGAAACAACACATAAAATAACACTTAGTAATGGAAACAACACATAAAATAACACTTAGTAATGGAAACAACACATAAAAGAACACTTGTGCTTATTAAGGCACTCACATTAACAGCTTTGAACCCATTTTCTGCCTGGAAAACACCCATTCCCATTACTCTAGGCCTTTTATATGGTGCACTAGTGCCACTTCCTCTTTCTCTTTTAGCAGTGGGCTGTGCACTAGTTGCTGTAGGGGCAGAACATGAAAAATGAACTTCAGCTGGTGCAGGACTATTTCCTACTGCTTGGGCAGTTTTCTTAGGTCTTCCTCTTGGCCTCTTTTCAACAGGTTTCTTTGGTCTCCCCATGACCTTTCTTGAAGACGGTGGTTGTGATGTGTTGGTCCTTCCCCTGCTAGAACTTGCTGGTTCTATCCATGCTACTGAGTCTTTTTTTGGACACCCTCTCTTCTTGTGGCCTCTATTATGGCAGTTGCTACAAGTCATGGCCATTCCAGTTCTTAGCATCTTCCCAGATTTTGGAATTTCACCTGCCTCTTTCCTTCTGTCCTTTTGAGGCTTACCAGGCATGCTTTTTATGTCTGGTGGAGCCACACTAGGGTGGGTAGAGACAGGCCACATTTCCATGTTTGTGACTGGTTGAAGAACATGCTCATATGTTCTCATGTAAGTCTCTTTGCTGTAGCAATGGTCAATGTAGCCAGGTGGATCATACCTTTTGAATTGAATTGCAGCTAAAGCATGTGCACATGGAATGCCTTTTAGCTGCCACACCCTACAGCTGCACTGCCTTCTAGAAATATCCACAGTGTGTTGACATAGTCCTTCCCTAATTTCAAAACCAGCAACTCCATTAAACTCAATGTTACATTGCATTGAAAGTTTAACATTTTCCTCTAACACCTTCGTACACATTCGAGAGTAGTTACATCTCTAAGTGTTTACAAACTCCCTCAATGTTGCAATCCTTGCCATCATTTTCACCATAATCTCCTCAAGCATTGTTATTATAGTTTTGTGCCTACCAGTTAGCCAATAAACAAACAGTCATATTGTTATCTACAGACTGTTTGTCAAAACAAACACACAATAAGGTAAATATGCATTACTCATACCTGGCAACCAAGATCCACGCATTAAAACACTCAGCCATATTGTTATCTACAGAATCTACTTTTACATTAGTGTTGAAGTAGACCTTACACCAATAATCTATGTTGTAATACATCAGTTTGTCCATCATTTTCGTTGGACCAAGCAACTTCATCAGCTCAATATTTCTCCTTAGTTGAGACTCAAAGGTGCTTTTGGAAATTCTCCAAAACTGTTGTCTTCTTTGTAGCCCTCTCCATTCTTTGCTGAAGTTAGCCAAGATGTGCCTAGCACACTTTCTGTGTTCAACAGCAGGTAAAAGATCTCGAATAGCAACAAATAGTCCCTGAAACAGTAATAGTTAGTTTAGATGAATACACATGAGTTTTCATGAAAAAAAATTGCAACAAAAATCATGGAAACATACCTTCTGCATATCTGTTATCAATGTTAAATCTGTCCCATCTCCAAGTGCCAAATCTTCCTTCAAAATTCTGATAAACCAAGTCCAAGTGCTCTTGTTTTCATACTCCACCACAGCCCATGCCAGAAGAAACATTTGGTTATTACCATCTTTACACACAGCTACCAACACTGTCCTCTACAAACCCCTTTCAGAAAACAACCATCTAAACCAATACATTTTCTACAGTGCTGAAATGCTTTCTTCAAAGCATCAAAACAGATATAAAAGCTCTGAAAAACAGGCCTACTATCAGCATTTGGTTCAGCAAGTTTAACTACACAAGTGGAACCAGGATTGGTCCTTAACCATTCATCCCTGTAGTCAAGGATTTTTCCAAACTCCCGAATGTGATCTCCCATGATTTCTTTCAGTACTTTTGCTCTTGCTCTTCTAACTGTGGTCTTACAAACATGAAGATTAAACTTTGTCCTAATTAGCTTTTGCAACTGAACAACTTTAATGTTTGGCTGCTCAGTTATTCTCTTTCTATAGGTCCCAACAATAAACTTGGCATTACACAAGTAGTTTCTGGTAGTTTGGAGGCAAGTATGCTTTGGAATGTAAGTTTTAATTTGGAAATCATCTGTGGTTTTATCAAGCCTAGCATACAATATCCATGGACAACCATCCTTGCACCTCACCCTAACCCTTGTAGGCTCATTCACCCACTTTTCTACCTTAACCCTTTTCCTAACAGCATATTTTGTTACTGCTCTCCTAAACTCATCAACATCTTTAAAGACCATACCCAACTGTCATACAACTTTCTTGGCAGTGGGGTCATGAATGATTTTGTTCTTATCATTCTTCCTTCTTGTAAACCTTTGTCTTCTTGGAAGATTTACCCCCAACAGATTCAATGTCCTCTTCATCATCCCAACCCTCATCCTCATCTATTTCAAAGCTATCATCAGCAGAACTATCAATGTAAGGTTCATCACCTCCTAACCTACCCTCAAGGCTAACCTTACCTATTGTAGTTTCATCAAATCCTAGATCCACACCAGCTTCACCTGCTGGAACCTCTTCACTATCAGGTTTTGCCCTCTCGCTTCTTTTTCTCCTCTGAAACTCAATCCTCCTTTCAGCCCACAACTCTCTTACCTCATCAGGCTCATCACTTGCATATTCATCCTCACCTTCCCCTTCTATGTCATCTACAGATTGTTCACTATCATCAGTTGAGAAATCAGAACCCTCATCTAAGGAATCAGATCCAACTGGACCTACATCTTCAAGATCTTCATGAACAGCAGGTGTAGAAGATGAAGGACCTGCTGTATTTTCAACAGCACTAGCAGCACAAGTAAAAGAACAATAAGGTGGATTATTTTCAACTGAAGCTACAGGTGTAGAAGAGGAAGGGCCTGCTGTATTTTTAGCAGTACTATCAGCGCAAGGAAAAGAGGAATGTGGTGCTGTTTCTTCAGGAGCAACAGCAGGTGTAGGATAGGTAGGAGGTGTTTTTTCTGGAACAGAAAAATTTGAAGTAAAAGAGGAACGGGGTGGTGTGTTTTCAGCAGTAGCAGCAGGTGTATATGAGGTAGGAGGTGGTGTTTTTTCACAAGTTTGAGTAGAAAAGGACAAAGATGTATTAGGAAAATCTAAGGGCTCCTCAACAACCCTTTCATTACTACATCTTTCATCAGCCCCTTTATTAAAAGGGGAACAAGATTCCTCCCTATCCCCATGACTAACATATTCTAATAAAGGTGGGTCAACAACTACTTCATCAACCATGTGCTTGACAAAAACTTCCACAGTATCACCATCATTCAAACCCACAGTCATAATTAAAATAACCTCATCATTATCAATATCTACCAAAATGCCACTCTGAGGTGGCTTAATACTGAATGTGCAAGTAGTTGTGTATCCTAATTCTTTAATAAAGTCTCTCAACTCAAAAAAAGACAACATATCAACATCGACATTGAATATATCAGTAACTTCCCCACCTTCATATATTGGCTCCCATAATTTAAGTGTAACACACCTCCATGGCACCATCTTAAGGTTACATACACAAAATCAGCCATGTACTACCTAAATACAAAACAAAAAAACAAAGAATAACAAGTAATTCAACTTAATGTCAAACGGAATAAAAAAAATGATAAGCATATGCATAGTAACTGAAAACCCTAGACTACATCGTTTTTTGAAAAAACAAATCAAACAATATGCACAATATGATAATAAATATGCTGATTACAGTTGGGGAACTATGAAAATTTGTTCTTTATAGTCCAGATTTCAAACAATATGCACAAAATCGTAGTGTCATTTTTTCAAAGCAAAAAAATGTAACGAAACTAACTGTTACTAGATGAACAATGAGCAGCAACAAAAATATAGTCGTGATAATATGTTGACAAAGATTGGGGCTGAAAATGGTGTTTATCGTGAAATTTGGGATAGGTGCTAGGTTTTTCTGAATATGAGAATTGAGGCTGAATGGGGCGAAATTAAAGAAGTGGGTTACGAGTCAAAAATGGGGCGAAATTAAAGATGTGGCATATGGGCCAGGCGCGTATGGACAAGCACCATTTAATAATTGGGGGTTGTCATATTGGACTGCCACATCAACAAAAAAGGGGCATTTTGATCCTGAAAATTTTTGTCCAGGGGGGTAATAGGACCAACGCAAAGGTTTGGTGTGTAGTTGGGATTTTGGTCAAACGTTGGAGGGTATTTTGAGTATTTTCTTTTGCATGCATATCTTAAACTCCTCCACTCCTGGCATTTATTTTATACTTTGTTTCAGAGGCGACTTCGCGAAGCACGCGGTCGTTCCTTCAGTGTAAAACTAAAAAAAATCTTTGAACTGTTATAAGGCGGGGTTGGTTCGCGGTCGTCTAATAGCCCTAACAGTTCAGCCCCAGTTGTCTGCTCGAGTTCCCGATCTTTTGTGAAATGCCCACTCTAGTGAAAACTAGGATAGAGCTAAGCCAAATCCCTACTGAACTAGAGCATTTATACCTAGACGAGCCTTTGATATCACAGACCTACCTAAGACTCATTAAGAAGAGACTATCTTGTGTTCGGACGGTCTATGACCCAAAGGGCACCGCATCTCATTTATGTGCTATGTGGAAGCATGTTTGTGCCTATGTGATGAACCACCGATCCTATGGGGATGGGGGAATATTAACCGTGTTTTGTTTTGTAGATGGAACGAAGAATCTGTTTTGACATAGTTACCGAGGCTCTAGATTTGTTAAGGGCTTGGTATGAGTGGTTGGGTGATGCCCATCAAAGAACAATTAGTTGCACTTTAGGACACTTATCCTCCATCATGACAATGAAGGGTCGCCTGGAGCTGATAAAGGTATTGGCTGGGTATTGGGGTGACAAGGAAATTTTGTTTCGTTTTGGCGAGATTGAGATGACTCCGACCCTAGAAGAAATTAGGGATGCTATAGACAATAATGGAACCTGTCTAAGGAGGCGACACAAACACTATAACAATCTATTATTTCCACAAAGGCCCACCGTTGGCCAAATCATGAATTTCTTGCTTTAACCAAGGCACCCTGGGCACAAGGACCCACTATAGCCTTTAGGGATATGTACTGGAGGTTCAAGGACACCATCGGGTATGCTCTATATCAGAGGGAATTTAACAGTCGAGAAGAATCGGAGACCGTTAGGCCTTTAGCCATCGCCATAGCCTCTCTAGGCACTATGGTGTTTCCACAAGACGGATCATTAGCCATAGATACCCGGGTAATCCAGCTGGCTTATGCTATCTTTTACGACATACACAAAGACCAAGAAATAAGGTATTTTGACCTGGCTCCCATCATCTTGGCCGGCATCTTACGAGCTCTGGACAAATTCCTGAATGTTACACCTCAAATTGTTTTTTTCCGTTGGTACGTAAGTGAACGAACTAGTGATAAGTATGAGTGCATGATGTCCATGAGCAAGAAACGACGTTTGATGACCTTAGGCGAGATTTCGAAGGTATCCGATGTGAGATGAGAAAGTTGGCTAAGTTAAGATGAGATATAAGGTGAGCAATGCATGTGCATGGACGTGTGTGATTAAAATGAGAAGTCTAAGAAATATGGGAAGTTGCAGAATTGCAACTGCCCAGTGGTCGTAAAGTGCTAGGACGGACCGTAAACTAGCAGGTCGTAAACTGCCATGCAGAACTTCAACTTTCTGCCAGTGGAGGAAATGGTAAAATACGACCAGGTTCACGGACCGTAAAGTGATTTACGGCCCGTAAACCATGGTCGTAAATCACCATGGTTCCAGCCTAAGCTTTTGGTTTTTGAAAAGGTTAAAGACGACCGCGATGGACGAGCCGTAAAGTGGAATACATGGTCGTAAACTTAGTTTACGACCACTGTTCACCTCAGCACAGATTTTGCAAGTCATTAAATAAAGGGACCAACACTTGTTTTATTTCACTATAACATTACACCACTTCTCTCTAAAACCTCTCTCTACATTTATTATACAAGTTTTCAAGGATATTTGAGGATCGACAACATAAAACAAGGTGAATCAAGAGTAAGAACATCATCAAAGATCATCTAGGTCAAGAAATCCAAATGGAGAAAAACTAGGGTTTTGCTCAAAGTGGAGTATTATCAACCAAAGCTTGTTCCTACAACTTCTAAGGTAAGATTCATGATTTTTACATGATGTTTAAGGTATTGAAGGGTTGAAATACATGGATTGTAGAAAATATGGTCAAGTAGGTCATGAATAATGAATAGTGACATTTTGAGGAATAGTTTGAATTGAATCATGAATGTTGTTGTGTTGTGATATGAATGTATTATAAATGGTACTAAGATCATGAACTAGACACTTTAGACGAATGGACGAAGTTGGATGTTATGACCATGAATATGGGTGAATTAGAGGCAAATTAAGGAATCTAGATAATGTGGATAATGTGAATGACTAATGGCCATTGTTATGATATTAATGAAGGTATAGACGCTAGCATTGGAAGGAAACGTGCAAGTGTAGAATAGTCCGACGAAAAGGTATGTAAGGCTAACCCTTCTTTCATAAGGCATGGTTCCTTGGCCAAACTCTTAAATCCTCTATATGAGTATGTTGTATTCAAATAACTGACATTCCGAGCTCATAAGCTCACGATCCTCGATATGTACTACGATTGTACTACTCACCCCATATGACGAGTAAGCATAAGATATAGATGTAGCGAAAATGATGATAATAATGATGACGATGATAATAATAATGATGTTAAAAGGTGCCTACGGGCTAGCATGCTTATATGTGCCTATGAAGGGCTATAATTAAACCCCGAGCCTATGGTGCCGGGTAGAGTATATGATTATATATATGTATGTATGTATACGATTACGAAACGCGCGCACACCTCTGCAGATGGTACGGATAACCCTGAAGCCTTGGTAGGGCCAGGTATGAGTAACCTTGAGCCTTGGTTGGCCAAGTATGTATGAAACACTGATCCAATGAGGTCGGGTACGCTATGTAAATGCTATGTATATGAAATGACTATGTATATAATATGAATATGAATGTGATAAGACTATGTATAAGAATACGAATAAGGACATGTATACGAATATGAGCACAAGTATGGTACGAGTACTATTATGGAATACGGATGATGACGTAGGTGTACTAATATGTATTAAAAATGAAAAGTCCTACGAAAGGCAGGTAAGTGCTATGACGATGATATTATTGTCTCCCTTCCTATGCTATTTCATATGTTGTTCATTATGCTTATATATCGATGTTGATCATGCTATACATAATCAGTACATTCTTCGTACTGACGTCCTTTTGTTTGTGGACGCTGCGTCATGCCCGCAGGTGCACAGGGAGACAGACTTGATCCATAGCTGCTTATTCAGAGATTGCATAACAGAGCTCCATTTCTTTCAGAGCCGTAGCTTTTAGGTACTTATTCCTTTGTGTATATAATTATGGGCATAACGGGGTCCTGTCCCGCTCATGTGATATGTTATACTCTTAGAGGCTGGTAGTCACATGTATATGGTTAGATATGTCCGTCCTTGTCGGCCTATATTTTGTATGTCATTTTGTTGGCCTCGTTGGCCCATGTACATTGATGTGGCATAGATGCCTATGATGATATAAATGTGTTGTTGTCCAAATGGGACTAGTTGATTAATGAATGGAAATGCATGATTAATGATGTGGCTCACCTAAATGCAAGCATAAGTGTAAACTAAGGGGTGCCCGGGTGGTCTAGCACCGGGTGCTCGTCGCGGCCCCCTTGTCGGGTCGTGACACTGAACCATTTTCGATACTTTCAGGGATGTAATCTATTGCTGCAATGGTGGATTATCAAACACATCAACATGGCAAAGGAGGTTTAGGGTTGAAGTTGACAGCACAGGATATACCATCTCGTAGACTACTGTCCGACGCTTGTATTTATGTCCAAAAATGCTTGGGTCAATTTCTTCACTGACTAGACTGAAGATCGGATCCATTGGATGTTTCCTGACTTCAAATCCAAGACTGTAGTGGTTCAAGGCAAGAATTGCCCCTTTGTGCTACTAGCTGGGGTTCAAGGAATTTGTTTTTATTATCCATCTCGGGTTTTGAGATAGTTCGGTAGGAGGCAAGTGATACCTGAGGTAGGGAACCCCAAGCAGTTCATTATTGAACATATAGAGCAGAAAATCAAGAGCGCGGGTATAATTCTCTGGGAATGGAATGGCCGCGTGAGCTGGGACCCAGGTACTCTAGCTCCAGACAGGTTCGAAAAAGGGTGCGACCCAGTGTATTATGCCTGACTACAGGGACACTTGGCTCGTGCACTTGCATCAGGGCCCGCACCTCCCCAAGAAGCCCAAGAAGAGGAGCGTATGAAAGAATGTTTTGAGGGTACAAACGAGCATTTGGCTAGGATCTTGAAAGAAACAGACCCTGTGATTGTCAGGATGGAGCTATATCAGGCACGCCTTCGTATACAGACCATGCTTCGGAGGGTGAAGAGGGCTAAGACAGGCCAAGCCTCGACATCAACGGCTGGAGGACCGCCCTGATTTACTGCTTTTGCTATTATAAGCCTCATGTCGGCTTCATCATCACTTTTGTAATCCCTTTGGGGATGATATTATTATTATTATTATTATTATTATTATTATTATTATTATTATTATTATTATTATTATTATTATTATTATTATTATTATTATCTATTAAATCATGATGATTTTTTTCGGGGCAATGGTTCATCTTCACAAACTGCACTTACATGCTTCAGACGATTAAGAAAGCCTTAACTCAAACGGGCCTCAGGAACTCGAGTAGTATAAATATCTGTAAATTATATGCTTGCTTGCCACGTGCTTCACATTCCTACTTGCTATATGTGTGGTGATATATAATTAAAGCTTGAGTACGATTGGTCCGATGGTCTAAACTACATACGAAAAGAAATAACCATGAGGCTTAACACTTACCAAATCTATCTCCACTAAAGGTTGACTTACGATGGTGAATCAAGGAGGGCGGGAAGCACGGACTTTAGGAGAGACAGCTGAGATGATACGGGATAAGGTGCTGCAGATGGAAAAACACCTCCAGGAAATAGGAAAGAAAATTGAGGAAGTATACGGATTACTGGGCATGGTTGGGAATCCGCCGGAAGGCATACTCCAAGAGCAATACAATTTAAATGTCCCTGAGGAAGTGAGGGAATTAGTGCTAAACTACATACCACTAGAGATAAGGCCTGTAACACCTAGAGAAGGTACCCCGGTAGCGGAAAATGGGGAACAAAGAGTTGGGTCGGATCCGTAGGTGTTTGCATCGGACCCGCATGAAGAAACAGAGCCCCAAGAGGAGGATCCCGAGCCTGTTGAAGAAGAAAAGCCGGAGGAGGAAGAGGAAGAGCCTTAAGACATGGAAGAACCAGAGCCTATCGACGTAGGGGCCCAAGGAGGGGAGAACCCATTTGATATGTTTCCCGAATTTCAAAGGAACAATATGGATGACAAATCCGGTTATTATGCCCCCACTTATGAGGGAACAGACTTCTACATACCTTCGCCCATGCTGATGCTTGATGCCTCTACTATGGATTCAGAGAACTTTGGAAGGGCAAACCTTACTGCACCTGATCCGTGGAGCATAGCCTTCAGAGCCCGATCCTCCCCATTCAGAGTAGCTCCTTTGCCCGTTACTTGCAAGGAAGTGTTCAGAAAAATGATGGCTACTGGGATGGATTGCACTACTAGGCCTAGGCTACTGGTTCCTGACTTGGTGTATGCTTACAAAAGATACCTATTCCACCTCAATCAGGCGGGCCATACCTTGAACGAATGTTTGGTGTTGAGGAAAAGAATTATTAGTTTCATCAACGACAGGATCATCTGCACTTTGTAGGGGCTGCATACCTTGCTGGTCTATGACCCTATTATCCCAGGAGACGGAGTTATTACCAAGACTCAAGTTTGGCGGTACGATTTCATGATTTTCGACGAATCATACGCTAGCCTTTTCTCGACTTTGGCCTCATTGAACAAGATCAGACCCGTGGAACCTGTCTATGAGCCGGCACCACTAGGGCCCAATAAAAACAAGTTCTGCTTATACCATACTGGAGCTAGGGGACATGATATTGAAGAATGACATGCCTTCAAACTTGAGCTCGAAAACATGATCAGGACTGGATAGATCTTGGTCCAACTCTCACCATGGTTTTGAGGAGACAGATCAACATGAGAGAGCAAGTTCGTAAGGGCAGCAACTTGCAGAGCTATAATTTTGGGTAGTTATTAAGTGTCCCCCTCTTTTGCACAAATGCTACCCCCCCCCCCCCCCTCTCAAATAAATGTAAAGGAACCGCGCCGACCTAAGATCCCTATGGAGGGATACGCGGGAAGCGTTAGTCGGGCCTGGTTTGGGGATGTCTGTAGTTAGGATTAGCCAAAGGCTATTTAGGAAAAAAATGTATATCCTTCTTTTGAAATGGAACTACGTAGGGCCTGATTTCCCCCGGTTGGATACGTAGGCAGTCTACGTAAGACTCGGTCTTTTCATGATTTAAATTATAATTCCCCCGTCGATTAAATTTTTATGACAGGTTAAAGGGTTTGCCATAGTAAGTCAACCGCAAAACCACTGGTCTAAGATCCACCCAAACATAAAAATCCCATAATATCCGAGCCTTTAGAAACATCGGATCAAAAGTGTTCAAGCTTCAATATATGCCTTTATGTGCTACTTGCGCTTTAAATACCCATATGTGATATCTTGCTATTATATTCGATATCTAGAAAACTAACTTTCTTTACCGTTGAGTTATTATTATCTTATAGAAAGGGTACCAATTAGTGTAACATTGAAAGCTGGCATACTTCACGAGATCCAAGGCCGCGTTAGCATTCCTCTCAGACAAAGGAAAAGACAAAATGACTTGTACCCCTAAAGAAGTAAGAAATGAGCTTGCTCTCCGCAACGGAGACACCCAAGACTCACAAAAGGCAGCATCCCAGGAGGATTTGATTGCAATATTGTTAACTACCATCGGCACTCTCCAGGAAAAGATAGCCAGAAGGGAAGCAGCTGATGCTGAGAAAAATACCTCCACCGAAGGAAGAACACCCCCTCCTCCCTTCCCCTCATTAAGCTCTCCAATGCCCGACCACTTTCCTATTTACCCACCAGGAACCATGCCACCTCCACTACACACCACCAATCCGAACCATGCTGACCCTCTTACTATACCCTACCACCAGTTAAGAACACCCAAGTTCCAGGAACCACCCATTCAGTCACATTGTATCAAATCCCTCAGCCGGTATTCTTCAACCCTGCAAGCCAAGCACACACACTGGCCCCACCGACTAGGCAGATCACCACTGTCCCAGTTAATCATCCCACTCACCAAGTGTCCTTCTTCACTCCCAACATCCCAAAGGAATCCTCTCCATGACACAAGGTGTTGGATCATTATGAGGAAATAGAAAAGACTTGGAGGGATGAACAAGACAGACGCGAGAAAGACATAGAGAAAAACATGGATGAGTTGTTGGAAAAATCCAACAGGTCCGCAAGAAAGGCTACAGGTTTGAGGTACGACGACCTGTGCATGTACCCAGATTTGGACCTACCAGAAGGGTTCAAAATTCCAAAATTTGAAATATTTAGCGGGAGGGGGAATCCCAAAGCACACCTCCATTCATATTCCGATCAGTTGGTCAGAGTGAGAAAGAATGAACATTTCATCATGCGACTATTCAGTCATAGCCTGATTGGCGAAGCAGCTGAGTGGTTCTGCACACAAGACATGCGCCAATGGCTCATTTAGGAAGACATGGTGGAATCCTCTAGGAGAGATTTTGTTTCAATGTTGAGACTGTGCTGGATCGCTACTACCTCGAGAAGGTCAAACAGAAGTCAACGGAGAACTACAGAGAATTTGCTAGCAGGTAGAGGGCCAAAGCAGCCCGTGTGCAGCCGCCAATGTATGAGGGAGAGCTATTCTCTGTGTTCATCAGGTCACAAGAACCTGATTTCCATGATAAGATGTTTTCCATGGCCGGGAGGCTATTTCTGAGTTGGTAAAAATAGGAGAGGCCATAGAAGATGATCTCAAATCTGGAAAGATCATCAGTATGTTCACAAAAAGAAAGAGGACGTGGCAAGCATATCCCACATTCCAAACCAAAATCCATAAGGACCACAATCTTCTCACCAAACTCCACCCCTCGGGAATTACTCTTCTCCTATATACTGCCCAGCACCCGTATATTATGCGTAACCGACCTTCACTACCACTATACCGGCGTACGTGGCTCCACCCAGTGTCCATGTGTCCGCTCCTGTTTATCAACTACCACCATAACAAATATACCAACCACCACCCCAGCAAAACTACCGTCCACTGCAAAACAACCCACCACAAGCCTATCAACCCCAAAATTACCAAAATCAACCACCGTCCCCAGCATATAATGCTCCACGTCCAACTTTCGAGAAAAGGCCATTAAGAGAATTCACGACGCTCCTCGAACCGAGGGCTTGACTTTTTTAGAGACTACTAACTGCAGGATTGATTCAAAAAGTCCCAACCAAAACCAGTACAATCCGAAAGTAGGTTCTACAGGGCCGATCAGACTTGTGCCTACCATTTAGGAGGGAATGGGCATAGCACGGAGGATTGCATAAACGTGAAACACAAAATCCAAGATCTGATTGACAAAAGAGAAAATCATCCTGTAAACTGCAGCTCCCAATGTAAACATGAATACACTACCGAATTATGAAAATAGTGGGGTCCACATGATAGGGAGAGATGAAGACTAGGAAGCTTGCAGGACGTTGTCCACCAAATTGGTCGAGTCTCTTCAACAGACAGTTACCTCCCTCACACTTCAGGAACGTCCCAAGTTCAAAGTGTTGATCCCTAGTCCGAGAGTTCCCAAGGATATACCAATGTTCAGGACTTTGGTTCCAGCACCCGTGGTAGCCCAGGTGGCGCAACAGATTGTGCCAAACCCTAAGAAACCAGTCATCATACAAGTAGCTATGACCCAAGGCATGACTCGTTCAGGAAGATGCTACACTTCTGAAGAATTGGCCCAGAAAGGCACAAGGAAAGAAAATACCCAGAAGAAGGCAATAACCGAAGGAGAAATCGAAGATTTTTGGTGGCGCATGCAGCCAAAAGATTATTCCATTGTTGAACATCTAAAGAAGACGCCGGCACAAATCTCAGTGTTATCATTGTTGGCTAGCTCATCGTCACACAGGCACGCCCTCATGAAGGTATTGGATGATGCACATGTGCCGACTGGTACAAGTAGTGAAGATTTAGCTGAACTAGTGGCCCATATCATTGGGGAACACAAGATTTGCTTCTCCAAAGAGGGATTGCCAGTAGAGGGAACCTCTCACAATAGAGCCCTCCATATCACCCTAGAATGCCATGATACGGCTATAGGGAGAGTACCTGTGGATAATGGGTCGGGCCTCAATATCTACCCCGTAACCACATTAACACAGCTTGGCTATGACATAGGTAAGATTCGCTGGAGCGGGACGAACGTCAGGGGTTTTGATGGATCCCTAAGGGATTCCTTGGGAGAAATGGACCTACAAATCCAAGTCGGGCCTGACTCCTTCACAACAGATTTCCAATTCATGGCAATCATAGCTAATTACAACATGCTCCTGGGAAGACCCTGGATCCACTCCGCCAGTGTGGTACGATTAAGTTTGCACCAAGGCATAAAGTTTGAATGGCAGGGCTAGGAAATTGTGGTTGAAGTAGTAAAGGATACCCATAAATATCCTTACAACATTATACCGGTGATCGAAGGGATTCCCGACAAATCAAACTTCCACATGGTGGAATACGTCGGGGACACCCATTCAGAAGGGGGGTGATTGACCAATGCCGGCAGTCTACAAAATGATTGCCTCCACCATGTTGAGAAATGGTTTTAAAACATGAAAAGGCCTAAGAAGGGACCTTGAAAGGATAACAAAGCCTGTGCCAATCCCAAAAGAAAATTACCACTTTGGTCTAGTGTATGCTCCTAGCGAGGACGAGCTCACAAAGGCTATCAAGAGAGAACTCAGAACGAGGAATCTACCACAGCCAATTCCGGGGTTGTACCAGTCATTTCCCAACAAGACGCCAATACAGAATGGAGAGGAAGTTGATGAGGGTCTCGAGTTGTTGTTTCAAGAAGAGGGGTGCTACACAATCACTGATAAAAACCAGGAGATGCTCACTGTACGTAGTCTGAGGCCAGGAGAGCGCGTGAACAATTGCACATCTACTCCCCTCTTGGCTCCTCAGTAAAGATGGATTTTCCTTAATAATCTTTTGCTAAAAGCAGCGACGTCGGCTGAGGCCCGAATGACCGCCTTTTCTAAAATTACTTCATGATGTTTAAAAATGAAAATGGTTTGACCTTGTTTTGAACCAGGACCATAATTTGTAACCGATTACTCTTGAATTAATGAAAAGCCTCGATCTGCGTAAAACTGTTATACTTATTAGATAATAAAAACAAAAATTTTCTAACTAATCATGTATAATGTACAATGAATAAGTCTAACTTTATTTGCCTCACCTTTGCAGTAGTAATCATAATGAAATAATAAAAAATTTCATGACGTGTTGTGAAATGAATGAGGGAAATATTCAACAGGAATACGAGGAGTATGATGAAGCAACAATGATGCTAGAGGGACTGGTAGAAGAATTAGAGGAGTTAGAAGATAAGAAGAAGTCAAATATGGATGAAACTAATGTGATCAACCTTGGTGACGAAGAGGATGTCAAAGAAACACGGATTAGTGCTCACTAGGGAGCTCCACAGAAAGAAAAACTCATAGCTCTATTAAGGGAATATGTGGACTTCTTCTCCTGGTCCTATGCGGATATGCCAAGTTGAGCACTAAAATAGTGGCCCACATATTACCCATCAAGGAGGGTTTTGTCCCGATCAAACAAAAGACGCGGACATTTAAGACGGACATGATATCAGAATAAAGGACGAAGTAGAGAAGCAGATCAAGTCTGGAATAGTGGAAGTGACGCCCTACCCCACTTGGGTGGCCAACATAGTGCCAGTACCCAAGAAGGATGAAAAGATTCGAATCTGTGTGGACTACCGAGATCTTAATCGGGCCAGTTCCAAAGACAGCTTTCCTCTCCCAAACATCCACATTCTAATAAATAACTGTGCCAAGCACGAGCTCTAGTCATCCGTGGATTGTTTTGCTGGGTTCCATCAAATACTTATGAGCGAGGAACACGCTGAGAAGATAGCCTTTATCACCCATTGGGGAGTCTACCATTATAGGGTAATGTCATTTGGCCTAAAAAACGCTGGCGCTATATACATGAGAACTATAACCACCCTGTTCCATGATATAATGCATCAAGAGATTGAAGTCTATGTGGACGACATCGTCATAAAATCAAAGGAAAGTTCAGAACGTACCATGCACTTGCGCAAGTTCTTTGACAGACTTTACAAGTTCAATCTGAGGCTGAACCCTACAAAGTGTGCATTCGGAATGCCCACAAGTAAGTTTCTATGATTCATAGTCAGCTGCAGGGGTATTGAACTGGGTCCTACCAAAATCAAAGCAACTCAGGAGTTGCCGCCGCCCAAGACCAAGAAAGAAGTTATGAGCTTCTTGGGAAGGTTAAGCTACATTGGGCGATTTATAGCCCAGTCAACTGAGATTATGGAGCTAATCCTTAGATTGCTCAAGAAAGACGCTCCCACAAATTGGACGGAAGAATGCCAAGAGGCATTTAACAAAATCAAGAGATATCTTTCCAATCCCCCTGTCCTAGTGCCACCCAGGCAAGGGAGTCTTCTGTTACTATACTTGTCAGTATCAAAAAACGCTTTCAGGTGCATGCTCGCCCAGCATGATGCAGAAGGAAAAAAGGAGTATGCTATCTACTATCTAAGTAAGAAGTTCACGTCCTGCGAGTCACCGTATACGCTAGTAGAGAAAACCTGTTCTGCTCTGACCTGGATCGCTCAAAAGCTGAGGCACTACTTATCATTGTTCACGGTTCACCTCATATCCAGAATGGTTCTATTGAGATACATTTTCCGTCAACCGATGCCCGTGGGAAAGTTGACAAACCGGCAGATGCTACTAAGTGAATTCGACATCATATACGTAGCGCAAAAGGCAATCAAAGGACAAGCCTTAGCAGACCTGCTGGCAGAAAGTCCGGTCTGTTGACACTCAATTTTTTTCCCTCCAAAATTCAAATTAACTAGTCAAGCTTCTTGAATCGCAAACAGAGTAAAATAGATATTTCTAAGAGTCAAAAAATATTTTCTTAACAAGTTTCAGTGTTGTTTTGCCATTTCATTTGGCAAAATATCCTAATATAAATTTATGTATATTTTACATGTAATTTGAAGTATTAGTTATCTAATGTTTTCAATTTGTGACAAAAACAAGTATTTAATTAAGTACGTATTTTCAAATTTTCAATTTAAAGTCATATTTCACTTTGATAATGTTATATCCCGTATTTTTGCACATTCGGATAATTTGAGATAATTGTGACTAGTAAGAGATAAGGAAATATTTTTGTTCTTATTTAATACATAAGTTGTTCATGAAAATATTGATGCGGAAATATTGAGGAAGGCTAAGGGCAAAATTAAAAATTTGGAAAATAGTTTCATGAATTACAAAAATTAGTCATGAGATAATTGGGCTTGGAAAAAAAAAACAAAAAAAAAAAAAGAAAAAAGAGGCCCAAGGTGGCCGGCCATAGGGGACATGGGCCAAGGCCCATGTGAAGGCTAAATTAGTAAATAAAAGAGAGGGCCACTATTATTTGTCATCACATTTTCAAGAACATTCAAGAGAAAGAGACTTGAGAGCCAAAAAAATAGGCCATTCGGCCAAGAAAAGAAAAGAAGAAGAAAATTTTGAAGCCTTCAACTTTGATCCAAAATTTTATTTCTTCTAGTATTCCTACTAATTCAAAGGTCCTCTTCAACGTGGTATAATTGTTGAAGCAAGAAAACTACTCTTGGTGGCAAGTTCAAAATTCTAGTCAAGTGGAAAGTTAAGGGAAAAGGTAAGATTTAATCCTCTTTTTATATGATATGGATGGTTGTGTATGTTGTAGTATGTACAAATGGGTGAAATTCATGAAAATATGGACATATAGTTGTGGCCGTGTGTATATAGTTGTGGCCGTGTGTGTTGTGTAGGGTTAAGGGGCCAATTTTACTTAGTATTTTGGTTGTTGTTGTTATGGATTCCATGTTGATAATGAAAGTTTAATGATCCTAGTGAAGTTGTAATGGTTGGAGACTTGTTTTAGAAGTTAATGTGAATTGTTGGTGTAATTCATGAAGTTGAAAGAAAGAAATGTGTTGTCATTATTCTTGTTGAGTTTAGAAGATTTCGGGTAGTGTGTTGGTTTGGCCGTTTGAAATGTCAAGCGGATTGTTGAGGCGTTCTTGAATATTATTCGAATGGTTTCGGATTAGTACTTGAATATGTAAGCAAATATGAATTGAACTTAAGTAAAATGTCGTTGAAGTTTGTAGAAAGAACGTCGTTAACGTTGAAATGCGTTTTGAATTTATTGTTGATATTGTTAGAGTGACTATTGGTATTGTTGTCGATGATTTAGCCGAGTTAAATTCTCAGATTTGTTATTGCTGATTTGGCCGAGTTGAATTTTCGGGGTTGTTGAATTTACAGGGGAAATGCTGCCGAAATTTCTGTAAATAAAGTCTTGGTTTGGAATTGGACTCCTAAGTGTTTATGGCTAATGTTTGGTATGTACGAACATTGTTGTAGATCTTGCGAGCCAAAGACTCAAATTTGGATTAACGTAGAAAGCGGGAAAGGTATGTAAGGCTTCCCCTTTCTTTCTTCTGGCATGATCTTTATGAAACAAGTAAATGACGTATATGTATGGTTCCAAAAAGATTCCTATTCTTAGAGCCACTAGGATGGCTAATAGTTTTTATCTCCATAAGTCACTTCATATGGTTTCAATACGTATCCATGATTCCGAAGCTCTATTTGATAAGCTTCCGAGTTTGTCTACGATTCTTATTGACCTATTGATATGAGTATACTTAGTATGGTTGAGACTATTGCATAATTAGATAATGAGCCAAGTATAAGAGTTCATGTTCTTAAAACGATTCTGTAAGTATTAATGTTTCTAATTTTTGCATATAGACTTGGATCGGGCCGAACGTTCCTTGGCAGTAAAATATTATATTCGTGGATCGGACTGCACGTTCCGCAACAACACACTGTATGATGTTCTATGAGTATGCATGCATGAATCTGCTATATGTATATATGATATATGATGTCGGCACTTTGATGTGATCCATAGCGATATTTGAAAAGTACCTAACATGATTGTTGCTTTGATTTTCCAACAAATGGCTTCTGAAACGTTCGTAGAAGGTTCTGTACTTTGAACGCTCATAACTTTCTTATACTAAATCCGATTGACCTGAAACTTGTCTCTGAGCCTTCAAGTGTCGATAAGTATACTTGTCTATCGGGTCTTCATTTGTGTGCATATGGTTTCGCACTACTCTGTTCGTGCAAGCCTCGGTATGTCCTTCACTGAGCCCGGGCCAGGATATTTTCTCGTGCATACTTCTCTGCATTGTTCACCGCGTCCCTCTCACTTGCGGGCCGGGGCACGTTATATATATATGAGATGATGGCATGATGATATGATGACGGGGCGGTGGCCAGGATGGCATATGATGATTCTATTCACCGCGTCCCGCAAAAGAGGGCCGGGGCACGTTACATGCATATATGATACATGGCATTGGCATACATGATATATGATTTACCGCGTCCCTCACTGGAGGGCCGGGGCACGTTATATGCATACATGATATATGATTTACCGCGTCCCTCACTGGAGGGCCGGGGCACGTTAGATGTATACATGATATATGATTTACCGCGTCCCTCACTGGAGGGCCGGGGCACGTTATATGCATATGTGATATATGATTCTGACATGCATGATCCGTGTTTGAAAAGTAAGCTCTTTTGGCACTCTTGATGATTCACTTATTTTCTGTACTTCTTCTGACATCCGACATCGGTATACATGATTTATGTCTGGAAGGTAAACATTTTGGTATTCTGGATAGTGTACTCACTCTGGTACTAGTTGTTTCGGTTATGGTTCTGCCTTCTGTATTTCATGCCTTACATACTCGGTACATATTCCGTACTGACCCCCTTCCTTCGGGGATGCGTTTCATGCCCGTAGGTACAGACGCTCACGCGTGTGATCCGACAGCTTAGGTCTTCTATCTTGCTGCTTTGGAGCGCTCCTTTGGTCCAGAGCCCACACTTTTGGTACAGATTTTTCCGTTGTATATATTTATGTGTACATGACTTTTCAGGGGTACGGCGGGGCCCTGTCCCGTCATATGATTCTGTTGTCTTTGTTAGAGGCCTGTAGACATATATGTGGGTCATGGGTCGTTGTTGTTCGGTTATGTCTATGATTTGCGTCTAAGCGGTCCTATTTTCTATGACAGCCTTAACGGCTTGTACGTATATATATACTTATGTATATGCTTTGGACGATATTTTCTACGACAGCCTTGGCGGCTCCTGTATGATGTGTTTGACATGTGCGACCGCTTAAGATAACAGCTGCCCTTAATATATGTCATAATTAATATATGTTGGATGTGGATAAGTCGTGGATAGGCTGATTTGGTAAGTAAGTGTGTATGGGTGTCCAGCTCGGGCACTAGTCACGGCTCACGGGGTTGGGTCATGACAGATAAAATCAAGAAGCTTAATTAGTTAATTGAATAATTAATTCATCTCAGTCTCTTAATTGTTTGGCTATTTTATTAACCTTTGAAGTACAAGAAGGGCTATGTTTTAAAGCTAAATTTTGTCCACAAATTAGTCCTCTCAACAAACCACATTTCTCAGCCCAAATTCACCAAAATACCCAGCCCAGATGTCTAAAAGACCCGGCCCAAGCTCCTTTAATTTTCCAAAAAAAAAAAAAAAAAAACCAGACGCATGCACGCATCTTTGTTCTTTTGATTCTTCAGCATAGACATACACACACAAAATCAGAAAAAAGAAAGAGAACAGAAGAGAGCCAAACAACCCTTGTTCGTCCTCTTCAATCAGACACTCCAACTGGCAATGGTAATTTTGCTGATTTTCTTTCTTTTTCCAGTACGAATCCAACCAATTTACAACTATTATTGTCTTTTGATTTTGAATTTCAACCAAATCAACAAAGGGGGAATTCCACATCGGTTTTGGGCATTAGTTTGACCATTTTTCTGTTCTATAAATAGAGCTCACTTATCTTTAAGCAAGAGAAGAAGCAAAATGGCCTTGAGACCAAAAAATTGGTTCTTATACCATTAAATGGGTTTTTTCATAACCCTAAGAGTAAGAACACTCAGAAACCCGGTGAAGCCGCGAGTTTCAAGGACGTTCTCACTCAAGTATAATTTTTGGAAACCATTTCCATTCATTGGAAATCGATTCAATGTGAAAGGTGTTCATTGACGCTCGTCGCCCCCGTCACTGCTCAGCAAAAAGGTAATCCTCTATCCTTTTTATTTCATCTTAGTCCTTAATTCTGTCTGTTATATGAATGTTTTGGTACTTAGTGCTAGTTAATATATGATTGGTGTAGATTAGCTGTAATCATATAGTGTCAATTCTGTTTTAGCTTAAACAATGAGCTTGGTACACTGTTAGCATGACTGTTAGTTTAGTTCAATTCCCTTTAGTAAAAGTGAAGTTAGTTATAAATTTTTTTAGTTCAAGGGTTATTTATGTGGTATAGTTGCATAAGTGCTTGTTACTAACTCTGTGGGATGTTTATAAGCTTGGTTTGGTTTGAATCAGTAGCGTAGTAAATTTTAACTTAATAGGTGTTGTTTGCATTACTCTGCTTTAGGCTCATTCTTGCCTAAGATCAAGATGATTTAACTAAGTATGAGTTAGTGGTTTAGAGATCATTCAAGTTTTGATAACAATGTGTGATTAAATACTATGGTTCAATGTGCCTGGGCATCTAAATGTCCATCTAGGGGTCAGCTAAACTTATGAAGAACTAGATCCAATTTATGGGTTTGCTTCAGTTTTGAATGTTTAGTTTTCATTTTTAAGAAAATGCACTCTGCCTAGTTTAAGATTATTGTAGCTAAAACATTTATGGTTCATGCCTAAGATGTGTTTCTCAGAATGTTTCACTTGAAGGTTAACCATCAAATACTCTTTAAAAAAAATTGAATTTCATGACTAGAAAGTCCTAAATGCTTATGTCCTTGTACCTGTTTGTGTATGAAGAGCAAGTTATGTTTGGTGACCCTTCCCTGTACTCATTTTTAGTTGAGTTAAAAAATGAGGTTTTACTTGAAGCTTGCATGACCACTTTGGTTTCCAACCCCAAATCTCTTAATCATGCTCTACCTCTTTAAAATGGTTCTTTTTTTTTTCACATCTTGTTTGCTGATCAACTGAGAACACTTCCATAAGGGAATAAGATCTTTGTAATTAATGGGGTTCAAATAAAAAAAAATGTGTTCAGTACTGTCCTTTATTTGATTCAGAGTAATAAGATCAGATCTGTTTGTGTTCAAATCCCTTTATGTGACTTATTAAAATGTACACTAGATACCATGACTATAGGGAGCTTGCGTCTCTTTTCATATAAAATCACAAATTAGGAAAATGAGTTGAAGTATATGGGATTCAGTGATCTCTTTTCTTTCATGTTTTGTTCTGGAGAACAACTCTTAAGATTGAGTGACTAGCTATTTATTTGACCACTGGAAAAAGGATATGTATCTTGTTAAGGTGTAATATGTTCTTGTTCATCTTTAATAATGTAGAACATGTTGTTAAGCTCCATTCACATTTTCTGGCTAGAAGTTCCAGTAGGTCACATATAATCATGCCATGGCCCTGTCTACTTGCCTATACCTGATACATGTCTTAATTTCTATACTGTGAGTCTAACATCCCTAATGACTATGTTATGACTCTTACTTATGCAGACCTAAGCCCTTTCAAATGAGTTACCTACATTTATGCCTAAATTTGAATGAACTTTGAACTTTTGGTTACTTAGGAAATAATTGTGGAACTGCATTACAATATCAAGTGGGGAATAATGTTTTTTTTCTTTCCAAATATATGTATGTCTATATTGAAATTGTGGGCTAAGATGAATTACTCAGACTAAAATTTAATCAGATAAGGCCTAGAATTAAGCTGTTGTGTTGTGTTGTTTTCTTGGACTGAATTTTGCTTACGGGAAGTGAATCATTTTAGACAATGTTTGTGCTAACTTAGGTGCTAATAGTATACTTTGAACCAAAATGCATTTGATTTTTTGTAAAGAAAGAACTTGGTTTAAACCCTGAGCTATGTTCAATAATTTTGTGTTAAGTGCAAATAAGTATCTTCTTTGAAATCATATGATTCGTAACTGTTGTCATACTTGTAAATTAGTTTGAGGGTAATCCTATGTGCATGTTGTGTAACTGTGACCTTGGCCCTGTATGCCCTTTGAATTCTATCTTGTTGACTTTGATTAAATCTGGAGAGTAATTGGGTTGTTGTCTAAGTTGCTTAGGATTGATAGCATGTGTTTGTTTTGTTTGGATTGCTTTGTTAATTTTTTGTTCCAACAGTAGATGTGGCATTGTCACACTTGATATTTGGTTCAGTCCTCTTCTTGTTTGTTGGTAATGTGTTCTGGTTTCTGAATCCCTTATCTAATATGTATGTGTAGCATCCTGTATCCTATGATCTCCAGTTATATCATTGAGTTTTTGACCAACTAAATACAATTAACTTTTACTACTTAATACATAAATTGTTTGTCATGATAAAGGACGAAATGGTATTAGTCTTACTGAACTTTTAAAACAAAACCTCTTGTAATACTGTCTGAAATCATAGCTCACATGCTTCATAACTCTCTTGTTCCTTTATTGTCCTCCATGAGTTTGAGTATTGAACTGGTTTTCAATTGATGGATAAGGCTCTAAAAATGAGTTTTTGTTTTTTCCTACTTCCCTGAAGTTATTCAGGATGTATTTTGAACCCCTTTGATAAGTGAAGACCTGGGAGAATTAGTTCACTATCTGTTAGCTTTTTTCTATTTAGTTTCTCCTGTTTGAATTAGTTTTTGGTCAGCCAAGAGTTAGTTGAACATTTGTGGCCCTATGAACTGATGAAATCTTCTTTAAACTAAGTCTGAGATTTGAAGGGACCAACATCATCCTTTTTCCTGAAAGCATTTGTCTACAAGAACTGTTTTCCTCTATGTATCCCTCTAAATTGTTCAAGTTTTCAAGTAGAGTTCAACACATTTAGAACCTCCCTTTAAGTAATTTCATTACTTGAATTATCCTCCTGTTGTATGCTGGCTGGAAGTCAAGGCAAATAGAGGGTGTGGTTTAACCCCCTCCAATAGCCTGCCATGCCGAGGTTCTAAAACCTTTGGATCTTGGGCGGCATTGGAACAATGAGGGTGGTAGCCCCCATTTGACTGCCTTGTCTTTCAAGCTTAATGTTTGGTCCAATGTTCATAAATAACCTCAAGTTTACTGTTTTTTCTTAGAAATGTTTGTTTGTCTTTTGCCTTTGTCTACTGATAGTTGCTTCAAGTGACCACAATTAATATCCTGTTTAAGATGATTAATTTGTGGAGAGTGAGAAATCCTTGGTACTTATTCTTCACGTCTCCTCTTCTTTGCATGACTTGGGGAAATTTCCAATCCCCAAATGTTGCCTGAGTTGTTGTTGAACTTGTAAAACTTGCTATATTTGGGAAGCTCTCAAAGTGTCATATTTGAATAAGTTACTACCGCTACATTTGGCCATATTGGGCTGTTGTTGTTCCATTGTGTATCACTGTATTTTTTGGTAAGTTTGTTTCTATATTCTAAGGCAAGATAGTGGTTGCACTTGAGGTAAATGTTCTCTGAACTCTAACATAGTTAACTATTTCACTCTAGTGTCTTTTTTGGACTGAAATAGTAGCCTGCTCTTTGGCTATTTCCCAGCTCTTAGTTTGAGCCATGAACCATTGCAATCCTGGCCATTTTGTTGCCATAGTCTGATATATATTGTTGCTGCATTTGGCCTGTTATTGCTTCATTATTGATGCTGCATTTGGCCATAAATAGTTGCCTATTTGCAAGGCCACTGCTACTAAATATTTCAGCTGCATTTGTTTTTTTGGCCATTATGATTGCCATATAGGGCTTTCGGAAGGGCTACACTTTGGCTGTTGTATTAGCTGGTTATTGTTGTGATTTTGAGCCAAGTTTTGGGCAGCTTTGAGGCTCATTAGCTACTGCTGTTTGGGCTGGCTGATCTCTTTGTTTCAAGACAATTGCTAGTGCATTTTTTGCTCAGTTTTGAGGCCATAATTGCTGCATTTTTGCTCGAAGTTTTGAGGCCATTGCTGGTGCATTTTGCTCAGTTTAGAGGCCGTTGTTACTGCTTTGCTTAGCCTACTGCTGCTGCATCTTTGGCTTTGGCATTTGTTGTCTTGAAACTGTTTTAGAGCAGCTTGCTAGTACTTTTGGTATCTTGCTGAAAAAAATTGAACAAACTGCGACATTTGGTGAAAAATCCAACTGATTTGAACTTGATAACTACGTTTGAGCCGATGAAGAGTTTTTTAACTTGAGGCCTCACTTTTAAAAGAATGGATTTCTGTACTTGATTGAAAGTTTACTGATTTGAATACTTTAACTTGAGAATGCCTAGTCCGGAAAGGTTCTATCCCTCGGTGGGCAATAATGACCATAGTCTAGTTATAAAATAGTAACCAACATGCGCTTGTCGAGGCAATAGAATGACGGACGGGTCGCTATTTCGCAGCCATGACATGTTTAGGGGTCCTTTTTCCCATATTTCAAAGAAGTATGATTCTGAGCCTTTAGTAATCAAAGCTCCTATAGTTTGGTGCGAAACCGAGGGATATTATATTCATAAACGTCACCCCGTGGGGTGGTGTCCTTTTTATTAATCATTCTTGTTTCTATTCTTGCGAGGTACGAATAAACAAGTTCGGGGAATACTACAAGGACGAATATTGCACAATTGGAGCATACATATGGAATCCAAGCAATATGGTATGACAAGAAGAGAAGTAGTAGGAGACAAGGCAAAGACTTGGACATATGGGGCTTTCAGACGAAGAATAAAGGAAGCACAGAATTGCAACAAAAGGTCCAAGAAGGCGAGGAGATAGGCTTATCCAATTAACCTTTCTCCGCCTTCATTCTTTCCCTCCCTTTAGTTATTTTGAAAATATTCTGTTTACTTGCTTTATTTAAGTATTGTTGGAACCATTATAGATTAGAACTTAAGATTTAGAGTTGCCAAAATTGAATTTCAAAGCCATGTATAAAACAAATGTGAAATACTAATTACTCTTAATATAAGCTCGCTTTTCCTAATTTGACTCTAAAATGGGATTGATGTATTAACTTTGAGAGTTTGAACATAAATGACTTGGATTTATGAACTAAATTGAATTTAAGGAAGGATGAGAGATTAGAAACAGATAAGGTGAACCTACGAGGATTATAACGGTATGCCCTAATAAAAGGGAGAACTTTACTTGAAAACAGAAGATTTTTAAAGGACTTTTAAAGGGTAGGCTTATGTGGTGTTCTACTTAAGTTTAGCGCCCTCGGGTCTTAATCTAACTGTCTAAGCCCGAAATCCGACACCCAAGATGCAATATTTTGCGTAAATGACATTCCTTATAGCGGAAATATAAACCTGAGCAATTTTTATCAAAAACAATTCATAACATTAAGGTACACTATTAGAACCCGTAGGTAAATTGCAATTGAGCGGATCCTTAATACCGGGGTGCCTAACTCCTTTCCCAGGGGATCACCAGAACCCTTACCGATACTTTGGTTAGATTAGGATTCTTTTAAGACTTAACTGCTTTAAATAAACCTTTTTCGAGCTGGTTTTCCTAATTTCCTAAAAATTAGGTGGCGACTCTAAAATAAGTCCATTTAGAGCACCATCCACGTAGAAGTATATTTTTTCCTTTTTCCCGGTACGATTGACAACCATACTTTCCCGGGACACTTTCCTTTTTAAATGAGGCAAGTGCAAATGTGAATCGAATAAAATATGAACCGCTACACCGTCGACGACGCACTTAAACCTTTATGGAGTTTCTTCCTAGATGAGGAAGTAATGGCTATGGAGGAAGAGGTGACAGAACCATACTCAGGTTAGAGACTGTTCTTCGATGGAACAGTCAATTACAAAGGATCAGGCATCGGGGCAGTGTTAATATCCGAAACAAGACAACACTATCTGATGGTCGCGAAGCTCAACTTCAGATGTACCAATAACATGGAGGAATACGAAACGTGTATCCTCGGCCTCAGGATTGCGTTGGACATGGACATACAAGAATTTTTCGTAATCGAGGAATTCGATTTGCTCATAAATCAAGTGAAAGGGAATTGGGCGACCAAAAATGATAAGATACTCCCATATGTAAATCTAGTGCAAAGATTGTGCGAGAGATTCAAGAGTATTGATTTTAGGCATACTTCGAGAGCTCAGAATGAGTATGCCGACGCATTGGCTACGATAGCCTTCATGATCCAACACCCTGAGAGTGCTTACATGGATCCACTAGAGATTATAATGAGAGAAGAACAGGCTCACTGCGCCCAAGTCGAGGCCGAGCTGGATGTCCAAACATGGTATGCCGACATCAAAACATACCTAGAGAAATGAGAGTACCCCCCAGAGTGTTCATAAATCAGATGAAGACCATCAGGAGGTTGGCTATTGGGTTCTTCTTGAACAAAGAAGTATTGTACAAGGACACTTAATTTTGGGTTACTCAGGTGCGTGGATGCCGAAAAGGCTACAAAATTTCTAAAAGAGGTGCACACAGGGGCATGCGGACCCCACATGAATGGATTCATCCTTGCTAAGAAAATCCTGAGGACAGGATATTACTAGATTACCATGGAGCATGATTCGTGCAAATTCATACAGAAGTGCCATCAGTGCCAGATACACGGAGACCTGATCAAAGTCCCCCCCCCCCCCCCCCCCCCCCCAGAATTATATGTGATGAGCTCGCCTTGGCTATTCGTGGCATGGGGAATGGACGTTATAGGTCCCATCGAGCCTCCGGCCTTCAATCGACACCGTTTCATCTTAGTCTCCATCGACTACTTTAACAAATGGGTGAAGTAACTTCACACAAGTCAGTGACCAAGAAAGTCGTGGTTGACTTCATAAAAAATAATCTGATATGTCAATTCGGTGTACCGGGATCCGTCATAACAGAAAATGGTGCCAATCTAAACAACCATTTGATGAAGGACATCTGTGAGCAATTCAAGATCACCTACAGAAACTCTACCGCCTAACGACCAAGATGAATGGGGCCATAGATGCTGCTAACAAGAACATCAAAAGGTTCCTGAGAAGAATGATCGACAACTACAAGAATTGGCACGAACAGTTGCCTTATGCTTTGTTGGGGTACAGAACGACGACCCGAACTTCCACCGGGTAACCCCATACCTCCTTATCTATGGTACAAAAGCAGTCATACCCGTAGAAGTGGAGATCTCTTCACTCAGAATCATCTAAGAGGTAGAGCTAAATATGCAGAATGGGTAAGAAATCGCTACGAGCAGCTGACCACGATAGATGAAAAGAGAATAGTGGTGGTCTGCCATGGATAGCTGTACAAACAAAGAATGTCTCGAGCCTTCAACAAGCGGGTCAGAGCTCGACTTTTCCAAATTGGATAACTCGTGCTCAAGCGACTCTTTCCCCACCAAGAAGAATACAAAGGAAAATTTACACCAAACTGGCAAGGGCCGTACATGGTCAAGAAAGTACTCTTAGGAGGAGTCATAGTCCTAGCCGAGATAGACGGAAAACAGTAGCCCAAAGCTATCAATGCAAACGCACTCAACAGATACTATGTTTAGGTTTCCATTTGTTTGTGATCACATTATCATTTCTTTGTAATCGTATCTTTTGCTTGTGATCAGATCTTGTAATAGAACAGGAAAAACAAATCATCTATATAATGAACTACGCAATAACCTGACTTCCCCACAGTGGGATACGTAGGCAGTCTATATCGGACCTGATCACATTATTAGTGAAAACCAAAACTCAGTTACTTTATTCCGAACTATGTTCGACCTGAATTCCTGCTGCGACTTGATACGTAGGGGCTTTCGAGCTCAATCGTCATAAAAGAAAACCAAAGAAACCCTTAGGAAACCTCAGAGACACTAAGGCAGGAGAAATCAATAAGATCAAGCTATAAGGGTTGGCATAAGAGCCAGCCAGCATCAGCCCTATACTGGGGCAGAATTTTTGAGGTTCCCTAAAAAATTCCTATCTGAAATCATCAAAGAAAAGGGTAGAGCAAAGCCATACACTGGGCAGAATTTTGAGAGAACCTAAAAAATTCCTACATAACAAGACAATACAAGAGTCGATCAGAGCAAGACCCGAAACTGGGGTAGAATTTTTGAGAAAGATCTCAAATTTTTTTACCAGTTCAGAACTCAGCAATTGCATCTCCGGGAAGAATCGAAAGACTTCATTCGAAGAAAACACATGTCATGACATGAAAACGAAATAACTATTTCTAAAAAGGAAAACAACGAGCATTTTACAAACTCTACTTTAGATTTTTAAAATTAACATAAGTAAAACCCAAAAACATCTCTTGAAATACCGAGCCCAAGAGGGTTCAAAGGAGTATCAAGAGGAGACACCGGATGGGAGGACAACGATGCTAATTGGCTTCTTAGGAAACTCCCAACTTTTCTTTGGATGCATTTTTTTTCTTTTTATGGGACTGCAGACACGCCATCAAATGGACAAAGCGTATCCGACCACGAAGATCATGAAAAAGAATGAATGGCAAAGATACATCTGACCAAGGGGGTCATGCAACAAACAAATGAGAAAAGACATATACGACCACAAGGGTAATGTGATATCTTACCACAAGGGTCATACAAAGATGAGCAACCAAGACATATCAGGCCAAAAGGGTCACAACAAATAAGAAAGATACATCCGACCAAAAAGATCATGACAAAGTTGAAAAGGCATATTCGGCCACAAGGGTCAACAACCAACACAATGAATGAAAGAAAGATTATCTAGCTGAGAGGGCCATTGCACGTTTACTTTCCTGCAGCCGAGAGGGCCATTCATACAAACTGCCAAAAGGGTCATTGCACATTTACTTTCCTGCTGTAAAGAGGGCCATTCATATAAACTGCCAAGAGGGATATTCATACAAACCGCCAAGAGGGCCATTCATACAAACTGCCAAAAGGGCCATTGCCCGTTTACTTTCCTGCTGCCAAGAGGGCCATTGCATGTTTACTTTCCTGCTGTAAAGAGGGCCATTGCACGTTTACTTTCCTACTGCCAAGAGGGCCAATTATACAAAATGCCAAAAGGGCTATTGCACGTTTATTTTCCTGCCGTCAAGAGGGCTATTCATACAAACTGCCAAGAGGGTCATTCATACAAACTGCCAAGAGGGCCATTGCACGTTTACTTTCCTGCTTCCAAGAGGGCCATTCATACAAACTGTCAAGAGGGCCATTGCACGTTTACTTTCCTATTGCCAAGAGGGCCATTCATACAAACTGCCAAGAGGGTCATTCATACAAACTACCAAGAGGGCCATTTATACAAACTGACAAGAGGGCCATTGCACGTTTACTTTCCAACTGCTAAGAGGGTCATTCATACAAATATCATGAAAATATCTGCAATATTGTCAAATTTCAGAAGCAGGTGCACAACCTCCAAAAAGGAGCCAGCTTGCTGAACCAGATCCAGATGACTTGCGGAGCAAACGTGGAACTTTTCTTACGTAGCCGGTCATGATAGGTGTCACGCCCCGAACCTGGGCCTGGACGTAACACTGGTTAAGGAGAATTAAAATACACTTTTAAAGAGGTATTCGGAAATAATCAACTTTTTTGCAAGAAAAATATACTTTCACTTTTATTTATTTTAATCAAGTGGAATACAATTCTTTCATCATTTGGATACAGTTTTGAAACATCGTCTATCCAAATCCTAGGTTCTAACCTATAGGGGTTTCAATATCTATACCAATGTATTTGCATATCATACAGAAAATAATGTAAAACTTATACTAAAGGATGGGAAAGAAAGTTTAGCTTTTATGGCCTTGGGCCCAAATCATTCAGCTGCCTTGTTCTCTTTCTTCTATATTCTTCTAATCTTTCATCCGAAGCTCCAAGCATCCGTTCCTTTTACTTTATCGTCGAGCTTTTGCTTTCCATGCTTGTTATATTGCTTCCTCGCACAATGAAAAGGAAAATAGTTAGTCAAAATGATACGCCTACATAAATAATACTATCCCTCGGACTCGCATCAAACTTTTCGAGCTTTGATTACGGAGGCTTAGACTCACAGTTCCAACAATGGCAAAGAAGCCTGAATCACGACGTGGCTGCAAACTAGGGGTCATTCTAGTTGCCTTGCCAAGTGCATCTTGGTTCCTACCTCGTGATATCAATGTGAGATCATCCTTGACTAAACCTAGGGATAACCTTTCTAGACGAGGCATGGCCTCAAATTAAATGTTCTCATCGGCCCCAAGTGTAGTATCTATTCAGATCAGTGACATTTTATCAAATGTAGCAATATGTTCTTATCGAGATAAAGCAACAGTTCAGATCAGTGTAGTGCTAGATCTCAGAAAAAATGCAACAGCTGCTTAACAGCCGGTAATGGCTCTTGAACATAAAGAAAATGCAACAACAAACATATCAAAATGTAGTATTTGTTCTTCCCAGTACAGCAGCAGCTCAAAGTGCAGCAAACAAAAATGGGCAGAAACCATTTGTCAAGTGTAACAGCTGCTCTTTGAGAACAACAGCCTCAAAGTAAAGCACAAAGTGTGTCTCAAATATAGCAGTTGTTTGCTCAATAACAACAAGTAACAGTAAAGTGTAGCAAATTTTCCCAAGTTCAGCAGCAACTCATGAACATTTAGGATTGTGAAAACTCCCAAGTCATGCAAAGAAAGAAAGGAGTAAAGAAGGAGTATCCTAAAGTGCACAGTTCCAACCAAATTAAAAGTAAAGACATTATTCAAAGCATGGTGTTGACAAATAACATGAACAAAAAACACTCAATCAAGTTTAATGAATAATGTCTTAGAAACTAGTAACCAATTCATGGAAAACAATTTCAGAGAAAAAGAAGGCAAGGAGGGGGCTACCACCGTCCTATTTCCAATGCTGCATAAGCTCAAAAGGCTTCTAGAATCTTAGGCATGGCAGGCTATCAGAGGAGGCTAAACCAAACCCAAAGCTTGCCTTGGCTTTCAGCCGGTCAAAGCAAACGCAAATAGAAAGGCTCAAGCAAATAGGATGAATCCTTTAAATCTCAAAACTTAGAGCTTAGGATAGATCTAGATTGTTCTAAACAAGCTTGATCGATATCTTAGTCGTCGACTAAGGATTCAAGCAAGAATATATTTAGATTATAGAACAAGACATTTGAGAAAATTGTTTACCTACAAAGATTTAACTACAGACCAATTTAAAAAATTGTGTTGGATAAGAGGTAGCAGGCAACTGCAACTTAAAAAAAACTAACCAAACAAGGGCCACAAGAACTGGACAAAGGGTGAGTGTTGATTAACAGCCATGGCATTATGCTATCAGTGAAAGGGAAGACTATTAACAAAGGTCTTTCAAGGAATCAGCTTCAGAAACTTCAGTTTGGATAATTATAGAATGAGTTTAATTTACATACTGATGTAGGGAAAGCAGACATATGGTTTTAAACACACACCAAATAACAGAGCTTGAACTAGAAGTGTGTTAATCATTTTTAGGCAAACAGAGATCCTATCATGTCACTTTATTGCATATTTGAAATTAAAAAAAAATAAACAAAACAAAGTTGAAACAACTGCAACTTCTGATTCAAACACAGCAACAAAGTTTCCCCAAAGTACATGTCACGACCCAAACCGATGGGCCATGACTAGTGCCCGAGCTGGGCACCCGTACACGACCCGCTAGATATAATCAGACTGATGCT
This sequence comes from Lycium barbarum, assembly GCF_019175385.1. Taxonomy (NCBI): domain Eukaryota; kingdom Viridiplantae; phylum Streptophyta; class Magnoliopsida; order Solanales; family Solanaceae; genus Lycium; species Lycium barbarum. Next base: position 41,808,816 of record NC_083345.1, read on the forward strand.
AAGGACAATATGGAAATCTATAAAAGCGTGTTGTAGAATCATAATGCCATATATCAGAATGAACCTGTCTCCTGAGGAGCCGCAACTAACCAAAACATAACAAATATGCAAGCCGACAAGGCTGCCACTATACACGGGGACATCCAAGACGAACAACATCGATATAGCGGACCAAACTCTATATACACAACCCACATATGTCTACAGACCTCTAAGAGTGTAACAAAGTCTACGTCAAAAGGGTCTGTACCAAAATATCTCAAGCTCCGGAACAATGGAGCTCTCCAAGCAGCTGGGCAGAAGTCCTAAGCCGGAGCATCACCAAACTGGGTGTCTGTACCTGCGGGCATGAAACGCAGCCCCCAAAGAAAGGGGGTCAGTACGGAAAATGTACTGAGTATGTAAAGCATGAAGTACAATAATGAAGATCATGTATGAGTAGAAGATGACAAGAGACAAGTATGATAATCAAGGATACCAATGCATCTGTGCCTTATGAGATGAGAGTCATGCATATATATAATATACCGTACCCGGCCCTCTAGTGAGGGACTCGGTGAAATCATCATATATATACTGTACCCGACCCTCTAGTGAGGGACTCAGTGAAATCATCATATATATACCGTACCCGGCCCTCTAGTGAGGGACTCAGTGAAATAAACACACACACACACACACACACACACACATATATATATATATATATATATATATATATATATATATATATATATATATACCGTACCCGACCCTCTAGTGAGGGACTCGGTGAAATCATCATATATATACCGTACCTGGCCCTCTAGTGAGGGACTCGGTGAAATAATCATATATATACCGTACCCGGCCCTCTAGTGAGGGACTCGGTGAACAATGCAATGAAACTGTGCACGATTACGTACCCGGCCCGGGACTCGGTGAATGATATATTAACGGTATGCACGAGTAGAATATCACGAGAAACCATATGCAAGCTAAATCATCATCTGAGACTCAATAGAATAATTAGAATAAACCAACACTGGAGAATCAAAGACAATTATCATGTATGTTCGTCGTTCGCTAACTTTACGTAGTTCATGCCAAAAAGAAAGAAGGGGTAACTTTACGTACACCTTGGAGCCTTTATAGGTAGGGTCATCATCAATGAACAAAATTGAGAACATCTAGAAGTAGCTCCACATTTTCATATTCGCTTTGAAATCATAAACACAAAATCATCATTATCGTTGTCACTATCATAAAATCATTCTTATCCTAGACATCATGAGAAGCTTTAAGAACCATGGACTTTTGGCTTTTGCAGACAAGAAGGTTACAGAAACATTTATGAAATCATGCCATAGGAATCATGCCTTTGAAAGAAAGGGACGAGCCTTATCATACCTGTTCAGCCTCCAATTATCTACACTTATTCGTCCATGCTTGCAAGTCTACATTTAAGAGGATTCACACAATCGTTAGACTCATTGTAGTATATTTGTGTTAAGCTCTCAAGTCAAACTATTCTATATCCTGCTGAAAATCAGGCAGCATTTCCCTTGTTTATATGCCTAGCCCGGAATCTCAATTCAGTAACCAACAACAACAACAACAATACCAACATCAATAACATCATTTTCAACTAGGGTTGTTCACGGTTTTGGTTAAAACCAAAACCAAACCGAAAATTTAACCAAACCGAATAAAAAAATCGACATTTGATTTGATTTGGTTTTAAATTTTAAAAACCGATAATATTTGGTTTGGTTATGGTTATATTAAAAAATAACCGAATAAATAACCGAACCAAACCGATAAATTATATACATAAATTTTATAATTATTTATATGTATAATATTAGTTTTTCATAAATAGTTATAAATATTTTATACCTTTTAATCATTAATTTGATTTTTGGTCTATTTATTTCACATGATTGTTTAAGGCCCATGTTTTTAAGAATATGTTTCAAGCCCATGTCTTTAAGTCTTTTAACTCTTTAAGTGTTAAGTGTAAACCTACTAACAGAAGCTCACGTTAGAGTCTAATGTCTTTAACTTAAATTTTTAGCCTTTCTTTGTCAGCCATTTGATTTTAGGTTGTTTCTTCTTTTTTTCCCGAATTTATACCTTTCTTTTTTCTTGTCTGAATGGGTCCTAAACTTCTAATATTTTTCGTATGAAAAGGACAGAGGTTGTAGATTTGGAGGTTCCTGTAGAAGATACTTCAGTAACATCAGCATTTGCTGCAACTCAAGCACATGGTAATGCCCTAATACTTCTTCCGTGGGTAATCCTCCTAAAAGGCAGAAAAGAACAACTCTTTGTAGTCGAGACCCTAGCCCTGGGGATAATGATAGAAAAATATCTGAAGTTTGGGATCATTACACAAAGTGTTTTTAATAAAATGGGAGAATTGAGGACAAAATGCAAGTATTGCCCCAAAGTTTGGGATCATTACACAAAGTTTTTTTATTTCATATATTTTCATTTTAATTTTAGGTAGTCTTTATGTTTAATTAATATGTATGTTTGTAACAACAACTAAAAGTATGACACTATCACAAATAGTGAAAATATTTCTATGATGTATGTTCCACCTTAAACGATAAATAAAAGTTATCGTTTGAACAAAAAAAAAGACACGTCTTTTTCAACTTTTTAATGTTTTACTGATAAGTCTCATGACTGCTAGTCATAAACCGAAAAATTCAACCAAACCGACAATAACCAAACCGGTGGTTATTATTTTATTTGGTTTGGTTATGGTTTTCATCAATAACCGACCCAAACCGAACCATGAACACCCCTATTTTCAACACTACCATAAAACAGCGCACACGCTGTTTTCCAACTTCCATAACTAACCAACTTACTACACAATTATTTAACGACTTTATCTCCGTAATTAAGTCTTAAATAATACCAAAAGAGAAAGATTCATACCTTCTTTCTTGGTGAGACCGCAATATCCTCAGTATCCACGCTAAAATTCACCGCAAAACAACGCTAGAGTCACAACCATGCGTTGCCCGGACCTAAACCACTACTCCGCTACTTGAAAATTGCTCACTTTTTGATTCCCTCTCTCTCTCTCTCTCTCTCTCTGTCTCTCTCTTTAAATTTCTGGAAATTTCTAGGAAAATCTGATGAAAAAAGGGGGTTCTTACCCTTTTTATAAGGGTCAAATTCGGGTCGGGGTCACTGTAGCATTTTACTGTAGCAGTACTGTAGCAAGTCGGTAGCACGCGTTTCTGCTCTGTCAGCTAAACTTGTAACGTCCATAATTCGTTACTACGAAGTCCACTCGACAAGCAGTTTGTTGTGTTGGAAAATAGACTCGACGAACTTCATTTTAGGCTTTTGTTTCACCTTAAAATACTTCATATTCTAAGAGATATTCGTCCACCAAGTTGGACCAAAATTTTCACACAAAACATTACCCATCATTTTTCCAAAGTAGTACTACTCCATTTCTTCCACTCATTTCCTTATAAAACCTTCTGGTATACCTTATATACATCCTTCCTCATTAAATATACTTAATAATGCTCGCTCCTTATATTCCAAAGTGGTTTTACTTAACCATAACTCAACGTACTTATGTTTCAAATTTGATAAGTGCTTCTTCGAAGATACGGGGTGTAACATCCTTCCCCTCTTAAAAATATTCGTCCTCGAATGTTGTAGTGAGCCGATCCTTAATATCCTCATTGAAATTTTGTCCGATTACCATATATTTATACTATAATTTGGTCAGCTTCGTCCTGCTCTTTCTTAGCTCCATATCAAATTCGTTTGTGAGTCGTACAGTCTTCAATCCTCATGTATACAAGTTAGCTACTATGCCATTCTCATTCTGTCTTCCTTCCTGTGGGTTAACTAGCCACGCCACGGTTACTCGCCGTCCTGCAAGCGTCCTTCCTCTTCGTTCCTCATTTCTTTACTAACGGATAACTCCTTTGCTCGAATATAGCACTTTCTTCTTTCTCTTGTTGACTCCTCTGATGCTATCTTGGCTATCCCTACTTGTACTTATTGAGCTTAGATACGTACTAGATTATCCCCTCGTAATTCATCAGCCAAGCTTTTCAATTCATCATAAATTTTCTCGTACTAATGTCCCGTTGTTTGTTTAGCGTTACTCTTCTACTGACAAATCCTTACTCTTAACGGTTACGTTTCTTCAACCATCCATCTTAATTCTTTCCCATGATCAGTTATAAGCATATCCTCAATACAATCTCTTAAATACGTACATTCCTAATGTTCCATCACCATCTCTATTATTCCTCGCAGCAGCATTGTATATTACGATGAACCAATAATCGTAGTTCGAACTGGTCTATAGCTCACAATATCTTTGATTCGTTCCTGCTCCCTCTTAATGCCTCTTAATGCATTCTTGGTATGCCACTACGTCCCGAATTTTGACCTCCTTAAGCTAACCTCTTTCTTTCCTTATACTTTTGACAATGCCATACCTCGTTTCAGGACTAGATCTGCCCTTCCCCTCTTTTTAAGGGTGTTCTTATACACTAGTAACTCCCAGGTATCAGTAGTCATCGGCCTACCCTAACGATCCTTTGACTCTTTTGGTCTCTTATAATACCAGAATTCTCTTATCGTATAGCTTGACTTATTTTCCTTTCTACTAATCGAGGGCTTTGCATTTGAATGAAGCGCTTATGAATTACAGATCCATTCTCGATGTTTTTTTAAAGCCTTTCTACTTCTACCTTTTATGACTGAACATTTCCTAAATCAACGGGTTAATGGAAACATTGGAATGCATCAAAACATTTTACGGAACGTTTGGTCACACTTTTCTCTTTTTATCCCTCGTCTTCCTCCACAACTATTATCACTGAAATTGTTCTTACTCTGAGTTTCCGGTTTTACTCTACGTCTACAATATATCATTGAGGGTTAATATGCTACACTCTTCCCCTTCCACTATCAATCCTTTTATTCTCTTGGCTCACTTATCCGAAATTTTCCTTGACTACTTATTTGCGTCCCACCTATGCGTTGTAGGTCTTCCAGTGTTCTGCCACTTCTTGTTCGTGTCATGAATTCCTTGCAAATATACCCTCTTCTTTCTTCTCCTTCCTGCCGCCAAGGCTAGTCCATACTCATGAATATTTCCCATACACCCTTCGATTTCCTTTATAATTAAACCTCAGTATTCCTTATCCTCATCCCATGTCATTGATTTAATACCTCCCGGTTAGCTTTGTTAGTTCATTAACGTCTCGCTTGTCCTTGGTGATTGCTCAATTTTTCTTTTCTTCCTTTCTTCCTCTTTTGACCAGCCCATTAGTGTACCTTTCCTGCTTTCATCCTCAAACCTTCCTTGAGTTCCTTCCTCCCCGAGCGCCCTTTTCCACTTGTTATTTTATAGTATTGACCCTAACGTTCGTAAAATATTCCTTTAAACGTTCAAATCCGTTATATTCTTAAATCATCTTTTAGGAAAGCCTCTCCGTTTCCGAGGCAACCGTGTCAGTATGACTACACATTTATCCCTTTAGACACCTCTCGAGAGCTGGAAATATCTTAGTATCGTTGCAAGGTCTGATCATTCTCTCTCTTACTTCACATCCCTATTTGTGATTACTATCCTTTAGTCCCACTTATCGAAGTCTGTTTTCTGACCCCACACATTCATCTTTTGTTTCACACTACCATACTTTATCCCTTTCGCATGCCTACCTTCAAATTTTATCCAAATAGTCCCTTGCCTTACCCATCGTCCCTCTTGGAAGCTTCATTTATCCTCATTTCTTACACTTTTTTTTCTCAAGGCATTCTAATCTCTTTACTTTCTATATATTCACTTTCTTCCTTTCCCTGATGTTGTTGCATTAGGACTTTCCAACTCTAGCCTGTGGTGACAATATCATCAACTTACCTTGTAACATCTATCACTTGAACTTCACTACCCTGTTCGATTAATGCCTTCAGTATACCGCAACGTCGGTTGCTGGGACACATATACCAGTTGGAGCAGCCACATATGGGATGTCATACACACACACACACACACACACACATATATATATATATATATATATATATATGTTTACTAACGCCTCGCTTAAACTTACCAATACTATTCGAACTTATCCTAATTCTAGAACTGTGATGCACTTTTTTTTTCTCTTTGCCGGTCTAGTCCGCCTCATCCTTCGCGACCTTTTATGGTTTCTAACCACTCCGCATACTCCAATTTCCCTTAGGCTACTCTAGCTTCTCATTTATCTCTTATGTCTAAATTTGTAGGACTCTTAATATACTTCCCAGGGGGTCACCCATCCTAGTATTTCTCTCACCCCGGCACGCTTAACCTTGGAGTGCTAATGGGATCCGGTGCGTTAGTGCTGGTATAATCGCATACGCCTCACTGCGTGACCTTTCTCACATAACCTAAATAAAGTTGAAGTTTTAACAAATTCCAAAACATTCTCGTAATGCATCTCCCTCCGAATTAGAAAGGATCTCTTACTCGTCCGACTAAGAAAATGCTATTTTAGCCTTTGAAATCCTCAATAATCACCTTCAATATGCATGTATGACTACTTTTCATCCTAGCTTTCAAGATTCCCAATGGTGGCGAAGGCATCTTGATTGCAATTACTTCCAAATACTTAAGTCACAGATCCCCTTTAGGATTTTCGCTCATCACTATTCAGTATTACCCTGAAGTAAATACATGCGCACATAGGAAGTTCCAATAAGAACTCGTATACCTGTAGCCGATCGGTCCTTAGCCTGATCTGGTAGGCTATAGAGTGAAGTGTGCTCTTCATCCTTGTCTTCCCACCGTCTACTAGTCTGGCCTAACATAATGCTGAAACGTAAGGAAAATCTAGATGTGCCAACTTTATACTTCCTTAATTACATCTTCATCCACAGGAGTCTCGTGAACCTTTAAACGGGTCTTTGTCATATGATTTCTCAGTCGGGTCTCCTCTTACTGGAGCCACATCCTCCGATGGGTCCGCCTCAATGGAATAACTGATGCTCTTTCTTATACCTCTTGACATCCTTGATCCTGAGTCGACAGGCGATACGGGTCTCATGTCCCACTTCGGAGCCTCACTTACGCTCCCATTAACTGAACTTGTCCTCTTCTCCAATATAATCCTGCACTTCAACAAAAATCGTACCAAGAACGAGCTTTCCTATCATTGGCTCTACTGCATGATCTATGATCAGAAAGAAAGATGACATCCTAAATGTCCTGTAGCTTCCTGTTTATAGATGTGGTGCACAACACACCGATAAACAAGACTCTACTAGACATGGTCTGTAGACACTCCGAGGATGAACTGCTCTGATACCACTTTTGTCACGACCCAAACCGATGGGACATGACTAGTGCCCGAGCTGGGCACCCGTACACGACCCGCTAGATATAATCAGACTGATGCTAAGGACAATGTGGCAATCTGTAAAAGCGTGCTGTAGAATCATAATGCCATATATCAGAATGAACCTGTCTCCTGAGGAGCCGCAGCTAACCAAAACATAACAAATATGCAAGCCGACAAGGCTTCCACTATACACGGGGACATCCAAGACGAACTACATCGATATAGCGGACCAAACCGTATATACACAACCCACATATGTCTACAGACCTCTAAGGGTAACAAAGTCTACGTCAAAAGGGTCTTACCAAAATATCTCAAGCTCCGGAACAATGGAGCTCTCCAAGCAGTTGAGCAGAAGTCCTAAGCCGGAACATCACCAAACTGGGTGTCTGTACCTGCGGGCATGAAACGCAGCCCCCGAAGAAAGGGTGTTATACCCCATATGTTCATACGTCAAATTATTCGCAAGCAAGTCGACTCAAGTTAAATGAAAAATCATTTTCGGACACAAAATAGAAATTTTTTTAATTTTCAATTTTAATTAGAACATAAATTGTTTATAAATTTTATTTAGTGTAAAAATATTATTGGAGATTAGGAACAAATTAATTATGATTAACTTTTTAAATAAAGGATTAGTGATTAATTAATTTAATTAATAGGAGTGGGACCCACTGAAAAAAAAAATTAAGGGCTGCCACGTGGCACCAAGTGGGCTGCCACGTGGCACCAATTGGGCAATGATCAGTGGCAGCAATGTGTCCACAAGGGCAGCAGCATATAAGAGTAAATTGGATGACTTGTAAGATGTGCATTCATCTTCACTTTCTAAACTTAATTGAGAGGAAAGAAAATATGAAGCTTATGGCCATGGCTGCTACGGCCATGGCAGATCATATAAAAAAGAATGTTTTCTTACTTTGAATCAATTCCAAGGTGATTTACAAGTTCAAGGAGGTGATAGCAACGTTGGATATTGAATTGGGGAAGAAGAAATTGCGAAATTGGAGCAATTAAGGGTAGAAATTCCTCCGAGAAAATTTAGGTAAGATTTTCTTGTTTTATGGTGTAATTGTGTTAATGGTGTTGTAATGGAAGGACTAAAATTGAATTGGACGAAATTGGAAGTAAGAAAATACATGAAACTGTTATTATGTGAAATTGTGGGTTGAAATGGATTTAGAATTGTATTGGGCTGAGTTATGGGAATTTTGTGTTTATATCATTGTTGTTGGTATTTCTGTGTTAACACAAGAATAATTGGAAATTCGGGTTAGGCGAATATATAGGGGAAATGCTGCCCGATTTTCGTTAAGCTCTTAACTAATGGAAAACCCTAAACGAGGAATATAAGTTAAAAGAATAAGTTCTATAAGCGATGGCCTACGGATTTACGAACTAGAAAATATAGTTACTAACGATAACGTTACTCTTATATTAAATAGGCTAAAGGAGCGACGAGGCGAACGGATTTACGAATAGTAGCTAACAGGTATGTAAAGCTGTCCCTTCTTTCTTTTGGCATGTCTTAGATTTAAGTGATGAATGATATGAGCTTTGGGGTAATCATATTCATAAGTCTTGAGTGTGATTCATGATTCTTATTCACTTCTTGATGTTAGAACTCTTAAGTGATTGAGCTTCCCTCTTCAGTTTCCTATACGTTGGATAATAGTCGATATATATATAAGCTTCTATTCTTAGAGTCACTAGGATGGCTAATGTCCTTGATTCTCAGAACTTACTTTATTATGTCTTGATACGTATATATGATATTCTTAAGCCGGAAGCGGCTGCCCGAAGGGGCCACCCTAGCTAAGCCGGAAGCGGCTGCCCGAAGGGGCCATCATGACTACGCCGGAAGCGGCCGTCCGAAGGGACTATTGTGTTATTAGCTGGAAGCGGCTACGAGTAGGATATTCTATATTTATATTGTGTATGCTAGAATTTGTGTAAGGGACCACATGACATGGTTCAAAATGCTGTTCCAGGTTACTCCCGGGTTGCTTTCTAAACTTGATTACTGTTGTGCTTTTCCTTGTTTTATGATTCAGTATTGCCTTACATATTCCGTACCGACCCCCCTTTTTTTTTGGGGGGGGGGGGGCTGCGTTTCATGCCCGTAGGTGCAGATACTCGCTTTGGTGATTCGCCAGCTTAGGATTCCCTTTCTGCTGTCTTGGAGAGCTCCGTTGTTCCGGAGTCTAGACTTTTGGTTTGAATCTTGTATTTGTTATCCAGGGGTACGACGGGGCCCTGTCCCGTCATATTTCGCTATTCGTACTCTTAGAGGTCTGTAGACATACGTGTGGGTTGTGTATAAGTTCTGTTCAGCTGTGTCTATATGATCTGCTATGATATGATGTCCGTCTGTAGTGGCAGACTTGTCGGCTTGCATATGACATGATATTGATGAGTAGTGGCAGCCTTGTCGCCTTGCATATCGTTTTATGATTTGATCAATTGTGACTCCTCAGGAGACAGTTTATCTGAATATACATATATGACGACGTTATGAACCGTTGGAGTTATTTTGCAAGTTCCCATATTATTCATAGATTCAGTTTGATTATTTGTAACAGGTTCGTATACGGATGTCTAGTTCGGGCACCAGTCATGGCCCACGGGGTTGGGTCGTGACAAAAGATGTATCAGAGCAGTTCGTCCTCGGAGTGTCTACAGACCATGTCTAGTAGAGTCTTGTTTATCGGTGTGTTGTGCACCACATCTATAAACAGGAAGCTACAGGACATTTAGGATGTTACTTTTCTTTCATATCTAAGATTGTGCGATAGAGCCCAGCCATAGAAAATGAAATTCCTCATACTAACCTTTGATTTCGGCTGAGGAACGACGTCGACAGAAGAAAGCGACCGATGATATTGGAAGCTACATAGTACGCAGGTAAGCAATGGTGCGAGAGAGGCATGTCGGATAAGGTAATAATATTGAAATATGATTGAAATGTAAATTTGAAGAATGAAAGAGAAAGTAGATAGGAAGGTATAACAGGACAGATCGTTAAAGGATCAGGTACGTCTCGCGGTGCGATATGCGAAATAAGTTCCGACACCTTTATACTTTTTACTCGAAATTGGGAGCCCTGTGTGGCTATGATACGATACGATATATGCGTATATAAGTTGGCCCTGTGAGGCATTGTTGGTATTTCCTGCGTGCAGGTTTTGGGATAGTAAGAAGTACAGAGGAAACTCTGCCAAAATTTTCCCAGAAATAGAAAAATAAGTAGTAGTATGATTGAGATGAAAGTACAGAGAAGGAAGAATTATGACAAGTTATGAAAGTATTAGTAAGACAACTTGTGAGATACTAAGGGTAAGGTCGATTAGAAAGGGTGAAGGGTTAAGTACGCCTAGTTCACGGAGTGTAATTAAAACATGTTGAGAATCGTGAATAAGATTAAGAAGTGTTACGTTATCGGATGGATTACGAACAGGCTGTAATGTGAACACCATAAGGATTGCCATAGAAATGAGTAAAGCCTAACAAGAAAGTAACTAAAGAATACGATGTGATTAGTGTGAAACAGAAAAGCAAATGTAGAACGAATAGGAAAGACTTACAAAGTTCTATAGGGAAAGTTCAGAATAAAAGTCAAATGGTAACGAAAGTGAAAGCGAGGCAACGCTAAGGTAATTACTAGGCTGATTTGAGCACCTACACATACTTGTGTAAAGATTGCAATAGGAGGCGTAATAGGAGGACTAAGAGCAAATTGGAGAAAAGGGGCAATAGAAGAGTTTGAGTAAAAAAAAAAAGAGAAACGACACGAGGTAATATGCCTAAATTATTACCAATTAGAGTAAAGGAAATTACAAAATGATTTGATCGAGACAATCGGAACAAGCAGGTTACTGGTTATTGGATGACAGTAAAGCTATAATATGAGGGGACCCTAGATCCATTTGATAGCCAACCCTAAAGGTCGAGATCAAGAAGTAAAATCAAGTGATAGTTAAAGACCTTTAAAAGAAAGTCGGAAAGTGACACATGATGCTGAGGATTACAGAATACGGACAGTCACAGCGGAGTAAAGCAAGGATATTGGAGTACAAAAATGTTACCCTCTGGGAAATTTCGTTTCACTCGTAGAACCTGCGAAGGGTCCACAGGTTACCAGCGGCATGCGATACTCCAGGGATATTAAAGTCTAATGAACCGACGAGGGACGTCTACGCGTTATAAAAATCTTATTTAAAGATTGAGAGGTAAGATAAAGGAAACGATACCTTAAGGGAATAACTATAGGAGAAGCGCAAGAAGAAAGTAAGATTTCACCGGAAGAGCTCGCAATACAACTGACAACGGACTGCGAAGTAAAGGGGAGTGTAAAGGCAATGACGTGGAGTTATTACCTCGGGAAGCAACAGAAAGAGGAGACATTAATGGAATGACTATGTTAAGACCTGGAATGCGTTATAATGAATTAAAGCGAATCGACAAACGGAAGAGATATGTGAAGGGCATAATTAACCAAGAGAACACTTGAGAAAGTATTGGGAATTCAGGATCAGTTTAACATTCGAGGACGAATGTTCTAAAGGGGGGAAGGATGTTATACCCCGTAAGTTCATACGTCAAATTATTCGCAAGCAAGTCGACTCAAGTTAAATGAAGAATCATTTTCGGACACGAAATACAAAATTCTTTTTAATTTTCAATTTTAATTAGAACATAAATTGTTTATAAATTTTATTTAGTGTAAAAATATTATTGGGGATTAGGAACTAATTAATTATGATTAAACTTTTAAATAAAGGATTGGTGATTAATTAATTTAATTAATAGGAGTGGGCCCCACAGAAAAAAAAATTAAGGGCTGCCACGTGGCACCAAGTGGGATGCCACGTGGCACCAATTGGGCAATGATCAGTGGCAGCAACGTGTCCACAAGGGCAGCAGCATATAAGGGTAAATTGGATGACTTGTAAGATGTGCATTCATCTTCACTTTCCAAACTTAATTGAGAGGAAAGAAAATATAAAGCTTATGGCCATGGCTGCTACGGCCATGGCAGATGATATAAAAAAAATGTTTTCATACTTTGAATCAATTCCAAGGTGATTTACAAGTTCAAGGAGGTGATAGCAACGTTGGATATTGAATTGGGGAAGAAGAAATTGCGAAATTGGAGCAATTGAGAGTAGAAATTCCTCCGAGAAAATTTAGGTAAGATTTTCTTGTTTTATGGTGTAATTGTGTTAATGGTGTTGTAATGGAAGTACTAAAATTGGATTGGACGAAATTGGAAGTAAGAAAATACATGAAATTGTTATTATGTGAAATTGTGGGTTGAAATGGATTAAGAATTGTATTGGGCTGAGTTATGGGAATTTTGTGTTTATATCGTTGTTGTTGGTATTTCTGTGTTAACAGAAGAATAATTGGAAATTCGGGTTAGGCGAATATATAGGGGAAATGCTGCCCGATTTTCGTTAAGCTCTTAACTAATGGAAAACCCTAAATGAGGAATATAAGTTAAAAGAATAAGTTCTATAAGCGATGGCCTACGGATTTACGAACTAGAAAATATAGTTACTAACGATAACGTTACTCTTATATTAAATAGGCTAAAGGAGCGACGAGGCGAACGGATTTACGAATAGTCGCTAACAGGTATGTAAAGCTGTCCCTTCTTTCTTTTGGCATGTCTTAGATTTAAGTAATGAATGATATGAGCTTTGGGGTAATCCTATTCATAAGTCTTGAGTGTGATTCATGATTCTTATTCACTTCTTGATGTTAGAACTTTTAAGTGATTGAGCTTCCCTCTTCAGTTTCCTATACGTTGGATAATAGTCGATATATATATATATATATATATAAGCTCCTATTCTTAGAGTCACTAGGATGGCTAATGTCCTTGATTCTCAGAACTTACTTTATTATGTCTTGATACGTATCTATGATATTCTTAAGCCGGAAGCGGCTGCCCGAAGGGGCCACCCTAGCTAAGCCGGAAGCGGCTGCCCGAAGGGGCTACCCTAGCTAAGCCGGAAGTGGCTGCCCAAAGGGGCCATCAGGACTACGCCGGAAGCGGCCGTCCGAAGGGACTATTGTGTTATTAGCCGGAAGCGGCTACGAGTAGGATATTCTATATTTATATTGTGTATGCTAGAATTTGTGTAAGGGACCACATGACATGGTTCAAAATGCTGTTCCAGGTTACTCCCCGGTTGCTTTCTAAACTTGCTTACTGTTGCGCTTTTCCTTGTTTTATGATTCAGTACTGCCTTACATATTCTGTACTGACCCCCCCCCCCCTCTTTCTTCGGGAGGGGCTGCGTTTCATGCCCGTAGGTCTAGATACTCGCTTTGGTGATCCGCCAGCTTAGGATTCCCTTTCTGCTGTCTTGGAGAGCTCCGTTGTTCCGGAGTCTAGACTTTTGGTTTGAATCTTATGATATATATATATATATATATGTATATGTTATCCAGGGGTACGACGGGGCCCTGTCCCGTTATATTTCGCTATTCGTACTCTTAGAGGTCTGTAGACATACGTGTGGGTTGTGTATAAGTTCTGTTCTGCTGCGTCTATATGATGTGCTATAATATGATGTCCGTCTTTAGTGGCAGCCTTGTCGGCTTGCATATGACATGATATCTATGAGTAGTGGTAGCCTTGTCGGCTCGCATATCGTTTTATGATTTGATCAGTTGTGACTCCTCAGGAGACAGTTTATCTGAATATACATATATGACGACGTTATGAACCGTTGGAGTTCTTCTGCAAGTTCCCATATTATTCATAGATTCAGTTTGATTATATGTAACATGTTCGTATACGGATGTCCAGTTCGGGCACCAGTCATGGCCCACGGGGTTGGGTCGTGGCAAAGGTGGTCAGTACGGAAAATGTACTGAGTATGTAAAGCTTGAAGTACAATAATGAAGATCATGTCTGAGTAGAAGATGACAAGAGACAAGTATGCTAATCAAGGATACCAATGCATCTGTGCCTTAAGAGATGAGAGTCATGCATATATATAATATACCGTACCCTGCCCTCTAGTGAGGGACTCGGTGAAATCATCAAATATATACTGTACCCGGCCCTCTAGTGAGGGACTCAGTGAAATCATCATATATACACCGTACCCGGCCCTCTAGTGAGGGACTCGGTGAAATCATCATAAATAGACCGTACCCGGCCCTCTAGTGGGGGACTCGGTGAACAATACAATGAAACTGTGCACGATTACGTACCCGGCCCGGGACTCGATGACTGATATATTAACGGTATGCACGAGTAGAATATCATGAGAAACCATATGCAAGCTAAATCATCATCTGAGACTCAATAGAATAATTAGAATAAACCAACACTGGAGAATCAAAGACAATTATCATGTATGTTCGTCGTTCGCTCACTTTACGTAGTTCATGCCAAAAATAAAGAAGGGGTAACTTTACGTACACCTTGGAGCCTTTAGAGTTAGAGTCATCATCAATGAACAAAATTGAGAACATCTAGAAGTAGCTCCACATTTTCATATTCGCTTTGAAATCATAAACACAAAATCATCATTATCGTTATCACCATCATAAAATCATTCTTATCCTAGACATCATGAGAAGCTTTAAGAACCATGGACTTTTGGCTTTTGAAGACAAGAAGGTTACGGAAACATTTATGAAATCATACCATAGGAATCATGCCTTTGAAAGAAAGGGACGAGCCTTATCATACCTGTTCAGCCTCCAATTATCTACACTTATTCGTCCGAGCTTGCAAGTCTACATTTAAAAGGATTCACACAATCGTTAGACTCATCGTAGTATATTTGTGTTAAGCTCTAAAGTCAAAGTATTCTATATCCTGCTGAAAATCGGGCAGCATTTCCCCTCTTTATATGCCTAGCCCGGAATCTCAATTCAGCAATCAACAACAACAACAACAACAATACCAACATCAATAACATCATTTCCAACACCAATATGTATCATAAAACAGCGCACACGCTGTTTTCCAACTTCCATAACAAACCAACTTACTACACAATTATTTAACGACTTTATCTCCGTAATTAAGTCTTAAATAATACCAAAAGAGAAAGATTCATACCTTCTTTCTTGGTGAGACCGCAATATCCTCAGTATCCACGCTATAATCCACCGCAAAACAACGCTAGAGTCACAACCATGCGTTGCCCGTACCTAAACCACTACTCTGCTACTTGAAAATTGCTCACTTTTTTATTCCCTCTCTCTCTCTCTCTTTATATTTCTGGGCAAATCTGATGAAAAAAGGGGGTTCTTACCCTTTTTATAAGGGTCAAATTCGGGCCGGGTCACTGTAGCATTTTACTGTAGCAAGTCGGTTACTGTAGCAAGTCGGTAGCACGCGTTTCTGCTCTGTCAGCTGAACTTGTAACGTTCATAATTCTCTACTACGAAGTCCACTCGACGAGCAGTTTGTTGTGTTGGAAACTAGACTCGACGAACTTCATTTTAGGCTTCTGTTTCACCTTAAAACACTTCATATGCTAAGAGATATTCGTCCACCAAATTGGAACAAAATTTTCACACAAAACATTACCCATCCTTTTTCCAAAGTCGTACTACTCCATTTCTTCCACTCATTTCCTTATAAAACCTTCTAGTATACCTTATATATATCTTTCCTCATTAAATATACTTAATAATGTTTTCTCCTTATATTCCAAAGTGGTTTTACTTAACCATAACTCAACGTACTTATGTTTCAAATTTGATAAGTGCTTCTTTGAAGATACGGGGTGTAACAATACAGTAGTAAGTTGCAGAAAAATGTGGCAACAAGATGGCAAAATGTAGTAGCGAATTAGACAGCCAAATAGAACAAGGTAACAGTAAGGAAACAGGGAAGTGGTGAAGCATGCAAGCTGACAACCTCAATACAGTATTGTATAAATATCTGATATTATAGTTAAAAAAAAAAACTAATGCTATTTCATCCTTTATCATGACAAAGCAGCTTCTGTGCCAAAGAATAAAAGTAAAATGTATTCATTTGGCCAGACTTAATAATTTGAAATTATAAGACCTGGGAGGCTGCACACACACATGAATTGAGAGACATAGAAACCAGAACACATTCCCAAAATTAAGTGAGTATTGAGTCACCATCTTCCAAAAGTAAGTTAAACTTAAAGTCATCTTTATTGTTAAGTCACAAATCACTCAAAGGTCTCAGTTATGAATGTTATCAAGAGTTTTTCTTAAATTAAATATCCGAAGACATTTCTTATAAATTGAGCTTGTAGTTCAAACCTAATTCTACATCCTCTCAGATTTAGGCTAAACACAAAATGAAGGATCATCTGTTAACATTAACTGAACAATTGCACTCAAACCAGGAATTAGAATCAGACTTGAATAATTTCTAACCTCAAAATTTAGGATTAACATTACTAAATTAAGTAGCTTAGGAGGCATATCAGCTCACAAATACATCAGCCCCCATATGACAGCAAAAGTGTTAGAATGTGCGCCAGCAAACTCAGCTCCTGTCACGACCCAATTTAAAAGGACGCACTAGCACCTACCATTGCCACCGCGATAGGCGAACCCTTATCCCAATATAACCAATATCAGTAAAGGCGGAAGAAATAAATATAGAATAAGTCTCAAATCATCCATATAAGATAAAGTGCGGAAATACTAAATGCAACCCCATAGATCTGGTCTAATTCATACAAGAGAACTAACTAAATACTACAAGTCTGAAAGATGATAAAGTCTCATAATACAACTGTCTCGAAATAAGAGTAAGACAAGTAAAGTAAAGGAAAGAACATCCAGCAGCGGCCGTCATCGTGATCACCCTGGAATGACTCTACAACAACCTCGCCAACCAACTACGAGGGAGAAGAGTGGAACCTGTCTAATACTTTGCATCCATAAAAGAATGCAGCAAGTGCAGATCGGTACAATACTACAATACTGGTTAGTATCATAGGCCGACTAAGTATAGCTAACATAATTCAGACAACAAGATAGGCAGATAAATCAACAAGTATAAGCCAAACATAATCAGAACCAAGTACACGTCATCACCTAAGTAGAGCATCTAATCCCAAATGTGCCAAGTCTCAATATGTACAATCTGAATCCGACATCACAAGTAAAAACACCAAATCATCTCAATATAAGCCATGATGCAATGCAATGCAATAATGTATGAATGCATTGCAATGCCATGCAAATGTTGTGTACACATGTACTCCAGATGGAAATATCGACATCTCGGTAGCACAACCCAAAGTGACTCGCGAAGTCTAAATGCCACTCTTCTCGGATGTTTGCCCACGGAAGGTTCTCACCGGCACCACCGTGGGGGACCCGCGGAGTCCACACACCCACTCAATCCACGATTCCGATACTAACATCGAATATCAGACTCACACATCACTCTCATTTAAAAATCGAGCCCAGCTCATCACAGCGTTTCATCAAGTACCAACAATGTATCAACAGTACATCATGGCAATGAGAGTGCATGCAATGCATGTATCATTATAAATAATCAGATCAATATCACAAGTACCAACAATGGGTACGCCAACAATATCATGAAATACTACACAAGTCATATGGAACTCTGTCCTCATATCAACGTCAACCGGTAAGATACTACAATATCACAATCAAGATGGAACAACATATCCCAATATCTACTCACAACATGTGGCTTCAAGCATACACAATAGAACAAACAAGCCATAACACAACGGGGTAGCTAACCCCAATCACGCAACAAGGCCCAACCTAAGATAATATCCAACCCAACTTCATACCCGAAGGTTTACATGCTTTCTCCGACAATATCAACTAAATATATGCTTCGCTAAACGAAGTCTCACCAAGGGTAAGCCATAACTTACCTAGATGGCCGAACAACAAACACCAATCAATCACTCTTTTGCCTCGCCCTTCCGCTGAGCCTCAAGATCAACGAAGTCTAGGCATATTCGAAATCTAGATTGGAAATCATGAAGAACGATACTAATATTGCTATCATTCAATTTAGGTCAAATCCAACCCTAGAATTTGGGGAAACGGGGCCCACAAGGTCTAAATGGGAAATTTGGGAGTAAAATATCAAATTCAGAACTAGGTGATCATAACCTAATAGCTGATTGCTAATTGACTTAAGGATTCTCCTAATTTCGAATTTCAAGTAAAACCACTAATTTTTGTTATAAACCCCAACTCTTAAATCTCACTAATTTGCCACAAATAATGAAAGAACCATGTTTGTATAGTTACTACTCAAAAATCCATGCTTAATCAAGCTTAATCCACCAACAAATCAGGGTTTTATGATTAACAACTTATTGAAGAAAGAACCCAAAAACCCTCTCATATTCTCCAAGCTCTATGTAGTTACTAGTATGAATTCTTACTTAGGAAAGGTAATGGAAGAGATTGAGATTAGAGAACTTACCCTCAAGAGAAATCTGACCAAACCCTTCTCAAATCGCCTCCAATCTGCTAAGAAAATATAATATAAGGAATGGAAGGAAATAAGGGTATTGAAAGGCTTTTAAATCAGAAAACTGTCCGTCGACCACTATGGCGGTCAACAGGCCGCCATGGCGCCACCGCATTAGCGGTCAGCCTTACCTCCATGGCTCCACCGCATTAGCGGCCAACCCTACCACCATGGCGCCAGCGCATTGGCGGTTAGCCCTACCGCTGTGGCGCCCACCAGACACCCAAAAATTCTAGTGTTTTCCAAATTTGAAATCGACACCCGAAACCACCTAGGAACCTTCCGGACACAAACCAAATATGCAGATATACAGAAAAACGCGCTACGAACGCACACTTGGCCTTAAAATTCCCAACGGAGGTCTCATTGACCGAGTCAACCCCTGATACCTCATTTTTAACTTCCCAACCCAAGTCACAAAATGCATCCGAGTGCATTGGGAACCGAACCAGATATACACACAAGTTCTAAATGACCATCCGGACTTCTCGAAATTGACGAATTTCCAAAAAAAGTCCGTTTACCCAAAAGTCAACTTTGAGACAACTTTTTTTCTCTTTAAGCCCACATTTCACAAAAAGTCGCCCGAATCAAATTTAGACACCTCGGAAAGCATGTCAACGGTCTCCTCGGGTCAAAACTATGTAACCAAGCTCGGGAAAGAGTCAAAAGGGTCGAAAATGCAATAACGACCAAACGGGTCGTTACATCAGAAACTAATTAAATAATCGCTCGTCCTCGAGCGACAAGGAAGGGAATGAGGAAAGATGCCTGAGCGCACAACAACTGGGGGTATCTTGAACACATATCGGGCTTCTCCTAATAGGAAAGATTCTCATCAAACAAAATTGAATCCCAACGAATGATACTGAAACCACCAGAATGGTACTTCTCCAACACAGAAACATGGAAAATCGGATGAACATTCGACAGATCTGGTGAAACACTAACTCACAGAACAAGGGTCTGACAACGGTAGTCTCAAATAGGCCTAAGCATCTCGGCTCGCTTACCAGTCACAACTCTCTAAACTTAGCTCAAGCTTGAATTCTCATGTCTCCATATTCAGATTTCCCTCGCAACTGATCCTCGAATAAACGAATCACTTACTCGAATCCTCCGATTTGATAAAATCGAATCTCTGAATGCAATCAAAAGGCCCCACAAATACTTCCCCAACCAATGCAATCATCTAAAACATGGTCACAACCATAACCCATTCTGAACCAATGAAATACTCTGATTTCGCTAACCTTTCCTTAGCACTTACTAGAGTCGTTTCGCATACGACGATTCCTTAGAAACATCTGAACACACCTACCAAAATTCTGAACCCATAACTTACTCATGTAAAGAATCCTTGATTCACCTAAGTTCTCTACGCAATTCCATCAAAAGTGACCTTACTTACAGCCAATTTGGCTAGTTCCAAGTCTTCTTAAACCTTCAAACCACAAAACAGAAACCATACCACTGAATTTCTTACTAAGCAAAGTCCGTCAGAACTCAACTAGTCACTATAAAGACATCTTGAACAACAGTTCCTCCTCAAAGCTGTACTAAGCTCATTGCAATCCATTATTCTATCCAAGTAACTGTTCTAAAAAAATATCATCAAATCCACTAGGAAACCTTGACAAGGCTCGGCAATCTGTCATACCTCAAATCTGAGCTGAAACGTATCGAATCTTTTAAATATCTTCCTGGAAATATAACCATAGACTATTAAGCTTAACTCGAACCATGATAACCCTGAATGAATGCACAACTCTCGAATACCACCAATAGTCATTAGAACTGACTCCGAATTTCGAAACCAATCACAGCCATACCATGCATAACAAATCCTGTCTATCACTTTAGAATCCACAAGCCTAGTCCTATCCCGGTTATCAACTTAGTATCGAAGAACTATACCTTATGATTCCAACTTCATGTTTCTCAACCTTTACTTAATACGCAAATCCAATACAACCCCGAACTTTCGATGCAAAACCTCAAGCGTCATATAGTAATTATGTAACTATCAACCTCTAATAGTATCACCTCGATATGCTCATAAATTCTCTGAAAGTATCCAATCTTACACTGTCGCTCAAAATCTCACACAATTACCCCTAAATCTTTAATAACCAAAAGCTCTTACCCAAACTATCCCATAAATATTACTTGCAATTATACTGTATTACCATGAGTAGGGTATCACCTCAAAAATATACTCCAGCATCACATAATAGGTATTCCACAATCCTTCCTCTTTAAGCACACTGACTCATTCACTGTAGAATGTTATGAACTTTTCCAACGGTGTACCACCACGCCACTTCTAATAAGTCTCAACATGTTGGTTCACTGAATATGCTTATTACTAGCTGCCGTTCGTGAATCTTACAGAATTTTCCTCATTTCACTTAGTCCATCTATAGAATTTCTTCCTTAAGCTCACACAATTATCATTCCTCATCTGAATTTGTAAGACAACGATGCCACAATCTAAATAGACTCAGGTAATCCCAAGATGTACCTCATTCTTGCCGACTCTTGATTAACTATACCTTTTCTTGACTCTTCAATTCCTTAATCTCTATCAGTTCACTTATACCGCCATCGTCTGACCATTACTCGAACCCACTCAGTAGTTTATCACATAACCATAAGTCGCGTACGCTGACTAAATCACATCTGAAGGTAATAGTAGGCCACAACTCTATCCATTACAGTTTCCTTAACGCTTACCACTCTAAGCTTAACACTCTATAAATCTTGCGTATTACACAAACAGTCTCACTAATATTCTCATGTATCTTACTGAAACATCCTTGCCCGAATTGCCTTACTCAGTTTTCGAAATGTATACCGAACTTAACTTAGTTACCTATCATTGATCTACCATGTCAAGTATCCATGTTCACTAATCCCTTACTCAAATCCTTAATGTTACTAGTCCTCGAAGAATCACCTCTTACCTTAATTATTGAATCTAAATACCTTTAACCACTTGCACAACTACCCCTTTTTATTCAATCACCCAAGCCGAGTAATAACACACTAGTAGAGGAATCTAGCCAATAACACAATGAATACAAGATTCCCAACCTTAGTTTACCACTAATCTCTATTAGTCTATGACATAACCGAACATACAACCCATCCATAAACTCTTAAGCCTTACAAACCTTAATCCTCTGAAACTGATAGCAAGTTGTCTCATTGTAATCCTTCAATTTTCGTATTTCATTTCAAATCACTTTTATCACTATCAACCAACAAACGCTTAAATCCACTCGGTCCTCTAAACTAATAATCCATTTAAGCCCGACAAACCATAAAATAAAATCAATAATTCTCCTCCCATCTAAGTGAACACCTAGTAACTCCTCAAGTCATTAACTTATCGCATATGCCCATATTTGAAGTCATTTCCCATCAGTCATTTACTAACTCCTCGAAGCCTACAACCCACTAAAGCTTACCGATCAAACGATGTGCCCGTAGCATTCACTTCATAATCGTGTAGTCCTCTAACATCAACTAACTTATATTAAGAATAACCTTAGCACCAGTTGCAACCTTATCCTGACGACCATGAAAGATACCAATTTGTTTTCTTCCCAATCCCTCGAAAAGTACTCATGCCCAAGATATTCTACGAAGTCTCACTTTTCTACGCGCGTTCCACCAAAGTCTTCTTTTATGTCCTTATTGTCAACTTCTTTTCTCTATCACACGCGATCATACTAAGTTGTCCACATTCAATGTCATCACCGAACTTACACTTGTCCTCAGATACCGAAGTCTAATACTCTACCCTTGCTGAATCGTCGACCTGTCATTGGTCCACCAGCGTCACTCACACCATCATAAAACCCTGACGAAGATGATGTCAAACCGGTCATACCATCAAGCAACCCAATATTGTTAAGCCATAATTGCACTTGTCACTTCCGAGCAACCCAAAGCTAAAACATGAAGACCCTGCAACATTCTAAACTATCTTCTCATTTCTCACAAACTCTCACAATAAATGAGTCAAATAGCGACTCAACACAGTAATCGAGTCTAATCGTGACTCTACACAATCGAAACCTCAGGCCATAGCTAGTGACTAAACTGGGTCACTTGTCCGGATTAGAATAACACATCTCGTACCACACCACGACACATCATAGATCGACCGTTCACGTAAAAATTTAAGGACGGATTTTCCTTCCGAGAATGATCAAGATAAGAAGGCCCAGATACCAATTGGAATCAACTAGATACCAATTGGAATCCACTAGATACCAATTTGAATAAAGTCGCACGAGAGAATGAAAGAATTCAAAGTTTCCTAAATGTCTTATAGCCTCTCGCAGATAAGTACGAAGCTCATCATACCGATCCACAAGACTCTACTAGACACGCTCTTGTATTATAGACCGGGTAACCTAGGGCTCTGATACCAACTTTTCATGACCCATTTTACAAGGATACGCGAGCACCTACCATTGCCACCGTGGTAGGTGAACCCTTATCCCAATATAACCAATTTAAGTAAAGGCGGAAGAAATAAATATAGAATATGTCTCAAATCATCCATATAAGATAAAGTGCGAAAATACTAAATACAATCCCTTAAATCTGGTCTAATTCATACAAGAGCACTAGCTAAATACTACAAGTCTGAATGATGATAAAGTCTCAAAATACATCTGTCTCGAAATAAGAGTAAGATAAGTAAGTAAAGGAAAGAACATCTGGACATCGACCGTCATTGTGCTCACCCTGGAATGACTCCACAGTAGCCTCGCCAACCAAATACGAGGGAAAAGAGTGGAACCTGTCTAATACTCTGCATCCATAAAAGAATACAGCAAGTGCAGATCAGTATAAAACTGTTACACCTCAAAAAATTTTGACTTGTTGCCTTGTGGATAGGCTAATGTGAGCTTAAGGTGATTATGAAATACTTATGAGATTAAGGAAGGTAGTAGATAACTTAAGGAGCATACCATAAGATTTTTAAGTCATACGAAAATGTGAAATTTAGTTTGTTGAAGGAAGTGAAATATAAGCCATGTTCGAAAAGGTTTTCGCTATAATTGAGCTAATGGTTATTTAGAATATCTTTAGGGCTGCTATAGGGCCTATTGTATGGTTAATGAAGTATTATGTAAGTTCCAAGAAGGTTCCACGATGATTAGAAGTCAAAAGAATCAACGAGAGAAAGTTTCGCAAAACTAGGAGTAATACGACCACTTATACGGTCTATATAACTTTATACGGTCCGTATAAGAAGACCGTATAACTCGAACCATTACAGAAAGGGACTTTCCATGGTGGTGTTATACGGTCCACTTATACGAACCGTATTAGTGGTCCGGATAAAGTCCATAGGGCAGATTTTATGTTTTTTCATTTATTTCATTTTTCATCTTCCACAAGTCTTAAGAGCTCCAAATCCTTCTCCAAGCTTATTCCACCCTAATCCAAGAGAAAACAAAGATCAAGAGGCAAGAATCAAAGTGTTCATGTGTTAGAAGTCTTCCTAGGGTTAGTAGACTACAAGAGATTCTTGGATATTGAGGCTAGGGTTTTCACCCAAGTTGATAGCTGCTCCAAAGTTCTTTACCATGAGGTAAAAGGTTAGTTTTCATTCTTATTTCATGTTATCATGAATGCTTAGTTGTTGAAGAACTTGGGTGGAAGAAGAAAGTAGAAAATCAGGGTTAAGTGTAACTTTTATGATGTTTTTGAGTAGTAAGCTAACTTGAGTCATGATTCTTTGTATAATATGGATATAATATTGTTATGGAAGGTAGTAATAGTTATAAGGAAGCATTGTATGAAAATGTGCTAAAATGGGTGTGACGTTGTTGGTATAAGTTGAACACAAGGATGAATTTTGGAGGCTTAATGGAATGTGATTACTTGATTATGATATTGTGGGTGTGTTATAGATGTTTGGGAGTTGTTTTGTGATATGATGGAAGTGAACGAAATAGGGAAAATGCTGCTCAATTTTCATTAGATCATGATTTATTCTAGTTTGAATCTAAGAGTGTCATTAGAGCTTAACCATGGTATAGATCCTTCTAATGTAGATTGTTCAAACTATGACGGTGAACGTTAAGTAGTTAAGAAGACAAAGAGGTATGTAAGGTTAACCCTTCATTCATTAAGGCATGGTTCCTTTGATATATATATATATATATCCTTTCATGAGTTCCATAATGCCTGCCAAATGACTCTATCTCTGCGATTACCAAAGTTCATGATTCTCGATATGCTCACGATACTATTACCTCATTTACATGATAGTTGATCCTCTAAGGATAGAAGTGACGAAAACAATGATGGCAATGATGTTGATGATATTTATGGACTTTTATGTATACATATCTAAGTAGGTATGACCTTTATGTAACATTGAGCTTATGTGGCCGGGTATGATACCTTTCACGCGCACACCACTGTAGTTGGGTACGGATAACACTGAGCCTTGGTAGGACAGGGTGTGTATAATCACCGAGCCTTGTCATGTTCGGCTATGTGAAATATCGAACCTGCATGGTCTGGTATGATATGGATACGAGTATGAATATGAATACGAATACGAATATATATATATATATATATATATATATATATATATATATATATATATATATATATATATATATATATATATATATATATATATATATATCTGTGTGTGTGTGTGTGTGTATGTGTGTATGTACATGAGTAAGCACTAGAAATGGAAAGTCCCTATGAAAGGCAAGTAAGTAGATATGATGAAGGTCGCTAGAGGTACAAATGACTATATTACCTCCTAATTCTCCCATCTTATGCTATATCTTATGTTATTTCTTATGTTATCTCTTATGCTTCTAATTTGATGTTGATTATGCTTTACATACTCAGTACATTATTCGTACTGACGTCCTTTTTTTTGTGGACGCTGCGTCATGCCCGCAAGTGGATAGGGAGACAGGCTCGATCCATAGATTTCTTATTCAGGTACTACATAGAGGAGCTCCATTTCATCCAGAGCTACAATCTTTGGGTATTATTCTCTTATGTACATACATATGGGCATGGCGGGGTCCTGTCTCGCCTATATGTTGTTACCTACTCTTCTTAGAGGCTCATAGACAATTGTGTATGGTTAGACTTCTTGCAGCCTTGTCGGCGCATATTTTGTATATCATTTTGATAGCCTCGTCGACTTGTGTATGTGGATATGGGCATCGTTTATTGATGATGATATAAATGTGTTGTTGCCCAATGAGATTAGCACTATTAATGTATGTAAATTATGAGTAAGCCATGTGGCTCACCTAGATGTGAATGAAAATGTATGTTAAGAGGTGCTCGGGTGGGTTAGCACCCGGTGCCCGACATGGCCCTCTGGTTGGGTCGTGACAAAAGTGGTATCAGAGCAGTTCTGTCCTAGGGTGTGTCTACGAGATGTGTCCAGTAGAGTCTTGTTTATGGGTGTGTTGCGTGCCACACTTATAAACTGGAGGTTGCGGGCATTTTAGGAATGAATGACCTTCTTTCTTCATAAGATCGTGCGATAGAGCCATAATATAAGGATTTTTCTTTCCTTAACCATGTATGATGTATTTCAGAAATGCCTGTAAAAAGAAAGGCTACGACAGCCCAAAAGGGCAAGACAGTGGCAGAAAAGTGGGCTGAAAGAGCACCGCCAACGGTTGTAAAGGAGGGTGAGTCCCAGAATGCGGCTCAATCTCAGTCCTCCCACTCAGTGCCTATTTATGGGGAGCACGAGGGAGCCTCAACCCCAGCTCCAGCACCCCCAGCTCCTCCACCAGACGCTTCAGGCCAAGATGTAAAAGTGGCCATTCACTTACTTACTCAGTTGGTTCCACCCAGACTCAGCGACAAGGTACAGGGCAAGGTGATAGGGTTGTTAGTGCAAGGGCCCATGATTTTATTAGCTTGAACCCTCCGGAATTCTTCGGGTCAAAGCCGGATGAGTACCCTCAGAACTTTATTGACGGGATGTTGAGGACACTTCAAATTAATGCATGCTTCAGACATTGAATCGGTAGAGTTAGCGTCCTATAGATTACGGGATGTTGCAGTCTATTGGTACACGATTTGGATAGCTTCACGGGGAGTCAATGCACCTTCCCCGGTATGGCAAGAATTTGTGGATGCCTTTCTCCGACATTACTTACCTCCAGAGGTTCGGCGGGCTAGAGCCGACAAGTTCCTGAATCTTAGGTAAGGAAGTATGAGTGCCTTAGAGTATAGTCTCCGCTTCAAATCTTTGGCTAGATATGCTTCGTACATGGTAGCGAATATGGGTGACCGAGTAAACCGATTTGTGAGAGGCCTAGGGCCACACTTGATGGATAGATGCTTGACTGTGTCCCTTCAGGACAATATGAATATTTCATGCATTCAAGCCCATGCCAAGAATTAGGAGAAAAGCCAACAACAACAAAGAAGTGAGCGTGAGCATGATAGAGGGTATAGCAAGAGGGCTAGATCATCGAGTCCGACGAGTGAGTTTAGAGGCTGGAAAAGATAGTAGTTTTCTAGGCATTCAGGTCATCCTATGACTAGTGCACCTGCACGGTTTACAGGCTAGAGATTTGATAGATTTACTTATTCCGGGCCGAGTCAGGGTTTCAGGGCTTCGGGTTCTCTATTCCGAGGCGATTCGGGTCAGGCAAGGCCACCCGTGCCACGATGTTCCCAGTGCGGGAAGTCACATTGGGGCCAGTGTCGACTAGGTTCAGAGGTTTATTACGCATGCGGTCGGCTAGGCCATATCATGCGTGATTGCCCCTCGGTTGGTGGCAGGGGTAGAGTTCAGCCTTCAGGGTCGGCAACTGGGTCTTCATCATCTATGCGCCCTATGGGGCCAGGTTCACATGCGCCAGTCAGCCATGGTAGAGGCAGAGGGAGAGTCCCCAGTTCTAGTGGCTCTCAACACCGTATTTATGCACTGGCTGGACGGCAGGATCTTGAGTCTTCTCCTGATGTCGTCACAGGTATATTATCGGTATTTTCCCATGATGTGTATGTTTTGAGAGATTCAGGCTCCACATTGTCGTATGTTACTCCATATGTTGCGGTTCGGTTTGGGGTCAAACCGGAGTCGATCAAACCTTTTGAGGTATCTACACCCGTTGGTAAACCGATAATAGCTAGTCGAGTATATAGAAATTGTGTAATTGTGATTTGTGACCATCGTACTATGGTTGATTTACATGAGTTAAAAATGGTGGAATTTGACGTTATCATGGGCATGGATTAGTTTGCTTCTTGCTATGCCAATGTTGATTGTAGAATGAAAATAGTTCGCTTCCAGTTTCCGGGAGAACCAGTTTTAGAATAGAAAGGAAATACCGCATCCCCGAAAGGTAGGTTTATTTCCTATCTAAAGGCAAGGAAAATGATCACAAAAGGTAATATTTACCATCTAGTTCGGGTTTATAATGTAGAAGCTGAATCACTAACTCTTCAGTCTGTCCCCATGGTGAATGAGTTTCTGGATGTATTCCCGGAAGAGCTTCCAGGCCTCCCTCCAGAGCGGGAGATTGATTTCGCTATTGATGTGCTACCGGATACCAAGCCCATATCTATTCCTCCCGTTAGGATGGCTCCCGCAGAGTTGAAAGAGTTGAAGGAGCAATTGAAGGACTTGCTTGAAAAAGGTTTTATTAGGCCTAGTTCTTCCCCGTGGGGAGCACCCGTGTTTTTTGTCCGAAAGAAAGATGGCTCTTTGCGAATGTGCATTGATTATCGGCAGTTAAATAAGGTGACGATCAAGAACAAATATCCGGTTCCAAGGATTGATGACTTATTTGACCAATTACAGGGCGCCAAATGGTTTTCAAAGATAGATTTGAGATCCGGGTATCATCAAGTACGAGTTAGGGAGAAAGATATTCCTAAGACAGCCTTCAGAACTAGATACGGCCATTTCGAGTTCCGGGTAACACTATTTGGGCTAACTAATGCGGCGGCAGTATTTATGGATTTGATGAACCAGGTGTTTAGGCCTTTCCTAGATTTATTTGTGATTGTGTTCATCGACGATGTCCTGGTATATTCTAAGTCCGAGGCAGAACATGCAAATCATTTGCGTACTGTTCTTAGAGTTCTTCAAACTCGAGAGTTATTTGCCAAATTTTCTAAATGTGAGTTTTGGTTGAACTCAGTGAAATTTTTGGGGCATATTATCTCAGTCGATGTTATTCGGGTAGATACCCAAAAGATTTAGGCCATGAAGACTTGGCCAAGGCCCACAACCCCTACGGAGGTTCATAGTTTTCTGGGCTTAGCAGGTTACTACAGGAGTTGTTTATTTGACCGGGTCATTTTGGAGCTTCAACAAAGTTGTCGAACATTTTGAACAAGTTGCCCCAGTTTCCAGCTCTTAGGGTACTTAATTCAAAATGTTCGTGAATGAAAATTTGAGGAATTTGACTAGTTCAAAGCCATACCCCAAATTCGTTCTGAGGGTTCGTAGTTTGAAACAGCGGAAGACCATATCCTTATGTAGGATTGCCTACATATCTTGCTGAAATAAGAATCAGGTCTGCGTAGTTCACACCCGAAACTAATTCTCCATGGGAGGGTGGGTGGAGACTGGTAGCGTCTGAATGAACGACGGATGGAATTTTTGAATGTTTTTTTACATTTATAGTGTAGTGCATGCGTGGACTAAAAGGGATCGTAACTTTGGTCTTTTTTTTTAAGAAACATTTTCGGTGGTCCCCACGAGTCAATCAGAGAACCTCAAAAGGGAAACTGTATTAGTCCATCAGTTATAATGAACAAAGCATTCATTTTGCCTGAGGCAGAGTAGTCCAGGATTCGATCGAAATGAAAGATTCTCGAAGACGACCTAAGAAGCTAACTGAACGGAGAGGATTTTTACCATCTGACTAGTAACAAAATTATCAGGCTTATGATTGACTGATCGTAAGTCGCTAAGCATACTTGTGTTTCATCAAAGTATATGCATATACAGTGATACCAGATTAAGATAGCGCCAAAAAAACCCTGGAAATGGTCCTGGCAAGCCCAATCACACAAATGCCTTACCAATTCCTACCCAGGTCCGGACTTATCTCTTATATTAGCTTAAGGCTGAAATGGGCCTTCCTATATTTATTCTGATGGGCCGAAACACTTACGTTCGTACCGCAAGCAATTTAAACACTAAGTATTAAAGCCTATGGTGATTTCCATCCCATTTTGACTCGACATATACTCAAATATTGTCTGATGTACTTCTATATACACATGGTGTACCACTTGATATACACTTTGACACGTATATCAAGTGTACACACCTTGTATACATACTAATCCCTTTTTCAGCTATCTAAATTCTAATTCCTTTTATTATTATGATTAAGTGGTACTGGGATGGGTTGAAATAACTCCGACCTTTCCAAGCTTAATCTTTGAAACCTCCCCCTTTTGTCTATTGGTGACACCATACCGGACCTGGTTGCAAGCAACTCTTAATCCCTCTAAGTGCCACCTTAGTCTTATGATTCAATTCGGATTATCAGCAACTTAAGTTGAATGTACTGAACTGGGTTGCAAGCAACTCCAAGTCTTTCCAAACTTCCCTCTAGTGTTTGACTCTATTAACCACCTAATTAATTTTGTTTTTAGGCAATGCGGTTCTCAAACTGATTCTAAGGCAAATCTGGACTTAATCTTAGCAAGGAAATCATTCATCATTTATGAAACCAATAACAGAAGGTTACTCAGCTTCATGCAATCCAAATAGGTATCAAATGGAATACAAACATTCATACTCAATACAAGTATTTCATTTTGAAAGCTGGATAGTGCAAGGAACAAAATTACTGAACTAAAGTTCTCTACAAGATTGGTCATAAACAATAAGGTCCCTGAACCTACTCAAGACTTGTTGAGACTAATGAAAAACTCATTTAAGGTTTATGTTTAACCCTATTCCCTTTCCCAAGTTCCAGAAAGTATGAGCACTAAGTGAACTAGCTAAAACTATCATAACAGGTCCATTTTCAGGCTGAAGCAGCTATTTTATGGAAGATCGAATTCGTTTTAACCAATCCTTGATTCAATGATAGAAAATGAAGGTCAAATGTGTACATATAACGAGTATTACCCCATAGACCTATAGGGCATGTCGTGACAACCTTTTATTTGGGAGAATGATATTATAACCCAAGTTAGACTTGGTTCTTTCCCAATCTCCTCTCTAAGGTGTCTTTAAAAAGACTTCCCTTTGCCAATTGGTACACAACTTGCATATCTGTATTCATGATCCTCTCATCCTGTCATTAAATCAATCCTACTATCCTTAAAGGTGAGACGACTTGATTTTTAGAACCAACTTAACTTAGAATCTTCAAGTAGACTATTCTGACCTATCTTTAGCCAAACATAACCTAAAAGGATCCTATTTGATTAAGCTAGGTTGATTTTAATGTCACAGTTTTAACAAAATCCATCCAAGGTCTCATTGACCTCTTCCTAATCATCTAAAGGTCTTTTGTGGGTCCCATGATCACAGAAATGAAACTTAAGGGAAAATGACTTCAAAGTCCTAGAGAAGAAGTAGTACAAGGCATTACCCCCAAACCCTTTCCTAGACCTTTTTCTTTACTAAAAAAGAGGCCAGGCAGTACTGGTCATCACCCCAGTCTATGCCTTGACATTCCTTTTACTCCCCCAAAGCACTCTCAACCCTTTATCTCATCCCACAACCAAATGACAACCACTAGAAACCACTAGAACTAGGATGAGCTTAATATCACCTTTAAACTATACAATTCTGTTGTTTAAGGCTTCACTTAATAGTCTACCCTCTTATCCTAAGGCTTGATCATTTGACATTTAGGCTCTGTAAAGTAATCCTAGAAAAAGAACCCTCATGGGCACGAAAAAAGGCTGATATGCATGCGATGACAGTCTATTTATATAGGAAAGTAAACACATAAGCAATTTATACAAATAATCACATTATATTAAAACACTTATGGTTAGAACCTAATGTCCCTATCGGAGTCTCCATTTATAACCGTTCGCATTTTTGCGGGCGGGGTTAGTGCTCAGAAAAGCTACTAAGAACTTGTTGGTGCTCTTTCGGACATTGTTTTAAAAGAGTCGCCACCTAATTTTTAAGAAATTAGGAAAACCAATGATGAAGGATTTATTCAAACACCGTGAAAAATCCTTCGTAATCTAGAGTTCTAGGTAAGGGTTCTGGTGATCCCCAGGGGAAGGTGTTAGGCACCCTAGTATTAAGGATCTGTAGAATACGGTTGACCTTCGAGCTTCAATATGAGATTATGTATGAACTGCTTATGTTTTGTGTAGTTTCCCGTATAAGAATATACTGTCATGGCATATCATTTTGGCTTTAAAATAATTAAAGAATTTCCCTTTAAATAAGGGTAGTTTAAGTTCGGATTAGAAAACATTCGTGATAAAATAGTTTCTCCTTTTACTTATAAGGATAGTACACTGGATATATCCTATCTAAAACTAATGTCATGTGTTTTTGTGTGTGCACACACACACACACACACACACACACACATATATAGCCATTATTTAGTTTGTACATTATCCGCATTTTATCTCTTCAGTCAACCATATTCTCAGAACTACTTTCTCAAACTCGGGCTTTGAAGGAAATTTCACTTATTTGAATTCATTAAGTTGGATCTAGCCCAAATGTTTCTTTTACTTTCTTTTCTCAGAATTCTCAAATTAAAATACACTTTTAAAGAGGTATTTAGAAATAATCAACTTTTTTGCAAGAAAAATACACTTTCACTTTTATTTATTTTAATCAAGTGGAATACAACTCTTTCAACATTTGGATACAGTTTTGAACATCGTCTACTCAAATCCTAGGTTCTAACCTATAGGGGTTTCAATATCTATACAAATGTATTTGCATATCATACAGAAAATAATGTAAAACTTATACTAAAGGAAGGGAAAGAAAGTTTAGCTTTTATGGCCTTGGGCCCAAATCATTCAGCAGCCTTGTTCTCTTTCTTCTATATTCTTCTATATTCTTCTGATCTTTCATCCAAAGCTCCAAGCATCTGATCTTTTACTTTGTCCTCGAGCTTTTGCTTTCCGCGCTAGTTATATTGGTTCCTTGCACAATGAAAAGGAAAATAGTTAGTCAAAATTATACGCCACCCCATAGGGTGACGTTTAGGAACATCAATAATAATATCCCTCGGACTCGCATCAAACTTTAAGAGCTTTGATTACGGAGGCTCAGACGTCCAAATATGGAAAAGAAGCCTGAATCATGTCGCGGCTGCAAACTAAGGGTCATTCTAGTTGCCTTGCTAAGCGCATGTTGGTTCCTACCTCGTGATATCAATGTGAGATCATCCTTGCCTAAACTGAGGGATAACCTTTCCGGACAAGGAATGGCCTCAAATTAAATGTTCTCATCGGCCCTAAGTTTAGTATCTATTCAAATCAGTGAACTTTTATCAAATGTAGCAATATGTTCATAGCGAGATGAAGCAACAGTTCAGATCAGTGTAGTGTTTGATCTCAGAAAAAATGCAGCAGCTGCTTAGCAGTCGGTAATGGCTCTTGAACATTTAAAAAATGCAGCAACAAACGTATCCAAATGTAGTATCTGTTCTTCCTAGTACAGCAGCAGCTCAAAGTGCACCAAACAAAAAAATGGGCAGAAACCATTTCTCAAGTGTAACAGCTGCTCTTTGAGAACAACAGCCTCAAAGTAAAGCACAAAATGTGTCTCAAATATAGCAGTTGTTTGCCTCAATAGCAACAAGTAACAGTAAAGTGTAGAAAATTTTCCCAAGTTCAACGGCAACTCATGAACATTTAGGATTAGGAAAACTCCCCAAGTCATGCAAAGAAAGAAGGAGTGAAGCAAAAAATTGTTAGAAGCAAAAGGACCTCACCAAAAGCATCACACCCTTACATCACCCAAGTAGTGACTCTCAACACTCGTGTATCACACAAGTAGGCTTTTACCCTCAAAGAATCTCACCACTCTCGCCTTTTACCACTCAAGGGCTGCTCCTCGAAGTTCTTCAATAAACCAGCAACTCAAACACCTCAAAGTAAGTTCCAAAGCTTGGTTCAAGAATGGAGTTTATATCAAACAAAGAAAAGGACAACAAAAACTTAAACTGACAGGAAACAAGAAATACACAATGAAAATAGAGAGAGAAAAAAACACGGAACAAATTAGCACGAAACAAAGAAATAGACACAAAATTACTAGACAACTCTAAGTATGGACAAATACTTCAAGTATCTAGTAAGAGAACATAAAGAAAACCAAATGCAAGAAATAAACACTTTCAAGAAAAGATTTAGAACATATCAATGAGTTTGGATACAAATGTATTGTAATGATCTTGCACTCCTCAATGTGACTTTTGAGTTCCTTGATGAGTTTTAGTCAAAGAATCTTTAAAACTAATGGGATTTTCAAGAGATAACAACCACAATGGGTTTCCCAATAATTTAAAGTCAACAAATCACAAGATAAAGGATTGAAGAAATCAAGAATAAGTAAAGAAAACTTAGAGAGTACTGTTCACGGCACTGTCCACTTGAGCAGTTTTTTTTTTCTAACTTTTTTTTGCTACTGTTCACGTGCTACAGTATTTTTTCAGATTTTTTTTTTTTGGTATTTAGAATTCAAATCAATAGATCGGGTGAGTATAGGAATTCTCAACCATCCAAAGCTCTGATACCACTTGATAACAACACGGTTAGCGGAAGACTTTAGAATTGAAAATTAGAAAGGGGGAAGGATTGATTCTTGAGAAAGAAGAACACAAGTTCAAGTATTTGATACTTAAAACTTTGTTTAATAGTGAAAGAAGGAGTTGAATCAATTAAGAAGAAGAAGAAATGGAGGGAGGGAACTCAAACAAGGAATCTTACCATCGAAGAATCCGAGTTGCGGTTCAAAGTAGAACAAAAAGGGCATAACCCAAAAGAGAACCTCAAAGGTCTCCACAAGCACAAGGCTAATATTATTAATATTCAAACTTAGTTCCAATGAATAAGAAAACACCCCTTTATATAGGAGAAATGGTGGCTGCCACCCTAAATAAAATAAAGAACATTCTAGACATTAAAGTTGGTCAAACCAAATTAATTAAGGTGCAATTTCCAAGCTGCATAGAAGACCACCAATTCTTTGTTCCAAAGTGCATAGAAGACCACCAACATTTCACCAAACATTTGTTCCAATGTGCATAGAAGACCACCAACACTTTGTTCAATAAAAACATTAAATGTAGTCAACATAGCATTAAATGATCTTCTAGAAACACAAGTATGGGCTGCTGAACTTGTTCCTTCTTTGGGCATGTTTTGGGCCATAATCCAACTCATCTTGGTTTTCAATTGGGGCCTCCAATTAGTATTAAGACTTTCCCTAAAGATCTCCTTTGGGCTGGAGCTATTCCTCCATTACATGACATGTCATTACCAAATGAAGCCCATTAAAGCATCTTGATATTTTTTAGTCTTCAACGAAAATTAAGCTCCCTTTCCAACAAATTAATAGTAAAGACAATTTTCAAAGCATGGTGTTGACAAATAACATGAACAACAAACACTCAATCAAGTTTAATGAATAAGGTCTTAGCAACTAGTAACCAATTCATAGAAAACAATTTCAAAGAAAACTAACGCAAGAAGGGGGCAACCACTATCCTATTTCCAATGTCGTGCAAGCTCAAAAGGCTTCTAGAACCTTAGGCATGGCAGGCTATCAGAGGAGGCTAAACCAAACCCAAATCTTGCCTTGGCTTTCAGCTGGCAAAGCAAACGCAAATAGAAAGGCTCAGGCAAACAGGATGCACCCTTTAAATCTCAAAACTTAGAGCTTAGGGATAGATCTAGATTGTTCTGAACAAGCTTAATCGATATCTTAGTTGTCGACTAAGAATTCAAGCAAGAATATATTTAGATTATAGAACAAGAAATTTAAGGAAACTATTTACCTACAAAGATTTAACTACAGACCAACATTAAAAATTGTGTTGGATAGAGGTAGAAGGCAAGCGCAACTTAAAAAAAAAAACCAAACAAGGGCCACAAGAACTGGACAAAGGGTGAGTGTTGATTAACAGCAATGGCATTATGCTATCAGTGAAAGGGAAGACTATCAACAAAGGTCTTTCAAGGAATCATCTTCAGAAACTTCCGTTTGGAAAATCATAGACTGAGTTTTAATACTTATATACTGATGTAGGGAAAGCAGACATATGGTTTTAAACACACACCAAATAACAGAGCTGGAACTACTAATTTTAGACAACCTATAAGTGTGCTAATCATTTTTAGGCAAACAGAGATCCTATCAAGTCACTTTATTCCACATTTGAAATTAAAAAAAAAAACAAAGTTGAAACAGCTGCAGCTTCTGATTCAAACACAGCAACAAAGTTGCCCCAAAGTACAGCAGCAAGTTGCAGAAAAATGTAGCAACAAGATGGAAAATTGTAGTATCAAATCAGACAGCCAAGTAGAACAAGGTGACAGTAGGGAAACAGGGAAGTGGTGAAGCATGCAAGCTGACAACCTCAATACAGTATTGTATAAAGATCTGATTTTAGAGTTCAGAAAAAAAAAAAACTAATACTATTTCATCCTTTATCATGACAAAGCAGCTTCTGTGCCAAAGAATAAAAGTAAACTGTATTCATTTGGCCAGACTTAATAATTTGAAATTATAAGACCTGGGAGGCTGCACACACACATGAATTGAGAGATCTAGAAACCAGAACACATTACCAAATTGAGTGACCATCTTCCAAAAGTAAGTTAAACTTAAAGTCATCTTTATTGTTAAGTCACAAATCACTCAAAGGTCTCAGTTATGAATGTTATTAAGAATTTTTCTTAAATTAAATATCCCAAGAAATTTCTAATAAATTGAGCTTGTAGTTCAAGCCTAATTCTACATCCTCTCAGATTTAGGCTAAACACAAAATGAAGGATCATTTGTTAACATTACCTGAACAGGTGCACTCAAACCAATAATCATAATCACACTTGAATAATTTGTAACCTCAAAATTTAGTAATAACATTACTAAATTAAGTAGCTTAGGAGGCATATCAGCTCACAAATACATCAACCTCCATATGACAACAAAAGTGTTAGAATGTGTGCTAGCAAACTCAGCTCCAAATGTGGCTCAAAAACCAATATCAGGCAGCATCCATTCCATTTCGAGTTTAGCAGAAACTCATGGACATTTGGGATTTTGAAAATCTCCCAGTTGTGCAAAGAAAGAGAGGGATAAAGAATGAGTAACCCAAAGTGAACTAGTTTGAACGTAGTATCAACACAAAGCAAATTCAGTTGTTTTTTTTTGGAAGTTTAGTCAAGTTTTAATAAATAAGGACTGAAATTCAAGTTTTAAGAATGGATGAACACATATAAATGTGAACCTATTCTTTTAGTTTCAGACAGCAGAACTTAAATAACGAATTCAGTTGTTTTCAAAGAGAACTAAGGACTGAATCATTGACCATCTCATGACAGAACAAGCACTGACAATAACTGACTTAAGGGAAAGGAAACCACAACACAACATTCATGAAGTTCCTCTATAGCATACTAAAGATGAAAAAGACAAGGTTCAGGCCAACTCCTCTCCTTTAGGGATAGTTAAGCAACTAAAACCCAATCCCAAGAATTAGCACCTTTACTAAACTTAAGAAATCTCTATTCTTTGATGATCTTTACAACAAAACAAACAATCTTGGTTCCCATTCAAATCAATTAGCTACAAGATCCATTCACAAATTTTAAACAGAAAAGATTGTCCAACTCTCCACTCTGGAATCAGCATTTAAGGAGAGAAAAACACACAGGAAGCAGTTGTGTAGGACTTGATTAAACTTTAAAAGAGGCTTCAAACATGAAAATACAAACAACAACCCTCTATTTCTTCTTTTAACCATTTAAACCTTCAGACAAACTAGTTAGAGGGTAAAGCATGTTGAGGTTTTAAGACATTGGTTAAACTTAATGGCAACTTTCAGAAATACATATGTAATCCCCCTTAACTGTGAAGAGCACTTAACCAAAATGTACTTAATCTACTGTAGAAGAAAATCATCCATGTCCTAATCCTAACTCTTGTTAATATAATCCCAAACAAACATATGGTTTCCTTAGTTTGTTAATGGAAGAGGAGAATCTTCATGATAAGAACTCAAATAAAACTTCAACCAATGGCCAACTGATTTAAAGCAGCTCTACGTGACCATTCAGAACTTCATGATTTAACATCCCAGAAGAACATACAAGCAAGGTTAAGTAAGCAGCCACAACAAAGGCATATAGCTTCATAGTTTTAGAATTAAATTATTTCAAGGGGCTTATCCAACTAAACTGGAACATAACACTGTAGTCTTTAAAGAATTAATAAACTCAGTCCTTATTTGATCATGTTATCAATGATCTGCACAAAATATTTGCAAGATTCTTCTGGAATAATAGTGAGGAAGGCAAAACAAGACATTGGTCATCATGGTTGAATTTATGTATGCCAAAAGAGCAAGAAGGAGTGAGCTTTAGATCTTTGTTTGATATATCTAAAGCCTTATGTGCAAAACTTTGGTGGAAATTCAGGACAACAAATACTCTATAGGTAAATTACATGTGGATCAAATACTGCAAAAGGCACAGTCCT
Organism: Lycium barbarum; assembly: GCF_019175385.1. NCBI lineage: Eukaryota > Viridiplantae > Streptophyta > Magnoliopsida > Solanales > Solanaceae > Lycium > Lycium barbarum. The sequence continues at coordinate 41,847,391 of NC_083345.1, forward strand.
CAGAATGTACAGTGGAAAGGAGGTTCTCATGTATGGAAGGCAATGCTAGAGGCTAGAGATAATATAGAACATGAAATATGGTGGGAACCAAGGAGTGGAACTACAAATGTATGGTTTGACAATTGGACAAACCTAAGGGCTCTATATCACATTATTCCTGATGATATTGTGATAGATGAGGGTGTTCAAGATGTAAAAGAACTTATGTTGTAGGATGGTTGGAACATAGGAAGAAAGCAATGATTATCCCCCATAGACATTGTAGATCATTTATTAGAGGAATTTCACTTTCATGAACCAAAAGAAGAGTAGGACAGGCCAAGATGGATGATGACAGCTTCAGGCAAATTCACAGTGGGTACTGCATGGGAACTTCTAAGAAGAAAAGCATCCAAGTCAGATGTCTTTAAGAACATGTGGATATCAGGAGTACCTTTTAAGATATCATTCTTTTTCTGTAGGTTGTGGAAGTTTAAAATACCAGTTGGAGAGGTAGTAAGAAGGATTAGATAGATACTAAGGCAAGATGTTATTGCTGTGATCATAGAAAATATGAAACTGTGGCTCACTTGTTTGTTACAAGAAATGTTGCTACAAAAGTTTGGACATATGTTAAAATTGTTGTTGGCATCACAACACAGTTTCAACAAGTCAAGCAGGTTCTTCAGGTCTGGTGGAATGCAGATTGCCCCTCAAAAATCAGAACTATTCCAATGGTTACCAGTGGCAGATATGGAGGTGGAGAAATACAGTTCTACATGGAGGGAAAATATCCATCAACAAAGTGATTTACGAGATCAACATGAACATATATCAAATGTGTAGACTGAGGTTTCCATCGCAGCATATCTTACCAAGATGCATACCTCAAATCCTACAAGTTTTTGAAGCATACAGGCCAAGAATTATGAGCAAGATAGTGAAATGGGAATTTTCTATGCCAGGATGGTTCAAATGTAATTCTGATAGAGCTTCTAGGGGAAATCCCGGACCAAGCTCCGTGGCCTTTGTATTAGAAATGCAGCAGCTAGTTTACAGTTTGCAGCAGCAAGAAGAATATCAGATGGTTCAAATTTGGTGGCTGAAGCAATGGCACTGCAGGAGGGTCTCAAGTATTGTGTTGCACACAGTTTTTTACCAGTGGTGATAGAAACAGACTCTATGACTATGAAAATGATATTAACAGGATAGTGGGAGACTCCATGGAGTATATCAATGATCATAAATGATATTTCAAGACTGAGGAGGGATACGGAAGTGAGGGTGGAGCATGTTCTGAGAGAAGGAAATGGCCTGGCTGATTTTTAACTAACTATGTTTTTGATTTTGCAGGTGATCATCAGTTTGATAGTTTCAATTCACTTCCTATGAAATCAAGGAAAATTATGAGCACAGAGAAGGCACATATACCATATATGAGAATCAGGCAAGCTAAGGACCATCACATCCCTGGAGATTAACAACAACTTTGGAGTGCAGTAGCAGCAATAACGCTACATTTACACATGTCATGAATAGCAACATATACTTGAATGAAAATGTCTTTTGCAGGATTACAAGAGTGGTATTAGCATGTGTACATGCTCATTCTTTTGTAATACTTCTAAAGATCTGTTCATTCAGGAAACTAGAGACAATGGCAAACAAAGTGCAACATAATGTCAAGGAGATAGCAGCTACATTTGAAGAAAAAATGGAAGAATCCTACTCCATCCTGGAAGCCTGAATTTATTCATTAGACTTTGAACCATAGCACCTGGTGAGAGCTTGTAGGTGTTGATATGGTGTCAAGTCAAGGCCAGAAGATCTGCAGTAGACAAGCTTCTATACAGCCTTTGGATGTAGTTTACACTTTCATTTTTCTTTTTAGGATTTTTGTTTATTTGTTTTTCTTTTTCCTTTCTTGTATAGAAAACTTTCTATTTTAATAAAACACTGCCAAACTTGGTTTGGTGGTTTTCATTCAAAAAAAAAAAAAAAAAAAAAGACAAATCCAAAGTGTTTTAAGAACATTTCAAGGCCACTTCCTCCAAAAGATGACAAGCTAGCTAGAAATGTGTTTCCAAAGATGTTATCAAATATGGTACAGATACTACAAGTTTGATCAAGTAATCAGAGGACACGTTAAACAGGAAAAGCCATGAACCCTGATTAAAGAGAGACTTCTATTGCATATTTAAACTAGGATGAACTTAACTAGATCTTGGACAAGTCATTCAAAACAAGATTAATCACCATTTTTACACCTAATGAACTTTAGAAGAACTAAGACTGAAAAGGGAAGTAAGGATTCTATTGAAACAGCCAAAACCAATTCCTATGTTCATTCTTGCATCTCATAAACATAATCACATGAAATTTGATAACAAGAATTAAATATGGCAGAGGATCATTTCATGCTTGCACACACAAAACCAAGAGAGATCACAAACATTCAAAACTCATAAAATCCAATAACTTAACAAAACTGGAAAACAGAAACTACTGAAATAAAAGAGAAATTACTCCATGCCTTTCGTATATAAGCAAATAGAAGCTAAACATCTTATAAAGCTATATTATATCAAAGAGAAGCATAAACAAACCAGAACTAAAAGAAAACCTTAAAATGCTAAAATAGAAAGGAGAATTACCTTTTTGTCGAGCAGCGACGGGGGCGACAAGAGTTGATGATGAACTACCTTTCACCCGAATCAATTTTTGACTAACGGAAACGACATAAAAATCTAACTACGAGCTCGAACTTCCTCGAAACTTAAGGCGTAGCCGAGGTATCTAAGTGTTCAAGCTCTTGGGGTTGTCAAAAACCCCATTATGGGTGTAAAAAGCCATTGCGGCTGTTCAAAGCCTTTGTAGGTGTAAAAACCCCTGTCTGAAAATAAGAAAATGGGATCCTATTTATAGAAGAAGACCAATCCTAGGGTTTCAAAGTTCAAAATTCGATGTGGGATAGATTTCAAACTTGAATTTCGTTCAAAATGGAGCTTCCAATCCGAATTTTGCTCAAAAGAAAAGAAGAAATCAAAATGGAAAAGCAAGCATGTTACCGTTTGTTTGCAGAGAAAGGTACAAAGGCATTGAACTATTTGCACAAAAATGGAAAAACCACGACTGAGAGCAAACAAAGCGCGTTGAATTTTTACCAAAACAAGCTGTCGTTCGCGTGGGTGTTGGCATAGATTTTGTTTGGTTTTTGTTTTCTCCCCCCCCCCCCCCCCCCCCCCCCACACCAAAAAGAAAGGAAATGGATTTTAAGGCAAAGTGGGCTGGGTCAAGCAATTGAGCTGGTTTAAATTGAAAAAAAACAGAGCTGATTTTTGGAGTTTAAAATGGCTAGGAAAGGAATTTAAGAAATAGCCGATTTGAACTAAAATTAATTTTCCAAATGAGATAAAGAATTATTCAATTAACTAATTAACCTTCTTGAGTTAACAAAGTAAAACACCTATTTGTGATAACTCACAAATCATAGTAATAAAAATACATAGTTAATTGAGACATTTGTTTTTTTTTTTTTATTAGATTTGATTTTCAAATTGAAAAAATAGGCATAATTAATACTTCAATTTATACGTAAAAAATATACGTAATACATATTAGGATATTTTTCCAATAAAATGCAAAATATTGCCAAAAGCTAGTTTAGAGAGTATTTTTGATTTTCTGAGTAATTCTCTTACTCTATTTGCGATTCAAGAAGCTTGACTAATTAATTTGAATTTTCGGAGGGCTAAAATTGGGTGTCAACAGTCACATGTTCTTGACTTGCATTTATTTATACTATACTCATTAGGGCCAATCAGCTTCTGGCTATCTTGTATTTATATACATGGCCAACTATGTTATGTTATGGTCCTGGGATCTGCCTATTATCTTGTGGCTACATTGGTGGGAAATGAGGTAATTTTGGGAAGGGGCCTAGTCTTAGCATTTCCCCGGTGTCTAGTCATGCCTGGGGTTCATGAAACCCCTTGGAACTTGTGCGGCATCGGGAATACGGGGAGCAACGACTCTCCCCTACCCTTGTTATCAAAATCCCTGCCAGTGGGGCCTTGTAATATACATATATATCCATACATAGATAACTTGTGAATATGTTTGATACATATATACATATTTGGCACATGTGTTATGTATAGTTGTAAGTGTGATAAGTTCAGTATCCTTAAACTAACCGGTTTCCTTTTTCCTTTTTCCCCCTCCTTACCACATGGCCACTTGGGCCGGTTCTAAAGCCAACCTGTTGGGCTAGGGCCCAACAGGAAATTCCTACATATTTATCGAGTCCGAGAAAAAAAATAAAAAGGGAAGTTGTCATCAAAAGAGAACACATAGAAGGCCCAACCATGGGTGAAAATGGCTAACTAGGGGTTTGGTACACCCTTAGCCTTCCCCTTCCCTTTATTTATTTATCTGCGTTTTCCTTTTGTTTATAATTTTGTTGTAACCGTATTTGTAAACTTGTAAAAACTCATGTTATATTGGAATCATTTATGATTAGAATTGGACATCTTAGGACTATGGTACTTACGCCGTTTAGTCGACTTTAGGTACCCCAAACATTTTTTTTCAAAGCCTGGATTTAGCATAATGATTTCGTCAAAATAAGCAGATAACCAACAAAACGATTTTTGACACGAGTTAAAAAAATAAGAACTATTTTCAAAGTCACAAAATGTTGCAATATTATTTATGAAACAAAAACGGACTGGTTATTTTTAAAACACACATTCTTTACAAAATTAGACTAAGTTTCCCTATCCAAACCAAGGCTAAGAATAAACGTTTTGGACCATATTCAAAAAAAAAAAAAAAAAAAAAAAAAAAAAAACAAATCTGTCAACGTATGGGACAAAAAGCCCTTGCTGATTTTTTTCAAAAAATAATTAAAGACCCAAAATGGGCCAAGTCCAACAAAAACAAAGGAGTTTTGTGCTCAAGCTCATTCAGGGTAAAGAGTTGATGATATTGGGTATTTTAAAGATTTCATGCATGAGTTTCTTTGGGCCAAGCCCAGAAGAAAAAATGGACGGGCCTTTTTAAGGAAAAGTTATAATTTTTTTTTGCTACAAGTCCAAACCCGAGACCAAATTTATAAGATTTATAAACGATGTATATTTTAATACGCTTCAAACAAAGCATTCGTATATACAAGTTCTTAGATAAGGCGTTCCGAACATATTAAACGAATCGATCTAAACAAAGTATGAGTTAAAGCTTGAACAAACTTATGTACTTAAACATAATAATTTTATATCCTTTATAAATGACATGTATAAAAGGATGACCACTTTTATATATTCTCTTTACAAACAAAATATACCATCCTTATATATAAAGGGATGCTATTTAACCCGGATATTATAAATCCAAATCTAAATACCCTATATATAGAGGGAACAAGTTCAAACTCTTTTCTCAAAAATGATATGCAAATGACAAGATTTTTGCAGGAATAAACACTAAATAAACAGTTCATGCAAATACTTATACATTGGAATTCGAAGGTTAACCGTATAGTACGGATCCTTAATACTGGGGTGCCTAACACCTTCCTCAGGGGATCATCAAAACCCTTACCAACAACTTTAGATTACGAAGGATTTTTCATGGTATTTGAATAAACCCTTCACCCTCGGTTTTCCTAATTTCCTAAAAATTAGGTGGCGACACTTTTAAAAACAAAGTCCGAAAGAGCACAAACAAGTTCGAAGTAGCTTTTCCGAGCGCTAACTCCGCCTGCGAAAATGTGAACCATCACAATAATTATCAAGTAAATCAAAACTTTAAACTCAACAAAGGCAAAGGACTGATGGCTAATGTGAAGAGCTGTGCTTTAGATGTGATGTCAAACAAAGGGGATGAGCATTTTGATCAAAGTTATGAACTAGGGATCACAGTAACAAAGGAACAGTATGGACACATGATGAGTCTATACAACAATTCCAAGGAGAAAATCTGGCTGAAAATGGCAACAATAGCAACAATGCAAGTGCTGGGAATAGCAATTTGAACTTTGCAGGTATAATTGTCTACACTTCTTCTATTGATTTTAGTAAATTGTCATGCAAAGTTTTTAAAAATAAGGCTGACTCTTGGATACTAGACTCAGGAGCCTCAAACCATATGACCTTTGATAGGTATTCATTAACCAATACCACCACATTGCCTTACCCTATACTGATTATCTTACCAAATGGCTATAAGGTGAAAGTAACATTAATTGGTAGTGTTAAGCTTGGAACCAACATTGTCCTGCAGAAGGTGCTTTTTGTACCATCTTTCAAATACAATCTTGTGTCTATCAATTCTCTTACTGCATCTATACCTGATTGTGTTGTCTCTTTTAATGAGTTCTCTTGTATTCTGCAGGCCCCTTCAATGAAGAGGCCTCAAGAAATTGGTAAGGACAAAGATGGGATATATCTTTTATGCTCTAAGTGCTTGAAGAGTAGCAGTTGTTCTGATTCCAACAAGTCAAATAGCAGTCTTAGTTCTCCACATTCTTGCTTGTCTTCTTTTGTTCCTAGTCAGGTTTCTAGCTCTTGCACTCACAATGCACAATGTCACACACATTCCACTATAGATAACATTCTTCATAAGAATAAGTGTTGTTCTAATTCTGTTGTAAATATTGTCAGTTCTGGTAATGAAAGTGGTTCAGTTTATGTTCCTTCTTTATCTTATAAAATTGTAAATGTGAATGTTATTTGGCATAATGGATGGGGGCATGTGCCTTTTGTGAAAATGAGGGAAATAAAATCCATACCAGAAACCTTCTCTACCAAACAACCTTTCTCCTGCACCATATGTCCTTTAGCAAGACAAGCAAGATTGCCATTTCCACAAAGAACCAGTTTTTCAACAAACATTTTCTAGTTACTTCATGTTGATTCTTTGGGGACCATATCATAAGAACACTTGTGAGAATTACAAGTACTTCATTACCCTTGTAGATGACTACAACATGTGTACTTGGACTCAACTTCTGAGCTGTAAAAGTAATGCCTTAGAGGCCATTAAAAACTTCCTAGCCATGATTGAAAACTAGTTTAATACCACTGTGAAAACCTTAAGGACAGACAATGGCCTAGAGTTTGTTAATACTGAAACTATGACCTTTTTCAAATCCAAAGGAATAATTCATAAAATAACTTGTCCCTACACACCACAACAAAATGGTGTGGTAGAGAGGAAACATAAATATCTCCTTGTGATGCAAATCGAGGTGCCAAAATTGGTATCAAGAGTAAGGGTGTGGGCTATCATGGATATGGAAGCTTTCAATCACTGTAAAAACCCTCCCAGGCGTTATGGAAATATAGGATCACCCCACCAAATAGAACCTTCCAAAGGGTAGATCGAGCGAATAGAAACTCGATTGTATAAGTTTAAGAACTAAAAACTTGACTTGTTTGTGATTGTTGTTTGGTTGTATTGAGTTCATCGGGGCTGACGTAGTGGATTAGAACTCCATTGGGAATTTCGGGGCCATGGGTGAGTTTCTATGGTGTTTTTATGTCCATGTGCATGTTTGTTTATTTTTGTGAGGCCTCGGATGAAATGTTGGGTGATAGAGTGAAAAACTGAGAAATATTGCATACTCACTGCCCTGTGGCGGGGGGTGTACCGCTGCGGAACCGCTGTAGCGGCCGGCCTCTCGCCGCCATGGTCATTTAGGAATCGGGGTGTCCACTATGGCGGGCACTGGACCGCTGTAGCGGAACCGCCGCTGGGAAACCACTGCAGCGGGTCCAGGCTCACCAATGCTGGTAGATAGATTGTTATGGTCTACTATAGCGAGCACTTGCCCACTATAGAGAGACCGCCGCAGTGGCGTAACGACCGCTATAGAGGTCGACGAAAAACAATAACCGTGTTTTAAACACTTAGTTCCGAATTCTTTATTCACAAAACTCCAACACAGTTCCCTACAAGTACCTAGGGCAAATTTCCAAGCTAGGGAAAGAATATTCTTGAGAGGGAAGTCTCAACCATTCCTTTCAATCATTATGTTATCTTCTTCATGATTATCATCCTTTTTATGGGTCTTCAATAATGAATTAGTAGTAGTAACCCTAGAACATAATAGATCTTCTATAATTGATGGGTTATGATTGTTATCATTTATTTATCATATAATAGGTTTGGGTTAACTCCTCTTAATCAAGAATTGAACCGTTAAAGTCATGAACTAAGTGAATTGAGACTTAGGGTTTCATAAAAATAGTAGCTTGACCATAGAAACTGCTTGTAATGGATGTGTTGATTAAATATTATTATAAATTGATGGTTAGGGGTTACTAAGGCCATTGTTAGGTTGTTTTACACATAGAAATCATTCACCCATAGGAACGGGCTAAAGAGAGAAGAGTGTTCTTGAACTGATTTTTTTACTAGAGTAAGTATGACTCATTGATCATTCTTATTTCTAGACTTTGAGCGTTCCAAGGCTTTAAGGAAGGGAAAAGCTATAGAAGAGTGATTCACATTGTTCCAGATCTACGTTTGAGGTAGGTTACGGTCTACTTGAGCTAGACTTTGATTAGTTGATTGTATGTGTTGTGAATTCGATAGGAGAAAGCATTTCTAGTCTTCAAACATGATGTGTGTGTGTGATTGAACTCCTATATGCTATTGATTGAGTGACCATGTGGGCTTCGTGCCACTATTCATTGTGTTGAATCTACAGTTTGATGTTGTTGTGATGAGGAGTTAATATGATCTTCTCGGTGTAGTTGTGATACAAAATGATGATTTGAGAATTGAAGATAAGAGGGCAAGAAATACTATTATGTATAGACATATGAAAAGGCACAGTTGACCAAAATGAGGATGTGACATAGATTATGGGCTCGTGGTCTGAGGTCCATTCCAAAAACGAGTGGTACTTGATGTGGAACGCGTCTAAGGTTCTTTCCGGAGCAGAGGATTTATGGCTCGGGTTCGATGAGTATCCGTAACGAGTGGTACATGAACACCATGGGTCCCCTGCAGGCCATGACTACTGAGCAATGACATCAGTTAGCATGTATGTACAACGAGTATATAGTTATTGTTGGAGGAATTGTTCTCGTTTGTTGGTTCCGTTGATTTGATTCTTGATATCTTTGGGTGACTTGATCCATGATTATCCTTGATTGGCTTATTGTTGGATTATTGATTTATTATTGTTGGTTGACTTGTCTATTTTATTGGTTTTATGAGGTATGCATGATACTAATCTTAACCGGCCTATGATATCTACCGGTACATAGTGTTTGTACTGATACTACCTTATTGCATTCTTTTGAGTGCAGATTGTGATCCATAGACCGCTACCCGACCTCACATCTAGCGTTGAGGCCATTTCTTGACAGATTTTGGGTGAGCTTCTATCCATGTCAGGCCGCTGAAGATCTTCCTTTTATGATGTCTAATTCCTACTCCAGACATTGTGGTTATTTGTTTATATAGTTTTTCATTCCTTAGACATGTTTTAGATTAGAGTCCTTGTACGGTGACTTTCGGATTTTGGGTTTGTAATAGTTAGGACTTCCGCATTTACTTCATTATTTTATGGCATGACTTGTTTTGATTTTCTAGTGCTTGAATGGATAATAACTAATTGAATTAGTTAATATAAAAATGGATTTGAATGAATAGATGACTTATGTGTTGGTTCGCCCACTAGGAGTTAGTGTGGGTGCCTGTCATGGGGGGTTAGGTCGTGACAAAGTTGGTATCAGAGCCTTAGATTCTCCAATCTCGTCGTACAAGGACATGTCTAGTAGAGTCTTATGGATCGGTACGTAGACATATGTACTTATTTTTGAAGGCTACCGGACACTAGGAAAATTTCTTTTCTTCTTTCTTTCGTGCTACTTGATTCCAATTGGTATCTGGATGATTCAAAGTGGTATCTAACTATCCTTCATTTTCTCGCAGATGGTGAGAACATGGGCGGTAGCAGCCAAAGGCAGTGGAGCTCATAAAGGGGCGGCCCCAGCTGGGGGCAGAGTCCCAGTAGCAGATCCTGTGCCCTCTAGTGGTTCCTAATGAGGCCATGGGAGATGAAGCCGCACCAGCTCAGCTAGCGGCAGTACCAGTTCCGCAGGGGCTGCAGCAACTCCTGGCATACCAGATGCGATGGCGCAGGTACAGAATTGGTTGCATGGGCTAGCACAGGCCGGGGCTATACCAGCCATCCCAGTAGGTAGGGGCACAGAGATAGCAACCCCAGGTCTGGATAGAGTTCGGGCTCTGGGAGTTCAGCATGCCGCAGCAGAGGTACCTCACTTGGATAAAGTTCTTGGTTTTGAGGCTTTTTCGAGGCCAGTTGCACGGCCAGTAATGACTGGTGAGGAGCATGATCTATTCTAGAGGTTCACTAAAATGAAGCCTCCGATTTTCTATGGTACTGAGTCAGAGGATGCGTACGAGTTCATCACAAAATGTCACGAGAGGCTCCATAAGATGGGGGCAGTGGACAGGTACGGTGTGGAATTTGTGACCTTCCAGTTCTTGGGTGATACCAAGTTATGGTGGAGGGTATATGTGGAATGCAGGCCAGTTGGGTCACCTCCATCGACTTGGGTTCAATTTTATTTAGTGTTCTTGGATAAGTATGTTCCACGTACTCTTAGGGACCGAAGGAAGGATAAGTTTGCTAATATTGATCAAGGAAACTCATCTGTTGCTGCGTACGAGTCCTATTTCCATTCCTTGTCCCGATATGCTCTTCAGTTGCTGCTTACTGAGGAGGAAAGGATCAGACATTTCGTGAAGAGGTTGAACACTGGACTTTAGCTATCACCTCTTCAGCTTATATCCACTGGGCATCATTCCAGGAGGTAGTGGAGCATGTTTGTGTTGTTGAGGGGATTAAACAGGAGAGTCATGCAAAGCAAATAGAGAAGAAAGCTCGAAGGCGTAGGAATTTCAGCAACTCCTTCTCGAGGGGTCAGAGTTCACAAGTGTATTCAGGACGTCCGGTTCAGTCCGCTATGCAGGTGTCTGCTGAGGGCCAATCAGAGGCTAATTATCAGTCTTTAGGTCAGCATGGGGGTTATACTGTTTCAACAGCTTCTGGTCAGCGACCTACGCTGGACCGAGCATGTTACGAGTGCGGTGAGGTAAGGCATATTAAGAGGTATTGCCCCAGAATCAGACAGGGTGGACAGCAGACTCAGTATCAAGCTCCTCAAGCTCCATTTGCACCAGATAGAAGGGGTAAGGACAGTGCTCCGACAAGGCGGGGCGGCCACACCGCGGGTAAGGGCGTCGCTCAGCCTAACTGAGGTAGTCCTCCGGACGGTAGAGGCGGACAGTAGCTCGGAGGGGGCGGGGCTCAGAATGAACAGGGTAATCGCAGTAGTTCACAGGTCATAGAAGGGCGCGGTCATTTGTACGTTTTCCCAAGTAGACCCGAGGCTGAGGCCTCCAATGCTGTCATCACAGGTACTATCTCAGTTTATGATCGGATGGCTTCTGTTTTATTTGATCCGGGCTCTACTTTTTCTTATGTAGTCTACATATTTTGTTGTGGGTTTGTATATGAGGTATGATACTATTGATGCCCATATTTATGTATCTACTCCGATTGGGAATTCGATGGTGGTGGATAGCGTCTACCCTTCTTGTGCGATTACATTTATAGGGTATAGTACTTGGGCGAATTGGATGATCCTAGGTATGGTAGATTTCAATGTCATTTTGGGCATGAGTTGGTTGTCCCCGCATTATGCCATTCTTGATTGTCACTCTAAAATAGTTACCTTGGCTATGTCCGGGGCACCTAGACTTGAGTGGAAAGGTAACCTTAGTCTCCTCCCTAAGAAAGTCATATCCTTCGTTCGTGCTAGGAAGCTAGTGGAGAAGGGGTGGCTAGCTTATTTGGCACATATCCGTGACACCAGTACAGATACTCCACCTATTGATTCGGGTCCAGTGGTACACAAATTTGCGGATGTGTTCCCCGTAGACTTGCCAGGTATGCCACCTGACCGTGACATTGATTTTCGGATTGATTTAGACCTAGGGACTCGTCCTATCTCTATTCCACCTTATAGGATGGCGCCAACAAAACTCAGGGAATTGAAAGAACAGTTGCAAGATCTTTTGAGTAAGGGGTTTATTCGCCCGAGTGCCTCTTCTTGGAGTGCTCCTGTGTTGTTTGTTAAGAAAAAGGATGTGTCTATGTGTATGTGTATTGATTACCGTCAGCTGAATAAGGTAACTTTCCGAAACAAGTATCCCATTCCCCGTATTGATGACTTGTTTGATAGTTACAGGGAGCTTCTATGTTCTCTAAAATTGACTTAAGGTCAAGGTATCACCAGTTAAAGATTCGGGCGGAGGCTGTTCCTAAGACAGCTTTCCGAACCAGGTATGGACACTATGAGTTCTTGGTTATGTCTTTCGGGCTTACTAATGCCCCAGTTGTGTTCATGGATTTGATGAATAGAGTATTTAATCCCTTTTTAGACTTTTTCATGATAGTGTTGATTGATGATATCCTAGTGTATTATAGCAATAAAGAGGAGCATGAGAAACATTTGAGGATTGCTCTTGGGGTATTGTGGGTGAAAGAGCTGTATGCTAAATTCTCCAAGTGTGAATTCTGGTTTTCTTCTGTATCCTTCTTGGGGCATGTAATTTCAAAGGAAGGTATTATGGTGGATCCGCAGAAAATTCAGGCAATTAAGGAATGGGCTAGGCCCACATCAGTGACCGAGATCCGTAGTTTTGTGGCACTGGCTAGCTATTATCGTCGGTTTGTGAAAGGGTTCGCCTCTATTGCTTCTCATTTGACTCATTTAACTCAAAAAGAGGTACCGTTCCAGTGGTCCGACAAGTGTGAGGAGAGCTTTCAAAAGCTCAAGACCTTGTTGATTACAACGCCTATTCTAGCATTGTGTGTGGAAGGGCAAAGATTTTGTTGTTTATTGCGATGCTTCACATTCTGGTTTGGGTGTTATTTTGATGCAGGAAACGAAGGTGATTTCTTATGCTTCTTGGCAGTTGAAAGTGCCTGAGAAGAACTATCCTACTCATGACTTAGAACTGGCAGCAGTTGTGTTCGCGCTGAAATTTGGAGGCACTACTTGTATGGTGTCCATTATGAGGTGTACACTGATCACCGTAGTTTGCAGCATGTGTTCACTCAAAGGATCTGAACTTTAGGCAGCGGAGATGGATGGAACTGGTGAAAGATTTTGACATCACCATCTTGTACCATCCTGGTAAAGTAAATGTAGTGGCTGACGCATTGAGCAGGAAGTCAACTAGTATGGGAAGTTTGTCTAGTTTGATTTCTTCGGACCGTCTGTTAGCTAGAGAGGTTCAAAATCTGGCTAACACTATTATGAGGCTGGATATTTCTAACACGGGAAGGATGTTGGCTTGTGTTGAGGCTCGATCATCATTTCTAGAGCAGATTAAGGCTAAGCAGTTTGAGGATGATATGCTGTGTAGAATCCGTGACAAGGTGTTGCGTGGTAAGGCCAAAGAGGTCGTGATTGACGAAGAGGGGGTGCTGCAGATTAAAGGGTGAGTTTGCGTGCCACGTGAGGGTGATTTGATTAAGACCATTCTGACAAAGGCTCACAGTTCAAGGTACTCTATTCGTCCTGGCGCTACTAAGATGTATCGCGATTTGAGACAACACTACTGCTGGACTAGGATGAAGCGTGATATAGTGGAATTCGTTGCACAGTGTCTGAACTGCCAGCAAGTAAAGTGTGAACATCATAAACCTGGGGGTACACTTCAGAGGATGCCCATTCCTAAGTGGAAGTGGGAAAGAATAGCAATGTATTTCGTGGTTGGTCTTTCAAAGACGTTGGGGATGTTTGATTCTATCTGGATTATTGTTGACAGGTTGACTAAGTCTGCCCACTTTATTCCGGTGCGGATAACTTATGATGCGGAGAAATTGGCGAAAATCTACATTCGTGAGGTGGTTAGGCTTCATAGGGTTCCAATCTCTATTGTGTGCAACAGAGGCACAACGTTCACATCTAGATTTTGGGAGCATTTGCATGAGGAGCTGGGTACTAGGTTGGACCTTAGTACAACATTCCACCCTCAGACTTACGGGCAGTCTGAGCGGACTATTCAGGTTCTTGAAGATATTCGTCGGGCTTGTGTAATAGACTTTGGTGGTCATTAGGATAAGTTCTTTCCATTGGAAAAATTTACATATAACAATAGCTACCGCTCGAGTATTGATATGGCTCCGTTTAAGGCGTTGTATGGAAGGAGGTGTAGGTCTCCCATTGGGTGGTTTGATGCGTTTGAGGTAAGGCCTTGGAGTACTAATCTTCTGAGAGAGTCCTTAGAGAAGGTGCAGGTGATTCAAGCTAAGCTTCTGGCAGCACAGAGTAGGCAAAAGGAGTATGCGGACCGTAAGGTCCGAGATCTCGAGTTTAGAGAGGGAGAGCAAGTATTGTTCAAGGTTTCGCCCATGAAGGGTGTGATGAGGTTTTGGAAAGAAGGACAATCTTAGCCCGAGGTACATTGGGCCGTTTGAGATTCTCAAGCATGTGGGGGAGGTAGCTCATGAGTTGGCTTTACCTCCTGGTCTATCAGGCGTTCATCCGGTATTTCACATTTCGATGTTGAAGAGGTATCACGGTGATGGTTCGTACATAATCCGTTGGGATACGGTGTTGCTAGATGATAACTTTTCATATGATGAGGAGCCTATTACTATCTTAGATAGGGATGTTCGCAAGCTGAGGTCCAAGGAAATTGCCTCCGAGAAAGTTCAGTGGTAGAATCGTCCTCTAGAGGAAGGTACTTGGGAAACAGAATTTGATATGCTTAGCAAGTATCCCAACTTTTCGCCGAGTCAAGTAACTTTTTCTAGATTCCTCATCCTTATCCGTTCGGGGAGGAACGGTGTTTTAATTGGTATCTGGTGTAATGACCTTCTCGGTCGTTATTAAAAAATATAGGATCTCCCCACCAAATAGAACCTATCCAAGGGTTGAACAAGCTAATAGAAACTCGATTGTATAAGTCTAAGAGTAGAAAACTTGACTTGTTTGTGATTGATGTTTGTTTGTGTTGAGTCCATAGGGGGTGACGTAGGGGATTAGAACTCCGTAGGGAATTCCGAGGTCACAAGTGAGTTGGTATGGTGTTTTTATGTCAATGTGCATGTTTTTTTTATGTTTGTGAGGCCTCGGATAAAATGTTGGGTGATAGAGTGAAAAACTGGGAAAAATTGCACCCTCACTGCCTCAGTAGTACCGTTGTGGCGGGGGGTGTACCGCTGCGGAACCGCTGTAGCGGCTGACCTGTCGCCGGGGTGTCCGCTATGGCGGGCACTGGACTGTTGTAGTGAAACCGCTGCAGCGGGTCCATGCTCGCCACAGCGGAGGGATAGATTGTTATGGTCCGCTAAAGCGGGCACTTACCCGCTATAGCAAGACCCCGCAGTGGCGTAACGACCGCTATAACGGTCGACAAAAAATAGTAACCGTGTTTTAAACACTTAGTTCCGAATTCTTTAGTCACAAAACTCCAACACAGTTCCCCACAAGCACCTATGGCGAATTTCTAAGCTAGGGCAAGAATATTCTTGAAAGGTAAGTCTCAACCATTCCCTTCAATAAGTATGTTATCTTTTTCATGATTATCATCCCTTTTATTGGTCTTTAATGGTGAATTAGTAGTAGAAACCCTAGAACCTAATAGACCTTCTATAATAGATGGGTTATGATTGTTATCATTTATTTATCATCTAATAGGCTTGGGTTAACTCCTCTTAATCAAGAATTGAACTATTAGAGTCATGAACTACGTGAATTGAGACTTAGGGTTTCATAAAAATGGTAGCTTGACCATGGAAACTGCTTGTAATTGATGTTGTTACACCCCGTGGTTTTGTACTTTGAGATTCTCCGTGCATTAGTGGTTCTAGGCTTGGATACGGGGGTTGTCAAGGTTAAATGAGATTAGACAAGTTTATGTCATAGTTATAAAGGGTTAAGTTCATGCTTAGCAGGTATTGGACGGATTAAGGGTTGAGCACTATGAGAAAATGTTTCAGGGGAAAAGTGGGTTTTACAGCTGGATATACGGACCGTATAATGTTTTACGGACCACATATCTGGCTAACCTCCACCGTAAACTAGTTCCAGAAAGGGTGAACCACTGGTGAAGATTTACGGACCAATTATACGGACCGTATAATATTTTACGGACCGTATAATTGGCTGACCCCTCATCGTAAAATTAATACAGAGGAGGGGGAATCACTAGTCAGGATTTACGGTCCAGTTATACAGACCGTATAAGTTTTACGGTCCGTAAAGTTGATCGTAAAATCGAGTCAGCCCAGATTTTGTTTAAATTATATATATTCGGCCCTCATTCATTTTATTTCATTTCCAACATTTCCGAACTTCTTGAGAGCTCTAGAACCTTCTCCCTATTATATTTAACAAAACCCAAGTGAAATCCAAGATCAAGAGGCAAATATCAAGAGAATCAAGTGTTGGGAGGCTCACTAGGGTTTGTAGAACCCAAAAACCTGTTTGGTGTTGAAGTTGGGGTTTCACTCAAGTGGGATAGTTGATTTAAAGCTTGCTCTTATGTGATTAAGGTAAGTTTTCACATCTATTTTCATGTTATTAAGAATGTCTAGTTGTTGAATAACTTGATTGAGGAAGAAAGTAAAAGAGGAAGTTCGAATGTGGGTTTGATGATACTATGAGTAATAAATTGACTTGAGTTGTAACTGTTCGAATGTTTTGAGCATAATCTTGTTATGAATGGTGGTAGTGATGACGAGGAAGTATGGTATAAGAGCGTAACTAGAGTTGTGTTGAAATTGTTGTTATGAGTTGAATATAAAAAGGAGTTTTGGGCATTAAATGAAGTCTCTTGATTATGGAATCGAAGATAACGTTATTGTTGATTGGGAGCTATTTTATGATAAAGTGGAAGTCGACAAAATAGGGGAAATGCTGCCCAAATTTCATTAATTCGTTAAATTACGCTAGTTTGAACTTAAGAATGTTTTCAAGACTTAACCTTAGTATGATCCTCTTCAATGTAGACTTTGCAAACTTGGAAGGAGAACGTTAAGTGATTAAGGAGACGTTAAGGTATGTTAAGGCTATCCTTCTTTCATTTTTGGCATGATCTTATGATATGAACCAACAAGTGAGTAAACAAGCTTCCATATTACTCTACTCTTAGAAGCACTAGGAGTACTTCAATCTTTGATGTTCCTGTACCCCTTTTCATGATTATTCCTTCTGTTCATAGGTCTTGAGACTACTTATATTGATGATATTAGCTCAAAGATATCTATCGGAGGCAGTACGACCTTATGTCACTCCGAGAGTTCTATGTATTTATTTTACTTATGCATTGCATTTATTCATACATATGCACATTGACCCGTGACCAAAAGGCGTTATATACGCGTATATTATATGTATATGGGGTATGGGAAAAGGGATAGGTGTTATATATGCATTACCACCTGATCAACTGGTGCACATTGATGATGAGATATGAATCGGGCTGCACGTTCCGCAGTAATGTGTATGATGATGGCCACAGAAAGGCCGATGGGATATGAGATATGGATTGGGCTGAACGTTTCTTAGCACTATGACCTACATGTATATACATAATCTTCATAGAGAGCATGCATATCATACGCCCTCAGAGGCACTTTCAGTTATACATAGTTATTCAGATGCTTACAGATATTCGGTCATGCAGATGTATTCAGTTAGTCAGTTTAATCTTTGAGTTTCAGATTCCTTTCATGATTCTTATGTTTATGTTACTCTTATGCCTTACATGCTCGGTACATTGTCCGTACTGACTCCCCTATTGCTCGGGGGGCTGAGTTCATGCTCGCGGGTTTAGGTAGATAAACTGGCAGTCTAGCTTAGTAGGACTTCCATCCAGCGGTGGTTGGTGTGCTCCATTTGATCTGGAGTCACTGTTCATTTTGGTATGCTATTTTTGAGATACATGTTTATGGGTATGCCAGGGCCCTGTCTCGTCCTTTCTACAACTTTTATTTCAGTAGAGGTCTGTAGACAGTTGTATGTAGATGACATGTGATGTAGCCTTGTCGACTCCTATTCTTTTGTGTACAACATATGCAGCGGCCTAGTCGGCTTGCACCGTTCCTTTTAGTATATATATACAGATATTCTGGCTGTACAGAGTTCATGATGTATCCTTTCTTGAGTCAGTATAGCTCATATTGAGTTATTTATGGGCCCTTGTTATTCAAAGTTATCCAGGTACGTATATAGGGGTGTTTGGTCGCTAGAGATCAAGCACTCGTCACGACTCATCGGTTTGGGTCGTGACATAAGTGTTGATTAAATATTGTTATAAATTGATGGTTAGTGGTTACTAAGGCCATTGTTAGGTTGTTTTACACAATGAAATCATTCATCCATGTGAATGGGGCTAAAGGGAAGGGTGTTCTTTAATTGATTTTGTGACTAGAGTAAGTATGACTCTTTGATCATTCTAATTTCTAGACTTTGAGCGTTCCGAAGCTATAAGGAAGGGAAAAACTATAGCAGAGTGATTCGCATTGTTCCAGCTCTACGTTTGAGGTAGGTTACGGTCTACTTGAATTAGACTTTGATTAGTTGATTGTATGTGTTGTGAATTTAATAGGAGAAAGCATGTCTAGTCTTCAAACATGATGTGTGTGTGTGATTGAACTCCTATATACTATTGATTGAGTGACCGTGTGGGCTTCGTGCCACTATTCATTATGTTGAATCTACAGTTTGATGTTGTTGTGATGAGGAACTAATATGATCTTCTCGGTGTAGTTGTGATACAAAATGATTATTTGAGCATTGAAAATAAGAGGGCAAGAAATACTATTAT
Organism: Lycium barbarum; assembly: GCF_019175385.1. Taxonomy (NCBI): domain Eukaryota; kingdom Viridiplantae; phylum Streptophyta; class Magnoliopsida; order Solanales; family Solanaceae; genus Lycium; species Lycium barbarum. The sequence continues at coordinate 41,866,261 of NC_083345.1, forward strand.
GTATAGACATATGAAAAGGCACAGTTGACCGAAATGAGGATGTGACCTAGATTATGGGCTCGTAGTCCGAGGTTCGTTCCGGAAACGAGTGGTACTTGATGTGAAACGCGTCTAAGGTTCTTTTCGGAGCGGAGGATTTATGGCTCGGGTCCGATGAGTATCCGGAACGAGTGGTACATGGACACCATGGGTCCCCTGCAGGTCATGACTACTAAGCAATGACATCAGTTAGCATGTGTGTACAATGAGTATATGGTTATTGTTCGAGGATTTGTTCCCGTTTGTTGTTTTCGTTGATTTGATTCTTGATATCTTTGGGTGACTTGATTTGTGATTATCCTTGGTTGGCTTATTGTTGGATTATTTATTTCGTGTTGTTGGTTGACTTGTCTATTTTATTGGTTTTATGAGCTATGTATGATACTAATCTTAGTCGGCCTATGATATCTACTGGTACATCGTGTTTGTACTGATACTACCTTGCTGCATTCTTTTGACTGCAGACTGTGATCCAGAGACCGCTACCCGATCTCACATCTAGCGTTGAGGCCATTTGCTGATAAATTTAGGGTGAGCTTCTATCTATGCCAGGCCGCCGAAGATCTTCCATTTATGGTGTCTAATTCCTACTCCAGACATTGTGGTTATTTGTTTAGACAGTTTTTCGTTCCTTAGACATGTTTTAGATTAGAGTCCTTGTACGGTGACTTTCGGATTTTGGGTTTGTAATAGATAGGACTTGCGCATTTACTTCATTGTTTTATGGCATGACTTATTTTGATTTTCTTGTGCTTGAATGGGTAATAACTGGTTGAATTGGTTAATATAAAAATGGACTTGAATGAATAGATGACTTATGTTTTGGTTCGCCCACTAGGAGTTAGTGTGGGTGCCAGTCACGGCGGGTTGGGTCGTGACAATCACCCACAAAGTTTAAAGCATTATGCAAGATTTATTAAAAGAGCCTTTAAGGTCCATAACATGCTCAAATGGATTTATGAGGGAAGTGATGACAAGGAAGAAGGTCATTAAGGACTTAGGAGCATACTTCCAACCATCATGGGCTTGGAGAATTTAAAGAAAGCTTGGAAGCAAGACTTAAAGATTGTTAATATGCTCAAATGGCTATTTTTATAATTTGATCATTCTTTTAATTTGGTTATTTTGCAAGACTAGTATAAATAGTCTTTAAGTCTTTCACATTAGAGTTAGTTAGTTTTTGGATGAACATTTTGGTTTAGGCTCCTTTGTGAGTTTTAGGGAAATCTTCTTATCTCTCCAAGTTGAACCCTCTTGATTACTTGGGTAAGTTTTCCTTGTATGAGTTCAATTTCTCGTTTCCCTTGGAGTAATCTAATGATTCTTGCATTTAATTGTTAGATCATCCCTTCTTTTCTTCTAAAATGTATTCTCCCTCCTTTCTATTTCTTAATCAAATTCTTGTATCTTATAATTTTGTTTCAATTTATTATTATTCCATCTAGAATTACCTCACCTTGAGACTGCTAGATCACTCTTATTTCAATCCAAACTACCCATCAAATACTGGGGAGAGTGCATTCTATGTGCTACTTATATCATTAACAGGCTCCCCACTTCATATGAGAACAGAGAATGTCCTTATGAATTACTATACCAAACAAAACCATCCTATTCCCATATGAGAACTTTTGGCTGTCTGTGTTATCCAACCATTCCTAAACCACTTAGAGACAAATTCTAGCCAAGAACAACACCACTTATTTTCCTTGGATACCCCTTTGGATCAAAAGGATACAAAGTACTCAACCTATCAACCCAGAAGGTTCACATTTCTAGGGATGTTGTCTTCAAGGAAGATGTCTTTCCTTTTGCTATTACTCCTGCACATTCTTCTCTTCCTTTAATTGCAAATGCTATGCCATTTATTGATGTCATTCCTGTTGAACTGCAAAATGTACCTACTAGCAGAGACAATGTTGAGAATCCAGGAACACTATCAGCTGACACCTTATCTGACCATCCTACCACTTCATTGAACCAACCAAATGAAAATTCTCTTAACACTAGTTCACTGCCACCACAAGATCCACCTTTAGACCACCATCAAAACTCTGACCATAATGTGACAAACCACAATTCTTAGATACCACTAACTAGACCACAAATATCTCACAAACTTCCCACCTACCTCCATGATCATATCATACCAGACACCATTGTCAAGCCAAACACCAATAGGAACTTTTCCCTTAGTGCACTTTTTTCCAAACACCAACATATACCACAAGATACACTGAACCAAGAGAGTCAGATTCTTGTTAGAAATATTTGCACTGACAAGGAACCTTCATCATATGAAGAAGCAGTTGTCAATCCTACATGGTAAACAACCATGACACAAGAATTTGAAGCTTTGCATTCCAACAACACATGGAGTCTCGTGCCATTACTACTAGAAAAGCAAGCCATAGGTTGTAAATGGGTATATAAGGTCAAACACAAGGCTGATGGATCCATTGAGAGATTCAAAGCAAGACTTGTGGTTAAGGGATACACATAACAAGCTGGGATAGATTATACAAAAATATTTTCTCCAATTGTCAAGCTGACAACTGTGAGGGCATTGTTGGCCAATGCAGTGCAAAATGGCTGGACTATATTTCAACTTAATGTAAACAATGCATGCAGAACTAGATGATGAGGTATACATGATAGTACCACAAGGTATAGTAGTGACTAATACAAAGCTGGTTTGCAAGTTAAACAAGTCCCTTTATGGGATAAAACAGGCAAGCAAACAATGGTATGCAAAACTAACTGAAGCACTGCACTCTAGAGGCTACACGCATTCTTTAAATGATTACTCCTTGTTCCGCAAAAAGTCTGGTGATTCAGAAATTTATGTAGCAGTGTATGTACATGATGTGATCATAACTGGCACTCACATCTCTGAAATTGAGGACTTAAAGGCCTTCTTGCATGATAAGTTCAAGATCAAAGACTTAGGAAGGTTGCACTACTTCCTAGGACTAGAAGTACTGTATAAAGAGGATGGACTTATTATATCATAGAGAAAGTTCTTACTGGACCTGTTGAAAGAGTATGGAGTATTGGAGATGAGCAGTTACCTTTCTCCATTGGACCCTACTATCAAACTGCAAGCCAAAGAAAGAGTGGCATTGTCTGACCCTACTTACTATAGAAAACTCATTGGGAAGCTGAATTTTCTCACTAATACAAGGATGGACATAGCCTATAGTGTGCAACACTTAAGCCAATTCATGCAAGATCCTAGAGAGTCTCACTTGAAAGCTGCATTTCATTTGCTCAGATATCTTAAGGGTGATCCTACTATTGGAAATTTTTATGTCAAAAACTTCAAACCATACTGTCAAAGCCTACTGTGACTCTGATTGGGCTGCATGCCCAGATTCAAGGAAATCTATGACTGGTTACAATGTTTTACTGGGAAACAGTCCAATAAGTTGGAAGTCAAAGAAATAAGAAACAATATCATTGTCCTCAGCTGAAGCAAAGTACAGGGCACTAAGGAAAGTGGTAGGTGAGCTTGTGTGGTTGGACGGGTTACTTGAAGAACTTTTAGTGTCCATCTCAAGGCCAATTGAAGTATATTGTGATATTCAATCTGCCTTGCATATTGCTAAGAACCTAGTCTTCCATGAGAGGACAAAGCACATAGAAGTTGATTTCCACTTCGTAAGGAATGTGCTCCAAGAAGGACTGATTTCTCTCCACCAGGGGCGGATGTACCAAGAGCCCAGGGTGTTCACCCGAACACCCTGGACAAAACATTACAGTGTATATTTAGGGTAAATTTTATGTGTTTATGTACATATATTAACTTTTGAACACCCTGAACATATATTACAGTGTATATTTAGGTTCAATTATTTTTCCGAATACCCTGAGTGAAAATCCTGAATCCGCCACTGCTCTCCACTATGTTGCTTCAGAAGATCGGCTAGCAGATGTTCTTACCAAAGCTTTGACATGCATCAAACATAGTACTACCATGAGCAAGTTGGCAGTGTTTTCTACACCTCCAACTTGAGGGGGGGGGGGGGGGTGTTGAGAATAAGTATTTAATTAGTGTGTTAATTGTTTAGTTAGTTAGTTAACTGAATTAGTTAGAAGTAGTTTAAGTGGTTACAAGGGCAGCCAGCTCACTGCCAGCTGGATGTTAGTAATAGGTAGATATTTTCATTCTTTACACTTGTATAAATACTTGTATTCACTTTAAAGGAAATCAATTCAATTGAGCTCCCCAAAATAACTCCTTCTCACTTTTCTCTATGTTGCTCTCAGCCGACTCTCTTTCACCATTGATGCTCAAGCATGTAAGCTCACTGGTTGTTCTTAATTCAGTTTTATACTTCTAATACATACACTTCCAAGTGGTATTTTTGGTTAATGTGGCCGGTCACGCTAACATCTATGATTGTTACTTGGATTTATAGTCAAACATTTATCATTGAGAGAAATATGTTCAAGAATCTCAGATTGCAAACTTGGGTGATTCCAAAGTATTGCTCACAAGTAAGAATTTATGATCTTTACCAAAATTCTCATCATTCGATACTCTTTATTTAAGGTGTTAATTGGTCTATTTCTTGATCTTTTTCTAGTACTTTAACCAAAGGCAGCGAGAGTGTATTAACAATTTGATTGAATAAGCGATCAAGGATGCCGATCAGAAAGGCGTAAAAGTTTTGAGCCTTGGACTATTAAATCATGTAAGCACCTTGTCAAGAATTCAAATATTTCTTATATAATATACGTTCATTTGAAATCTACTTAATTAATACAAGCATTTCCTTATAAATAGTTTCTTGTAACGTTTCCCAACCGTAAATAATTACTAGCCATTAGTAAAGGAAAGAAAGTAAAAGAGGGTATAAGGAAAGTCCAAAACATAGGAAAAATTGCACCTGGATTTCTTTTTGGCGACTTAAAACTACATAGTACATACTATTCCTTCACATATTTTCCTTTGGAGAAGGCCAAAAGCTTAACAGGAAAAACTGGTTACATAAACATGTAAGTACAAGATGACGAACAAGGTGAGAGGAAAAAATATAGAGAAGATATAATTCAGCTGAAATTTTTTAATATGTGTCTCACACAACTGACATTAGTTGTGTGAGACTCCTTTGTGAAAAATTTGGAACCTAAGTCACATATAAAGAAGGAAATGGTGAGTTTGGAGCAGATGTTACTTTCTTTGGAACAAAAGAGACAACTTTACTTTCTGTCCATATAGCTTTATGTTTTAGTAATTTTTTATATATAATCGACTAATTGTTCACAAGTCAATTACATTTCCTTTATATTTTTTTCCCAATAGAAAGGGTACATGCATTTTTATAATAACTAGTTTCTCGGCACGTGCGTTGCACGTATATGCCAAGTCAAGCAGTATAAGATTTTATAGAATTATATTAATATTGGTCAATGATCATACCTGAAACATAAGTACAATTTGTGAATGATCAATGATTTCTCAGCTCATCTAAATTAATAAAAGTATTAAACTCAAGAACCTAATAAAAATAATTTGAAATAGACTACAATTTAAACTAATTTTAAGAAAGTTAAACATTCTTGTGTTGGTAGTAGTTGTTAGTGTTTTACTTTGTATATTTAAATAATTTCGATTAGTAAAGACCACAAGCATTACCAATCGTATAAGCAATTAGGAATAGAAGAAAACAAATTTGCAAAGGATATGATGTAACATTAAATTTGTAAGGAAAAGAATAACAATCTTTAAAGCAAATGCCAAATTTAAACCAAATATTTATTCCATTAGCGAGTAAACCTCCCCATACCATTTGGTGACAGATGAGTATATGCTTGTGATGTCAGTATTTATCCCAATTTGTGAATGATTAGTTTATTGCAATGATCATCATCATAGTGAAAGTAATAATAATACTAAAACAAAAACAGCCATACCAACAAATTAATTCTAGAAACTAAAGTCAGAATCTTACCTCTACTTTGTAACTTGTAGATACCGCTTGTTCGTCAATTAATTCAAAATTCAATCGATCGGCAGTGCAGTTTTATAAGAGACCAAAGTGCAGGGTAATTCATAAAATGCTAGTAATTCATTATGACTTGGCAAAATGTAATTCAATTGACTAAACACTCCAGACAAAAGTTCAATAACAACCATGTCAATCAACTTGTCCATAATTGTAAATTTGTAATTCATCAATTGGTTTGATCTCTTTTCCAAATTTGCCTTATTGTTCCTCTTCACGCCCTATTTATTACGATCTCCTTCAAAATCACCTTACCGATTCCTTTCTTTAATTCAATTTTTCTTACAAAGATTCACATCACCTTGTTTCATATAAGATCCACAAAAAAGAAGCAGAGGCTAACAAATTATGTTACAATAATCATTCCCAAATGTAAGATTAAGAAAAGAGCTTCGGCGTGAAAATTAATATTTTTTTATCCAAATAAAAATGATGCAGCAGTTAGCAAGATAACTACTATTGACCATGGACATTCGTGAAGAGTGTATATTTTCAAATCAACGCAGTCATTTCACGTGAGTTAGTGACTTGAATATCGAGTCCAGTACTCAAATGGTCACTCAACTATCCGAAATTATTGGGTAAAATCATGTTTTTTTGGTTTTATTACAGAAAGGGCACTTGACTATGTATATTACATTAGAAGGTTGCTAAACTAGCTATTTTATCCTCTAAATTATCAACCTTTGTCATTTTGTATTTTTTAATATTATAATATTTTTTGTTCTTTTTAATCGTATTATTGACTTACCTTTAGAGCAAATGAGTTTTATTTATAAAGTAGAAAAGTCAAATAGTTTTCAAGCATATATAAGTTGGACTAATAAAATAATTGAGCATACAAAAAAAGTTAATTAGAATAATTTATTCGTATTAGTAATTTTGATGATAACACTAAAAACTTAAAAATAATATTTACAAAAATGAGAATGATAGAGGAAAAAGCTCTTAACATATATATTCAATGCATGTAAAACAAAAAAGTTTATCCAAAATAGAGTCATCTTTGAAAAATGTGCTCAATTATTTTCTTATTACACCATTGTATATGCTTGAAAATTATTTTTTCTCTTTTTTACTTTATAAATAAGATTTATTTATTCTATAGTTGATTCCATAATATAGATTAAAAAAATCATATAAAAAAACAACAAAAGTTTATAATTTAGAGGGTGAAACAAATATTTGGCTGGTTTAGTGACCTTTTGACTGATGTAGGCATAGTTAAGTGATTTTTCTGTTACAAATAAAATAAACATGACTTCATTAAGTAATTTTGAATAGTCGAGTGACTATTTGAGTAATCATGAATATTTATTACCTTCAACACAAATTATAGAGTAATAAAATTATTTAACAAAATATGGAAAGGACTGTTAGGATTTAAATCCCAAATCCGACCTTTGTAAGCAGGTTCCCAGGAAAGATTGGAGGGTCACAGCTGGACCCTTAAATACCAATCTCCTTAGACAGAACCTACTTACGCCGTGATGTAAGCGAAGAATAAATAGCACACACAGATTTATAGTGGTTCACCCTCAATGTGAGAGCTACGTCCACGTTGCTGCTGCAGATCTTATTAAAGAAGAAATATTACAAGTGTTTACAACACTCAACCTCACAACCTCAATCCCAATTACACTCAAGAATTTTACCACCGAAAATTCTCTCAAAGACCTTCTCTTACTTAGGCCTTTCACTAAGAGTATTTCTCTTAGATTTTTTCTCTCTTGGGATGTGTATAGCAAATGATCTTAATGATATCTTACAAATGAACCATAAGCTACCTATTTATAGGAATGAATTTCCTATGATGAGGTAAGCGCTTACATCACGACTATGTGAACAAAAGAATTGACTTGTTTGGCCAATTCCACACCTAACAAATCTCCCACTTGAAGACTAATTTTAATTTGTCTTCACACTTTGATCGATGCAGCAGCTCTTTCCTACTTTCATACTTCGTGCAGGCCAACTGAAGTTGAGCATAGCTTCAGTTTGTCTATCGTCACTGCCTTTGTCAGCATGTCTGCTGGATTCTGACTCCCTGCGATCTTCTCAAGCACCAGCGCTCCATCTTCCAAAGATGATCTAATGAAATGGTACCGGAGTTGTATGTGCTTCGTTCGAGCATGGTAAACCGGGTTCTTTGCCAAATGAATGGCGCTTTGGCTATCACAATATAGCACACTTCCCTCGTGGTCCTGATCCAATTCCCGCAGAAAAGATTGTAGCCACATCATTTCCTTTGTGGCCTCCGTCACAGCAACGTACTCAGCCTCACAACTAGAGAGAGCTACTATCTTTTGCAACTTGGAAACCCAAGAGATTGCAGTACCTCCGAAGGTGTAAACATACCCGGATGTGCTCTTTCTGCTATCAATATCACCACCGTTGTCAGCATCAACATACCCTTGCAATCCTGTTTTTGATTTTCGAAAATACAGAGCTGAACTCGAGCTGCCTTTCAGATATCTGAATATCCACTTCACAGCCTCCCAGTGTTGTTTTCCCGGATTGCTCATAAATCTGAATATCCACTTCACAGCCTACATATCATTGCATACATAAGACTACCGATTGCAGATGCATAAGGTATCTTGTCCATCTGCTTCTTCTCATCCTCGGTTGTCGGCGACTGATCCTTTGACAACCGAAAGTGTCCAGCCAAGGGAGTGCTGACTGGCTTGGCATCATGCATGTTAAACCTTTTGATAACTTTCCTCACATATTCTTCTTGTGAGAGTTTGATGCCCTCCTTGCTTCGGTCGATTCTCATCCCAAGGATTTGCTTTGCAGCTCCCAAATCCTTCATTGCAAACTCTTCCGATAACCCTTTTTTCAACCGATCAATCTCCTGTAGGTTTGCTCCTACGATTAGCATGTCGTCGACATAGAGTAGCAGTATCATGTACGAGTCTTCAAATTTTTTGAAGTAACAGCAGTGATCTGCCTCGCACCTTGAAAAATCAGCTTTCTTCATAAAGCTGTCAAACTTTAAATACCACTGTCTTGGAGCCTGTTTTAGTCCGTACAGACTCTTTTGAAGTTTGCACACTAGATTCTCCTTTCCTTTGATTTTGAATCCCTCCGGCTGTCGCATGTAGATTTCCTCGTCTAGATCACCGTGAAGAAATGCAATTTTCACGTCCATCTGTTGCAGATGTAGATTTTCCTTTGCTACCAGCCCAAGAACAGTTCTGATAGTCACCATCTTGACTACGGGAGAGAAGATCTCCGTATAGTCAATGCCTTCTTTCTGTTGAAATCCCTTTGCAACCAGCCTTGCTTTATAACGCTTGCTTCCATTGGGTTCTTCCTTTATCCGATAAACCCATTTGTTTTGCAATGCCTTTTTATCCTTTGGCAACTCGGATAATTCCCATGTATGATTTGCCGATAGTGAATCCATTTCATCCTTCATTGCCAGCTCCCACTTAGTCGATTCATCGACTTGCATTGCTTCTTCATAACATTCCGGCTCCCCTCTATCAGTGAGTAGAATGTAGTTGAGGGATGGAGAGTACCTGTGAAGCGGCTTCCTGATCCTGGATGATCTACGCAGCTCTGTGATTGGCGTCTGTTCATTTGTTTCAGAATCAGCACTTTCATCAGCACCTTCTCGGATTGTTTGTTCCTCTGCCTCGGTTGTACATGGTTGCGGCTCAGGTGCCGGAAAGTCCCTCAAATCGACTATTTCCGATTCCTTGTCCTGACATTCTGAATTCTTTTGCAGCTTGTCTTTGTACAGTACCTCTTCGTTAAAGACAACATTCCTGCTTCGGATGATCTTCCGATTTTGTTCATCCCAAAATCGGTACCCAAGCTCGGTGTTACCATAGCCAATAAAGTAACACTTCTTTGATTTTGGATCAAGCTTGCTTCTAGCCGTATCATCATTATGAACATATGATAAGCAACCGAACACTTTCAGAAATGAAAGATTTACCTTCTTGCCACTCCAGACTTCTTCTGGAATTCTGAAATCCAAGGGAACTGACGGTCCTCGGTTAATTAAGAAGGCCGCGGTATTGACTGCATCTGCCCAGAATGTCTTGGGCAGTCCAGAGTGTATTCTCATACTCCGAGCACGCTCGTTCAACGTTCGGTTCATTCTTTCGGCTACTCCATTCTGTTGCGGCGTTCCAGGAATAGTCTTCATCATCTTGATCCCATTATCGGCACAGTACCGTTTGAAATCACCATCAGTGTATTCTCCGCCGTTGTCGGACCTCAAACACTTCAACTTGAGGTTTGTTTCATTCTCGACCATGGCTTTCCATCTTTTGAATACACTAAACACATCGGATTTATTTTTCATAAAATAAACCCATACCTTCCTGGTTGAATCATCAATGAAGGTCACGTAGTAGTGTGATCCTCCAAGGGAGGGTACAGTGGTAGGTCCCCACACGTCTGTGTGCACCAATTCCAGCTTTTCGTCCTTCAACTCTCTGCCTGTACTTGAGAAGCTTACTCGCTTTTGTTTTCCGAGAATGCATCTCTCACACGTATGAAGGTCCACCGTCTTCAGCTCCGGAATTAAGCCATTTGTCACCAACAGCTTCATCCCCTTCTGGCTGATATGCCCAAGCCGACAATGCCACAAATCTGTCTTCTTTGTGTTGTCAACCACAACAACAATATCACGACAGCTATCCGTCATGTAGAGAGTGCCAATCTTCTTTCCTCGGCCAACTACCATAGCACCTTTCGCCACCTTCCAAGACCCATTACCAAAGTTGAGATCATATCCCTCATCATCAAGCTGACCTACTGAAATCAGGTTTCGCATCAGCTTTGGAACATGTCTAACTTTTGTAATCTTCCACGAGGATCCATTTGATATCTTCAAATTAATGTCTCCCGTGCCAACAACGTCTAGCGGCTCTCCATCGACTAAATAAACTTTGCCGAGATTCCCAGCCACGTAGTTTGTCATTATATCATGATGTGGGGTGGTATGAAAGGACGCTCCTGAGTCAAGCACCCAAGAGTCTATCGGGCTGTCAACCGATAGCAACAACACATCGCCAATGTCTTCCGTAGCAGCGTTGATTCCAGCCCCCTTGTTGTCCTTCTTTTTTTGCGCCCTGCAGTTCTTCTTGAAGTGACCTGGTTTTCCACAGTTCCAACACTCAAATGTTCGTCCTGGTCTGGATTGACCCCTGCCATTCCTTGACTTCGATCTGCCCCTATTTCGGTTGTAGTTTCTGTCATAATTTCTGCTTCTATTTTCAACATTAAAAGCAGAACTCGTCGATGCCTCTCCAGAATCTGTCCTGCGCACTTCCTCAGCAAGGATACGATCCCTAACATCGTTGAACTTTAGTTTGTCACTGCCGACAGAATTACTAACCGCTGCTCTCATTGGCTCCCAGCTATTTGGTAGGGATGCCAACAAAATTAGAGCTTGCACTTAATCATCGAAGTCAATTTTTACCGATGACAATTGATTTACAATGGTATTGAATTCATTTACGTGTGCAGCAACATGAGCATTTTCCATCATCTTTAGATGAAATAGTTTCTTCATGAGAAATACCTTATTATTTGCTGAAGGTCTCATACATGTCAGACAATACCTTCATCATATCTGCGGTGGTCTTCTCCTTTGCCACGTTGTGAGCAACGTTCTTCGACAGCGTCAGTCGAATGACTCCCAGAACTTGTCTGTCGAGGAGATCCCAATCTGCTTGCTTCATCTCCTCTGGTTTCGGACTCAGAGGTTCATGAAGCTTTCTGCCATATAAATAATCTTCAATTTGCATTCTCTAGAACGCAAAATCTGTACCATCGAATTTACCGATGTCGTGCGTCGTACCATCTTCGCCTCCCATCGTTTCTAAATCACAACACAACCTGTTGCTCTGATACCAGTTGTTAGGATTTAAATCCCAAATCCGACCTTTGTAAGCAGGTTCCCAGGAAAGATTGGAGGGTCACAGCTGGACCACTTAAATACCAACCTCCTTAGACAGAACCTACTTACGCCGTGATGTAAGCGAAGAATAAATAGCACACACAGATTTATAGTGGTTCACCCTCAATGTGAGAGCTACGTCCACGTTGCTGCTGCAGATCTTATTAAAGAAGAAATATTACAAGTGTTTACAACACTCAACCTCACAACCTCAATCCCAATTACACTCAAGAATTTTACCACAGAAAATTCTCTCAAAGACCTTCTCTTACTTAGGCCTTTCACTAAGAGTATTTCTCTTAGATTTTTTCTCTCTTGGGATGTGTATAGCAAATGATCTTAATGATATCTTACAAATGAACCA